>NC_044305.1:132780020-133097571 GCF_007474595.2 Lynx canadensis | reverse complement strand
TAAAAAAATAAAAGAATGGGATAGATACACCAGACAAATAGGAACAAAAAAATCTGGGGTAACTGAGTATCAAATAAAACATTAAGGTCAAAAAAGTCACAAGGGTCAAAAAGAAACATTATATACTGGGTAAAGGAAGAGCAGATCATGAAAATGTAGACAGTATGTCCCGTTACATACCTAATAACATAGTTTTGAAAAATTTTTTTTTAATTTTTTTTTTTCATCGTTTATTTTTTATTTTTGGGACAGAGAGAGACAGAGCATGAACGGGGGAGGGGCAGAGAGAGAGGGAGACACAGAATCGGAAACAGGCTCCAGGCTCCGAGCCATCAGCCCAGAGCCTGACGCAGGGCTCGAACTCCCGGACCGCGAGATCGTGACCTGACTGAAGTCGGACGCTTAACCGACTGCGCCACCCAGGCGCCCCAGTTTTGAAAATTTTTAAGGAACTGACGGAACTGAGAAAATAGGCATAGTTCATATAGATAGCTTACAGATTAGCTCCAGGTGGATTAAAGTCCTAAAGGTAAAAGGTAAAATAATGAACCCAATGAAACACTGGAAAATATCTTTGTAACTGTCCATAGTTCAATAAAATACACACCCCGTCACAACGGCAAGATCTAATTATTAAAATCAAAGTTGTGTTCCAAGAGGGGCACCTGGGTGGCTCAGTCCGCTGAGCATCCAAACTTCAGCTGGGGTCATGGTCTCATGGTTCAAGAGTTCGAGCCCCACATCAGGCTCTCCACTGTCAGCGTGGAGCCTGCTTCAGATCCTCTGTTCCCCTCTCTCTCTCTCTGCCCCTCCTCCACGCGCATACTCACTCAAAAAAAATACATAAAAAGTGTTCCAAGAAGGACAACAGATAGGAGGAAGGCATATGCAATGTTTAAACCGCTTGAATTATGCAAGAATTCCTTCAATCAACAATAGCAAAAAGACATAAAACCCAACTTTTAAAAATGGACTAAACAGGGGTGCCTGGCTGGCTTAGTCAGTAAAGCATGGGACTCGATCTCAGGATCGTAAGTTCAAGCCCCGGAGCCTACATTAAAAAAGAAAAAAAATTTGGACCAAGTATATGAACTGGCTATTCACAAAAGGAAAATTCTGAATGGCTAACAGATCTAAGAAAATGTTCAAGAAACATGCAAACAGGGATGAGAGATCACGTTACACTCATCAGATTGGCAAAACATAAGACACCTAGACAATACTGAGGGTTGGCAAGGACACTGGGATGCAGGACTCCGCACGCACTCCTGGCGGCACTGACACACCAGGACCGCCGTTCTAGACATCAATGTTCTGCCGCTTTCTGTAGCCAAGCAGTTCCACTGCTGCCCATGTACCCAGGAAACTCTTACAACACCTGGAAGACATGTGTGACGATGTCTGCTGCAGTCCTATCTGCAGGGTCCAGAGATGAAAGCGACCCAAGCCATCACGTAGTGAACAGCTGAGTGCGCTAAATACGTTAAATCATACACGTCAACTCAGCAGGTGCCACAACGATGAACTATGTATAAACACGGATACAGACATGTAGACAAAGACATACAGCACAACACAGATAATTAAAAACATGGCAGTGAGTTTCAAAAAAGATCTAAAGTAGAATATCATTCTGGCATGTTAAAAACACCCATATACACAGAATAACACTACACGATCTTTCAAGGAAATACACACGGCCAGGCAAATATGCAACACATTAGGACACTGCCCGGGAGAGCAAGGGCATGATGGGGACCAGGTGAATGACAGGGAAGTAACGAAAAAAAAAAAAAGAAAACAGAATGGGGCTGGCATAGACCAGTGACAAGTGTATCTCAACCTAAGGAGTATGATTAAAACAAGCCTGCACATGAAGTTTATGAAGGGTTGTTTTCATCTAAATGAAATACAATGCGGTTTCTTTTTTTTTTTTTTTCAACGTTTATTTATTTTTGGGACAGAGAGAGACAGAGCATGAACGGGGGAGGGGCAGAGACAGAGGGAGACACAGAATCGGAAACAGGCTCCAGGCTCTGAGCCATCAGCCCAGAGCCCGACGCGGGGCTCGAACTCCCGGACCGCGAGATCGTGACCTGGCTGAAGTCGGACGCTTAACCGACTGCGCCACCCAGGCGCCCCGACAATGCAGTTTCAAACACACGCACGTGCTCACTTGAGCACAGTATCCCGAGAAGCCCCGGGGGGACATACCTGTGCAGTAAGACACGCCTTTGCAAGTAGCATTAATAGCCTCCTGGCACTTCTTCTGGGCAGTCTCGAACTGACAGTTTTTACAGCAAGGACTGTTCCTATCACTGCAGAGGGAGAGCAGACGGGACAGTCCAAGTCAAACATCAGCCCCGCGGCACACACTACCGTCAAGTCACAAGGTCCTGAAGATCGCAGGGAAGGCCTGTGGCTGGGTCACCCAGGCCTGCGTGCTGGGCCCCCCCAGGTGCTGGTCCACCCGCATGTACTGTCGGCCCTTCCTACTATGGCATCAGGAAGCAGTGCAGACAGTAAGTACAGACAGGCCCAAGGTGACTCATCCTTAAGACACCTTGGTGTCCTTGGTTTTCATTAACTTAGTGTCATAATTTCTTAAAAAAGGAAGACATGGCTCTGCAAGGCAACCGTGGTAAGGAAGCCAGGCAACCAGAGTCCTAGTTCCCATCAAAATTTACATCAAGGGCACCTGCATGGCTCATCTGGTTAAGCATCCGCCTTTGGTTCTGGTCATGACCTCACAGTTCGTGAGTTTAAGCCCCACATCGGGCTCACTGTGCTCTCATCACAGAGCCCCCTCTGAATCCTCTGTCTCCGCTCTCTCTGCCCCTCCACCACACATGCTCATTCTGTCTCAAAATAAACACTTTTTAAAAATCTTTAAAAAAAAAAAAAAAAAAGATTTTACAACATCAATATGTTCATAGTCAAATCCGCTATTCACCAAGTTTTCCCCTTGTACTGCTAAGCCAGGCACTGGTCATAAAAATGGAAACACAGGTACCTTCTAATTTGTAACCTGCCTCCTCCGTATTTAGCTTATGCCATTAAACGGTAATCTCAACATTATTTTATTGGAGAGAAACACAAGAATTAATTTCGATCTCAGGAGGACTGTCATTCTGTGTCTAATATTTTATCACTATGAAAGAATGTAGCCATGAAATCACCTCTCTCGTACATCTGTTTCCTTAGAAAAGACTCTCTGAGCTATGGGATGCGGAATCAAAGAGTACATAAGGTTATAGATTTTGTAACATAAAGTCAAACTGCTTTCCAGAAAGCATTTTTCTTTCTGTAAAGGACAAAAAGGACAAACACACGTGCAAGCGTGCGCACACACCCTTTCACGATTCCAAAGCCCCTGCGTTTTCCAACTGCTCTTCCCCCACAGCCACATGCGCTCACCTGCACTGCACACCCTCCTTGAGCATGCATTCGCTGCTGCAGCAGGTGTCGTTGTTCAGGTACATGATGCCAGGATCGCATTCCTCTCCTTCGTCCACCCTGGAGTTCCCACACACTTTGTTGCTTCGTTCTTGGAAACACTCCTGGGCCTTACTTTCAATGGTCTTATAGATGGACTGCTTACTGCAGTTTGAAAACATCTTGAAAGAAAGAAGGCCACAAAGGACCCAAAGTAACAATAAAAATGCATTCCCATGTAGTGTTTGTGTTTCTTCCCTAGAGACAAACTCTCAATGTAAAAGCCACAGTCAGAGCCACCTTGAAGGCATGTCAAGTTCCATCACTGTCTCCTCAAAATGCCAGTTATATGGAATCAAGTTACCTCCCTGAGTAGGGTGCTAAAAGCTGGTGTGGATTTGGGTAAAAGCCTAAAAATTCTTCACAGGCAGGCTGCACAGTGAGACCGTGCATCCCAGCCTGTCCCTGGAGAGGACCAACAGTCTGGTTCCACCAGATTCTACGCTGTCCTGTCCCCAGGCATGGCACCTGACACGGCCACAGTGCCAGTGAGAATTAGGAACACACCATCATCTTCCAGGACATAACGATTCGGGGATGCCGCGAATTTCTGATTTACCTCCTTCTCTTTCCCTGCCTATGTGTATGAATGACCCATGTTTAAAGTTTTTAGGGGCACCTGGGTGACTCGGTCGGGTAAGTGACCGACTTAGGCTCAGGTCATGATCTCTGGGTTCGTGAGTTCGAGCCCTGTGTGGGGCTCTCTGCTGTCAGCACAGAGCCTGCTTCAGATTCTTGGCCTCCCTCTCTCTCTGCCCCTCCCGTTTGCAGACTCTCTCTCAAACATATATTAAAAAAAAAAAAAAAAAGCTTTTAAATAGCTGAGCATAGTCAGAGGCATGAGATTACCTTACATGTGGTCTACTAAAAGATTAAATCCCAAATTGTAACCTAAACATTCACATGGATCCCCGTGATTTTAACAATTTCTTTGTGATTTCTACATGTGATTTCTACAGTTGACCAGTATCTCAAAGGAAGCCTCGACCCTAGTTCCCCCACCATTTTCGGTACAGAACCATGGAAATGGCCTTCTTATAAATTTGGGGATTTTTTTTTTACCAGGAGCTCTAAAATGGAGTCCATTTTCCAAACCATCTGAAATTAGCAAGAAAAGGAGCAAGAGACTTGAGGAAAATTTAGTGCAGTTTCTTGAGGGAAGGTCTCCACAGTTGCTGCCCTTTTGCTAAAATGGCTTCACTTTCTCCCTAGAGAAGACCATGCCCTTGAGGAGCAGAGAACACAGGACCCTCCAAAGGTAACTGTGACCACCGGATCAGATGACAAAAGGATTACTTTTATTTATCTCTTTATCTATTTATTTAACTTATAAATGTTTATTTATTTTTGAAAGAAAGCACGAGCAGGAGAAGGGCACAGAGAGAGGGAGAGACAGAGAATCCCAAGCAGGTTCCATACTGTCAGTGCAAAACCGGATGCGGAGTTTGAACTCACGAACCATGAGATCATGACCTGAGCTGAAATCAAGAGTTGGACGCAACCAACTGAGCCACCCCTGAGCCCTGAAAGATTACTTTTAAAAGATATTCAAGACCTTATCACCTTGAACAGAAATCCTAACTGGGCTTTTTTTTTTTTTTTTTGGATTTTTTTTAATGTTTATTTAGTTTTGACAGAGAGAGAGAGGGAGACACAGAATCCAAGGCTCCAGGCTCTGAGCCGTCGGCACAGAGCCCGACGCGGGGCTCGAACCCACGGACCGCGAGATCGTGACCTGAGCCGAGGTCGGACGCTCAACTGACTGAGCCACCCAGGCGCCCCTGGGCTTTTTTTTTAAAGGATTTTTTGGGGCGCCTGGGTGGCTCAGTCGGTCGGGCGTCCGACCTCGGCTCAGGTCACGATCTCGCGGTCCGTGGGTTCGAGCCCCGCGTCGGGCTCTGTGCCGACGGCTCGGGGCCTGGAGCCCGCTTCAGATTCTGTGTCTCCCTCTCTCTCTGCTCCTCCCCTGCTCATGCTCTCTCTCTGTCTCAAAAATAAAAACATAAAAAAAAAAAAAAATTAAAGGATTTTTTTTTATGGTAAAGATTTTTATTTTACAGTAAAAGTATTTGTTTTAAATAAAGATACTTAAGGGGTGTTATTGCTGCCTAGCCTCAGGCGGTTAGAATTTGCTGGGTTTATTCACGAGCACTGCAGATCCATGAACTCAACTTCAGAAGTTCACTTATGGGAGATGAGATCATAAGGAATCCGAATGGACACTGAAGCCATAAGAAGACCTCCTCACTAACTTCTCAGAGCCACACCTGAGCAGCAGGGCCCCTCGGCAGGGCTCAAGGGGAATGTGGCCGTTGCTCTGGTCTCCCCTTTGTGGCCTCCACGCTCCCTAAAGACCTCTGGCCTTCTCTTCGCATCCTTCCCACACTCTCTCCTCTTGTGCCAAAAATCCCTCAGGCCATCTGGCCACACAGAAGGCCTGCCACGCAAGTCACTAGGCCACACGTCACTTCTCAGCAGCTGGTCTGCGGGAGGTGCCAGGCCCTGTCTTTTGAGGTCGAGGAACCTGGAGCCTTTTTAATCTAGTTAAAAACATTTTTATTAAGGAATGGATTTAAAATGTAGATTAGAAGATACCTAATATATTTTTACAAGTTTGTTAGTTGGGTAAACCAAACTAATAGAAAATACGCTAAATATGACATTCTTGGGACAAAATAAATAAATGGATAAATTGTTCTTGATAGACTAACACCTCTTTGTTTGTCCTACACTTCTTTTTTTATTTTTTAACACTCGTTCATTTATGAGAGACAGAGACAGAGCGTGAGTAGCGGAGGGGCAGAGAGAGAGGGAGAGACAGAAAATGAAGCAGGCTCCAGGCTCTGAGCTATCAACATAGAGCCCGATGTGGGCTCGAACCCACTGACCGCAAGATCATGACCTGAGCTAAAGTTAGACGTTCAACCGACTGAGCCACCCAGGTGGCCCATCTTTTCTTATTTTGACTTTTTAAGTAAGCTCTACATCCAACAAGGACAGACCAACACTTCCTGAATTAAAAAACAAAAGGCCTGGCCAGGCACCGTTCTCATTAGGAAGTCCTTCCCGGGCCGCTTGAAGAGCTCGTGGGTAAAGTTCACTGAGGAGAACTTGTACAAAAAGAATCTGCAAATAAGTAAAGACAATTTCCCCCAAAACACCGACACCATCCTCGTAACAAAGAAGCAAATGACTACAGTCTAGAGCGCACTGTCCAATACTGTAGCCACGAGCCAAGTGTGGCTCCATAAATTTATTTTTCCTCACCACGTACTTCACACTTACAGAGATGTTCACTCATTGGGAATGCAAACTGGTGCAGCCACTCTGGAAAACAGTATGGAGGTTCTTCAAAAAATTAAAACTAGAACTACCCTATGACCCAGCAACTGCACTACTGGGTATTTATCCAAGGGATACAGGTGTGCTGTTTCGAAGGGACACATGCACCCCCATGTTTATAGCAGCACTCTCGACAATAGCCAAAGGATGGAAAGAGCCCAAATGTCCATCGATGCATGAATGGATAAAGAAAATGTGGTATATACATACAATGGAGTATTACTCGGCAATCAAAAAGAATGAAATCTTGCCATTTGCAACTATGGAGATGGAACAGCAGGGTATTATGCTAAGTGAAATGAGTCAGAGAAAGACAAAAATCATAAGGCTTGACTCATATGAGGACCTTAAGGCACAGAACAGATGAACATAAGGGAAGGGAAGCAAAAATAATATAAAAACAGGGAGGGGGACAAAAACATAAGAGACTCTCAAATATGGAGAACAGAGGATTACTGGAGGGGTTGTAGGAGGGGCGATGCGCTAAATGGGTAACGGGCATTAAGGAATCTACTCCTGAAATCATTGTTACACCATCTGCTGACTTGGATGTAAATTTAAAAAATAAATAAAAATTTAAAAAATAAGTTAAAAAAAGAAATGTTCACTCGTCACGGACAGAACAGTATTATCAACACCCACATGCCGCTCACCAGCTTCTACAACGACCAACTCACGCCTTCATGACTCCTCTGTACCCTCACCACTTCCCCTCTGCCCTCACACTGGTTTGTTGTTGTTGTTGTTGTTTTTTAATAGCTTTAGTAAGACGTATTTTACATTATCACAAAATTCACCCATCTCAAATGTACAAGTCAACGATTCCCAGTCACTTCATCAAGTGGCGTGGCCATCACCACATTGTGGACATTTTCTTGCCTCCAATAAGATCCCTTGTGTCCTTTTACAGTTAATTCCCATTCTTACCTCCAGCCCCAGGCAATCACTATTGAATTTAAATAAAATAGAACTTAAAATTCAGTTACTCAGTCTCTCCAGCTACATTTCAAGTGCTCAATGGCCACATCCGGCTAGTGGCTACTGTATTAACACAGAATATTGCCATCATCCCAGAACCTTCTACTGAACAGCCCTGAACTACAATGTACATATTCAGAAATGCAGAGACAACTCAGAAAAACGGAGGAAAACTCAACAGGGAATGTGATAAGTCGGAAGAGTAGGCAGAAATGAGGAGGGAAAAGTGCCTTGGGTGCGAGCTACCAGGCAGAGGAAAAATAAAACTTCAGGTGCAACGCAAAAGAAGAAGAGACTGTTTATACATAATAGCCAAGGAAAAAGAGGACAAAAGAACATGAGAAAGAAACTTTCAAAAAAGCAGGGCCGGGACCAGGGAAACACAAAAATAACCTGGTCCTCTAGCTCCATGCCAGGCTCTAAAGAGCCAAGTGCCGGCTCAAAAGAAGAGTCAGGAGAAACACTTCACCGTCTTTCCCGGGTAGAGCCAGCCAACTCTCACTCAGCAACAAAACCAGTATGTTTTCCTCATTATGCCTCATGCTGTTTGACACCAAGTAAAATGCAAGAATCAGACACCGATTAACACTTTCAATCCAAACTCTAAGTCAGCCACAGCCACTCTTACAGTCTCTCAAGAGGCTCACAGTACCCCATGCCAAGGACTGGTGTACTCTCAAAAATCCTAGGAGCCAACTGTTAATTTATTTACTCAACAAACTATTATATGCCAGGTACCCCTACTAGGTACTGGAGACAGAGCTGTGAACACGACAAGCACAGGCCCTTCCCGCGGGAGGCTTATACTCTGTCAAATTATGGATTGTGTTGAAGTTTATAAAAACATGCAGGGGCGCCTAGGTGGCTCAGTCAGTTAAGTGTTTGACTTCAGCTCAGGTCATGATCTCATAGTTTATGGGTTTGAGCTCCACGTCAGGCTCTGTGCTAACAGCTCAGAGCCTGGAGCCTGCTTCAAATTGGGTCTCCCTCTCTCTCTGCCCCTCCCCAACTAGAATTCTGTCTCTCTCTCTCTCAAAAATAAACACTAAAAAAATTTTTTTTTAAAAAACCCATGCCAGGGGCGCCTGGGTGGCTCAGTCAGTTGGGTGTCCAACTTCGGCTCAGGTCATGATCTCACAGTTTGTGAGTTTGAGCCCCGCATCAGGCTCTGAGCTGATAGTTTATAGCTCAGAGCCTGGAACCCGTTTTGGATTCTGTTGTCTCCCTCTCTCTCTGACCCTCCCTGCCTCACACTCTGTCTCTTTCTCTATTGAAAATAAACAAATATTAAACAACAACAACAACAAAAAACCATACCAACTGTTAAGTACTGTAGACTTAAAATGAATGACAACTTGTATAAGAAATGACAGGAAATTTTTAACTTGCACCAGACCTTGCCATTTAGACCTCCAATACAAGCCATTACTGTCACTGATTTTCCATATAGCCCAAATCAACATATGATTAGCTTTGATACCAGTCGAAATGATAGCTTTAACCAGATCTGATGGACCATGTTTCACTCTCAAACACACAACCAGGTTTGAGGGTACTTTGTAATTTGCAGCTCCATCCCTAGAACTGAATGCTTTACTGGGCTCTCATTATAATTAAATATAGCCTCTTTCTTTCCTAACCTTAAAAAGCTCCAAAAGATACACACCTTATTGTTCTCGTGATCTCCACTCACCGCTATGGGATACATAACATATTTTCCTCCCTGGTCCTCATTTGGGGCACATTCCGCTAGGCCATCCGGATCGTGTTCTGCTCCAAAATTGTGTCCCAATTCATGAGTTGTAACCAGGTCAGCTTCCTTAAGGATCGTGCAAAGAAAACATTATTTCCTGATATCCAACCATCAGCTGCATTGGCCAGCTAGGCCGTGATTTCTTAAATGGGGTCTTGATTAATGCGATCAACGACAGAGTATCAGTTGGACTGTGGGAGTTGGGAGTGTCTGGATTGAAGGGCCCAGCACAGTGGAATAAAATACCTACACCAACTATAACATCGTAGCCAAACTACCAGTGTATCAGATTAGTATTTCCTATCAATATCCATTCTCCCCTTCCTAATCCCACTCAGGTGGCAATACACTCAACTAAAATAAACCACCTTTCCATATGTCCTTGAGGGTAGGTCAGCCTCGTGACTGGTTCTGTCCAGTGGGATATAAACAGAAGCCAGTGGGTGGGACTTCCACAGAGAAGCTTTTAGAAAGGGACAGACTAGGCTTTGTCCTCCATTCTGCAACACAGAAGAGAACCACCTTGTGAGCAGGAGATGATAAGCAGGAGGACAGAGGCCTGTGCTCAGAGTGGCTGAGTGAAAACTGGAAACATCCGGGCTCCCTGAGGGCATCACCGAGCTGCTACAGCACCCACAGGATGCTATCCATGACCTTGTCGTTGACTGAGGCAAATACCCCTATTATTTAAGTCAATGTTTATTGGCTTTTCAGTTGTATGGATTTGCTGCAATGTGCCTTACCCATTCCTAATGGATCTATCTGGGCAAAAACAAGATCCTAAAATCTTCTAGAGGAAAAAACTGGTCACATACAAAGGATAAAAAATCGGAATGACTTCAGATTCTAATAGTAACACAAAACAGTAGAAGATAATGGAGCGATGCCTTCAAGCACTGAGAAAACTTAATTATCAATCAAGTTTAAGAGTAGGGTAAAGACATTTTCAGATATGTAAAAATCTCAATTTGCCTCTCATGTATGCTTTCTTAGGAAGCTCTGGAACATACGCTACACCAAAATGATGGTATAAATCAACAGAGGAAGAAGATGAGGTTCAGGAAATGACGGAGTACGGAGAGGTCTTCAAATGACAGCTACACAGCAGGACCAGGAGCCTAGGAGCCACAGGATGAAGAGTTCGGGGCAGGGCCAGGGGGAGGGGGGGTGTCTTTAGGAGAAACAATGGCCCTGGGTAGGGGGGGTCTCAAAAGAAATCTCACAGGTAATTTTATCTTTTCCTTTGTATTTTTTATTTTCACATTTCCCACCAAAACACATGTTATTTTTTTAGGTGGACACAAACTAACAAAAGCATGTATTACTTTTCTAAAAGATACCTACGTAAATATATAAAGTTGAGGTTCTACCACAATAAACTCCAAATCTATCCTTTTAAAAATAAGAGAACATACCTTTGTAAGGATGGTTTTACCATAATTTTTTGTGCTGGTCAAACCACTATTCAAATAGATATTCTTCTTTCCAATTGGACTATAGTAAGCTAGAGGACAAAGGAAACAGAGACAGATTGCTCATTTAACACAGAACTACAATACAATCTACTCAGTCTGCCATTCTCACACAGCCACACAACAAATGGAAACTTACCCTTTGGACAAACACCTCCGTGGCTGTTTGCTCTGGGAGAACCAACGTAAGCTAATCCAAGAGTTCCCATATCAAAATCTTGATAGGTGAAAAGGTGTGCGAGGCAGACTTTAGATGCTTCCTCGGCTATATCAAAGCTAAATTGCTTTAAGAAAAAAAAAAGCATTCTTAATTAGATTAACAATGACCTCAGACTAAAAGACGTTTCAGCCAGACACTGGGGAACGATAACACACGACTGACTGCACTTCTACTTCGGCCCACAAAACCGAGCACAATTACCTACACTTCTCACCCACCTGCACACGTTAAGGAACGGAGTGCTGTCTAGTCAGGGAGGAGGGTATGATAGGCAAGAGCTTGGCAGCTTGTTAGAACAGCTCAAAACTAAGAGGGCTAGTGTGCAGACACGCAGCCTGGCCCTGAAGACATTCCACTTCTGTCAGTCTCAGTGCTTGAATATTCCCTTCAGGGGATGTAGAACCTCATACCAAAACGGATCCCTCTGAAGTATTTCAAGGATTCTATTGGTTTTATAGGGTTTTTCCCCCTATTTATTTTTGGTAATCTCTACACCCAACATGTGGCTCAAACAACCCCAAGATTAAGAGTCGCATACTCTTGTGACTGCGCCAGCCAGGTGCCCAGGTTCTGCAGGTTTTTCTTTTTTTTTTTTTTTTCAACATTTATTTATTTTTGGGACAGAGAGAGACAGAGCATGAACGGGGGAGGGGCAGAGAGAGAGGGAGACACAGAATCGGAAACAGGCTCCAGGCTCTGAGCCATCAGCCCAGAGCCCGACGTGGGGCTCGAACTCACGGACCGCGAGATCGTGACCTGGCTGAAGTCGGACGCTTAACCGACTGCGCCACCCAGGCGCCCCCTTTCTTTTTTTTTTTTAAGTTTGCTTTGGTTTTTCAGCCTCCAGAACTATGAGAAATAAAATTCTGTTAAGCCCCCTGGTCTGTGGTGCTTTGTTACTAGCAGACCTAACACACTAACTCACTTGGTGAGCCTCTTTAGAAGTCAACGGTGCTAGGGGCGCCTGGGTGGCCCAGTCAGTTGGGCGTCCCACTTCAGCTCAGGTCACTATCTCACGGCTCACGGGTTCAAGCCCCGCATCGGGCTCTGTGCTAGCAGCTTGGAGCCTGGAGCCTGCTTCGGATTCTGTGTCTCCCTCTCTTCCTGCCCCTCCACCGCTCATACTTATCTCTCTTTCTCTCAAAAATAAACAAACATTAAAAAAAAGGGGGGGGGGGGGAACAGTGCTGTCTCAACCTCTGGGATGGCAGTGAAACACAGCAGATAAGGCATGTAGGGTACTATACGATGAAGCACTCTATCGATCTCAACTTGGATGAAGAATTGGGAATATCCTTTAATTCAAGCTTTGAAAACTTAATTTTTGCCTTGTGAGACTGATGAGCCATGCTATGCATGGCTTAACCCATGGAAACTATTAGATAAATAAGCATTGTTAGAAGCTGCTGAATTTGCAGTAATTTGTGAGAGCAACCATTGGACACCAATACACTTACTAACATATTAAAGATCACTATCACTTCATAGAAGGTCATTTTACCACAAAGCAATAGCATATACAAACCCAAGACACTGAAATCATGTGGCAAAAAGGATCAATCATACCCTGTCAAGAATCCAAATGGCAGAAAATGATTAGGCTACCTTTAGATTTATCACCAGAATAAAGACACAAAGATTTTTATTTTTTTCCAGTGTTTATTTTTTTGAGTGAGAGAGACAGAGAGCAAGCAGAGGAGGGGCAGAGAGAGAGAGAGAGAGACACAGAATCCAAAGCAGGCTCTAGGCTCTGACCTGTCAGCACAGAGCCTGATGTGGGGCTCAAACCCAGGAGCGGTGAGATCGTGACTTGAGCCAAAGTTGGCTGCTTAACTGACAGAGCCACCCAGGTGCCCCAAGATACAAAGATTTTTAAATCCTGTAGAAAACTTTCAGATCTCCAAGTTATATTTCTACTAATACACTGTCACACTGTTTGACATATCCTGGCCTAGGAGATCTACTGATGAGTTTCAAAGAAACGTGCACAAAACGGTGTGCAAAAAATGTACATATTGGGTATCCATCTACTTTCTAAAGTCCCAATACTTCACTAGGTTCTCAAAGATACTAAGTTTAAGAAGCACCACTCTCAAGCATTTTTCATTTTTACAACTTTTTGGCCCATTGTGCTGTCTGCCCGGCTGCAGGGGTGAGGTCACTGCTGGATTGGGCAGGGGGGAAGCTGCTCCTGATTTTCAATAACCTTTGTTGATGCGCCCCTTCATTAATGCAGACACACCTCATGTATTAGAAACCGGAAAGGATGCTCACAGGGTCCCACTAAGGATTCCACCACCTACCTCTAGCAACATCTTCACATCCCAAGCATCCTTTTCTTCATTTGGATAACTTTTTGCCATGTTATAGTGCCTTTCACCAGGTTTCACATCTTGTGGAGACTTGAGAATGCGAATCTATACTTAAAGAGACGATACACTTAGAACACTTCAGAAAAAAGTCAGAAGACTCTGAAATAATACTGCACTGTTTTAGCTATTCAAAATAAGATCACCTACCACTCTAGAAACAGTGTTTTAAACCCAAGTTCCATAAGATCCTTTAGCTCTAATATTCAATGTTTAAAAACAAACTGAGAAGCATATGGTATGGAAAATATGTAGGTCAGTGAATGATTTATCAATTTATAAATGTGCTTCTAAACTCTTACTTCCTTGGCATTGAGGAGGGCACCTGTTGGGATGAACACTGGGTATTGTATGGAAACCAATGTGACAATAAATTATATGTAAAAAAATATGCTTACTTCCTCTATATTTGGTCTGATAAAATGAGAACTTGGGTTCTATGAGCCTAAAATATTTATTCCAATATAATCAATGATTCAGAGACACAGAACAATTACATGTCTATCATTGCAGAGGAATAAAAGATTATAAAGGACAGGGGCTTTTCCTTGCACATACAGTAAAAATTCATGTTAATCCTGCTTTAATAAAAAAGGGAACAAAGGGTTTTCTCCAAAAGAAATGAAACGTTATCAACTGGTGAGTTTGTTTAGGAAAAAGAACTAAGCCATGCTCAGCTCAGCCGTTTCTGGCCTCTCTTCCGAATCCGCCTGCCTGGACAGAGTGTGTCTGATCTGCCACCAAGCAGTAAGCTCACAGGGGAGGACTCTGCCTCTGCGGCTTTGGTGGTAGGTGGTCAAGATCAATTCTGGGATGAAATAGAGGGAAGCCCAGTGCAACTGCCCAGCTAAAAACCACATCCTCCAACCCAAGTGTCATCGTTATCATAAAGCTGAGATTTTTATCTCCTATACTGCACCTATTTTTCCAAGTGGTTCCAAGTTCTTAAGGCAAAAAAGGAGTTTTATTTCTTGGTTCCCTAAAACTTGAACACAATGCAGCTGTTTTAAACAAGTGAGGCAGCTTTATATGTACCATAACGGAATAATCGCCAACATATTCGCAAAATGAAAAAGCAAGGTGCAAGAGTAGAGCAGACCACCATGTGTCAAATACACACATACACATACACATGCCACACATGCACAAAGTACTTCTAGAACGATACTTATGAAACTCGTGACATGGATGGCTCTGGGAAGGGGCTGGTTTGACAGTGGGCAGAGGCTGAAGAGACTTACTTTTCACTGGCTTTTGTACCATGTGTATACATTACCTATTCAGATAATAACTTAAAAGAAAATGCAAAACAGTAAAAGAGAATGGAAAAGGGAAAAATAATTCTCTTAGTTTTATACAAGTACTACAAACGTTTAACATTTATACAGTATAGTATGATGCATGATTTCTAAAGTTTTTTTTTTTTAAAGCTCTAAATTCTAGGCTATAGAACCTATAAGAATATAGTTAATTTAATACAAACAGCTTGGAAAAAATAAAGATAATTTACACATTAAAATGTCTGTCGAAAGCAATAGCTGATTTCAGAAATCTTTTTAATCAGTCTTACCAATTTAAAACAATTTTTACTGCAAGATAAGATGACATTGAGACATCATTGCTGGACATACTCCATTGACAGACTATAAAAAATCAGAAGATTCTGGGGAAAAGAGACCCACTGGTTCTATAGGCATAAATGCCTTACAAATGTACACAGTATTTTTGAATACATTTTCTAAGGATTCAACAGTATGTATCGGCATTCTGACTAAAGATGCAAAGCATCATCAAAAAAAAGTAAAACAATGAAGAGGATAAAAACAATAAATCCTGAGAAAGAAGAAATCACAGCAACGTAAAAAAGCATTCTGCCTACAACAAGCCTAAGAACAAAAAACTTCACAATCTATAAATAATTATTTCAAAACGCTGCACAATTTATTAGATAAAAATCACTGGCATTTGAAAATATTTAAGATCAGAATCTAAGATAAGCTTCTGGACTCTGAATACAAGTGACAAATACTTAGATGGCATCACTCAGCTGAGTAACAAAAGCCACATCCGTTGGTAAGTACCTGCTCGATCTGTATTCCGTAACCTTTAAAACCCGCGTTGTCCCATGAAGTGTTCCGATAGATGTCATCAACTCTGTCAATAAGCTCTATCTGTGTTTATAAAAGAAAGACATGCATATGTTTACTACGCTTTGCAATGTAATATAAATTTTGTTGGGATTACAAATGCCAGTTTAGAGAAAATGTCACTGTAAAAGTTTCCACCAATTATAAAACAAGCATTAAGATGTTATTCTTGGGGGGTGTGGGTGGCACAGTCAGTTGAGTGTCCAACTCTTGATTTGGGCTCAGGTCGTGATCTCACAGTTCACAAGTTTAAGCCCCATGTCGGGCTCTACACTGACACTGTGTAGTCTGCTGAGGACTCTCTCTCTCTTTCTCTCTCGCGCTCGTGTGTGAGCTCTCTCCCTCTCAAGAATAAACTTAGGAAAAAAAAAAAAAAGAAGTTATTCTTCATCACTGACAACACTAACAATGATTCCTAGCCGCAAACATACTGTTACCAGAACCAAGAAGTGGTACAGTTAGGGGTGTCTGGGTGGCTCAGTCCCTTCAGCAGCCAACTTTGGCTCAGGTCATGATCTTGCAACCATGAGTTTGAATCACACAGATTGTGTTTCTGTCTCTCTCTGCCCCTCCCCTGCTCATGCTCTGTCTCTTTCAAAAATAAATTTAAAAAAACATTAAAAAAAAAAAGAAATGGTACAGTTAATCTCAAATTTTAGGTTATCAATTACATATGGAACCAAAATATCAAGTAACAGACTTTTTTTAAAAACTGCCATTCCATTCAACCGTAATACTGAAAGTTCAAAGTCAATCAATGTACCTAAAATATTCCCTTCTAAGAAGTAGTCTCTTCACTCTAGTTTTTAGCAAGAACCTCAAATGTCTTTCTCGGAAAGGAGGAACCCAAATAGCCAAGTTATGGAAAGAGCCCAAATGTTCATCAACTGACAAACAGATAAAGAATATATGATATGTGTATGTATGTGTGTGTGTGTATATATATATATATATATATATATATACATATAATGGAATATTACTTGATCAAAAAGAATGAAATCTTATCATTTGCAACATAAGTCAGAGAAAGATTAATATATGATTTCACTCGTGGATTTTAAGACACAAAACAGATGAACATAGGGGAAGGGAAGGAAAATAAGATAAAAACAGGGAGGCAAACCATAAGAGATTCTGAAATATAGAAACAAACTGGGGGTTGCTGAAGGCGTGTTGTTGGGTTGGGGGATGGGCTAGATGGGTGATGGACATTAAGGAGGGCACTTGCTGGGATGAGCACTGGGTGTTGTATGTAAGTGATGAATCACTGAATTCTACTCCTGAAACCAATACTACATGGTATATTAACTTGGATTTAAATAAAATTTAAATTTCAAAAGAAAGAGAAAGAAAGAAAGAAAAAAAGGAGAAAAAGGAAAGGAAAGGAAAGGGGAAAGAAAAGAAAGAAGAAAAGAAAAGAAAAGAAAGAAAAAGAAAAGAAAAGAAAACAAAAGAAAACAAAAGAAAACAAAAGAAAACAAAAGAAAAGAAAAGAGGTGAGGAGCAGGGACAGATACTGCTCAATCTATCCCCGACCCTCCCTGGGCAAACCAGCACCAAGGACCAGGTAAAGAGATGGACAGAGGAGTGAGGCTCCACGTTCCTCCTTTCTTCTGTTCTCTGCTTTGGGAAGGGAGGCAGACAAAGAATACTGGGGGAGGAGGGTCAAGGATGATTCAAACTACGTAAGAACAAAATGCTCATTACCCATCTTTTCTTCAAGGAGACTATCCTATTGTTCAAAAACTGGCCAGATGAGGTTTGTTCCAGTAACGGTGAAGCACATTACAGATCTAAGAAACTGTTCTTTGCTTATAGTAAGTTAAAACTAAAAAATACAATTTCTAAGACTAGACCTCTCATTATATTCACATTGTGGTATAATGAACAAAAAAAGGAAATTAAGATCTTTTAATACAAAACCCGTATTGAGAAAGGAGCTTTTTCAAGAAAGAATCTCTTAATTCGGAACAAGAATTACAGTGACTTCACACACTACTCCTACTACCCTCATAATAAATTCTTTCACTTGACATTGGAAGGGAAGGGAAAGAAGGGTGAGGGAGGGTACAAATGAAACACAGAGAACGGAACAAGCAAGGCAATGAGAAAGGCAATGAGAAAGGCCTAGGCTCTTGGATCATGAATAGCTGTATTCTCTTTTATTCCCTCAACAACAACATTTTGTCAGTGCCCAGTTATCATGACGAATGAGATCATATCAACAAAAAATGTCAATGAAATAGGATTCCCTTGGCTTTTCAAATTGTAACAGTAAAGGCTTAAAAACCCATGTCAGTACTTCTGTAATCTTTCCTTTGAATCTTTACAGTTATGACCTTGTAAATCCCATCTATTCCACGTATTTATATTCCAACAATTAGCTATTTTATACAACATAAAACAAGCAGACCATCTGCTCTGAAATAAACATAGAGGCGAAGAACACACAGAGGTTCATACAAATACTTTTTTTTCCACTCTGGAGCATACATCCATACATGAGTCACCAACAGGATCACGGCCATTATAGCAGTGATGTTTTCAGAAAGTTCACTTGAACAGAAGGGAAGCCTATGTTATGAACTCTTCCTAAACCTAATTAATATGCATAAAAATTCTCATGTGCAGAAAATAGTAGTTCAAAGGTAAAATGGGGTTTCAAATATTTGAAACTAGAATCTCTACAGAGTAATGTTAAGAACTTCAGAGAGCTCCCAAATATTTTAGGAAATGACAGGGCATCTGAAACAAATCTTGTTTCATCACGTTTCACATCACAGCAGTCTTCTCTTGAATGGAATTCGCCTAACTGGATCTTTGTGTCCAGTGACCTGATCCAGTATCAGATACTCACCAAGTAATTTGTAGTTGTGCTCTCTTCCCCTCTGCCCATGTATTTGTAAAAGCGATGATCTGCTACCACCAACAATTTACACGTGTTCTTCATGGGATTAGGGTCAGCTCTTCTCTTCACCCGATGAACAAGCTCTAATATGAATTTGTATGCACTATTAAATCAAAATTCATCAAAACAAGGAGTTTTTTATAGTAACGCTTTAAATCTAGCATACTTTTGAAACAAACATTATTTGTGCTTAGTATCTTTAAAGATATTTTAAACAAAAAAACAATTTGGAGGAAGACAGAAAAATGAAAAGTCATATAAGGTTTTAAAATCATAGAATTCAGGGACGCCTGGGTGGCTCAGTTGGTTGGTTAAGTGCCGACTTCAGCTCAGGTCATGATCTCATGGTCCGTGAGTTCGAGCCCCGCATCGGGCTCTGTACTGACAGCTCGGAACCTGGAGCCTGCTTCATATCTGTGTCTCCCCACCCCCGCTCTGTGCTCCTCCCCTGCTCATGCATGAGTGTGCACGTGCACGCTCCCTCTCTATCAAAAATAAACACTGGGGCGCCTGGGTGGCGCAGTCGGTTAAGCGTCGGACTTCAGCCAGGTCACGATCTCGCGGTCCGGGAGTTCGAGCCCCGCGTCAGGCTCTGGGCTGATGGCTCAGAGCCTGGAGCCTGTTTCCGATTCTGTGTCTCCCTCTCTCTCTGCCCCTCCCCCGTTCATGCTCTGTCTCTCTCTGTCCCAAAAATAAATAAACGTTGAAGAAAAAAAAAAATTTAAAAAATAAACATTAAAAAAAAAATTTTTTTAACGTGGAATTCAAAACCAAGGAAAGTGCCTCCTTAATTTCTAAAATGAGGATACTTTAAAAAGTACTTCAAGTAAAATAAGCAACTAATTTACTTCTGGGCTATGAAACTGTCATTTTCTTCTAGAAGTCTACGAATTAACCAAAGTAATAATAAAACTATAAAGATAATCAGACATTAAAACGTTTATGGTAATAGATCATTTTCCTTATCAAATACAAATTGAGAATTTATGTATTTATATACTAAAATGTTAGTAATAAATTTTCTAAGTTTTCAAAAAATGAGGACAGTAGAGTATTTCTCCAAGATGGTTTTGTTTTAAAATGACTCTGAAGTGATCTGTCCCAAGGCTGATAAGCCTTCTTTCTGAAAAGTACAGACCACTCTTGGTACCAACTAATTTCTTATAAACTTATCTCAAGATTGTTCTCAATGGTACTATTTTCTCATTTTTAAATTCTCCAAATAAAAAAACTTTCCTTCCTCACCACACCCACTTAAACATTATATGTGATCAATCCTTCTTTAATATTTACAAAAAAAAATCCCCTCAGATTATTCAATTTCCCTTTTCTGCAGTCTTTTTCCAATCTTTATTGTTCCATTATTTTCTAGTGTTTTCAATTCTTACATTATAGGCAAAAGAATTAAATTTCTGAGCAAAACTCTATTTTCAAGTCAAATACTATAATAACTTGATAATATTTTTCCCCCAATTAATAATCACCCCTACTGAAGACAGACATCATGCTTGCTTCTCATTTGAAAAACTATTTGTTAAGTCTTACCGTCAGGTGGCTCTCTGTCTACTAGCCCTTTTGGAAGCAACTCTTCATTATCCGCCTTTATATAACCACACACTTTTGGAGACTGCAGACGTGAAATATTCTTGATATCTTCAGATTTATAAACTAACATTCTTTTGTCTTTAGTATCATTAATTAGTCTCCAAAGTGGCTAAAATAGAAAACATAAATTGAGATGCAAAATATAAGAATTCCTCACCACTAAATTCTTAACAACATTCTTTGTTTCTAGATGATGTTCATTTCCAGGTTAAGTAAACCGATTAGTCATTTTATCAAAAATAATCACCTCAATTTTTCTCAGAGTTTCTCTGCTGGTAAATAATACATGGATATTCACTCTTTGATTTTATGTATATATGAAAAAAGCATTATTTGTACAAGTTATGAAACCTTTTAGAAGCTCCAGAAGAGAAAACACATAACCTTTTCCAATCATTCAAAACCATTTGTGTAGCGCCTGCTGCATACCAACCCTACTCTGGGTGACGGACGGCCTCTAGCAAGGAGGGAGACTGACTATGGTATTGTATTCCAGCTTCCTTGGTATCTTTGTGCCATGAAGGTTTTGCCCACAGAAGGCAAGACTGAAAACTCACAGCAATGTTACCTAAAACCTATTATCGCTTTCAAAAGAAAGCAGTTTCTAAAAAATCTTCACTTCTCCTATCACAAGGTCACAGTAAATCAGAGCTAACATACTTGAAAAGTTACCCAAGGCAAGAACAAAGTTCCTGTACAGATGCTGGTCTCATCAAAACTAGGCAGCTTGTGAGGAAAAGTACCAAAACGATATTTTATATACACACGTGCACACGTACACACATTTATATAATACACATAACTTACGGAAATGAAAATCTACACCACAAGGACATGACTTCACATCCACTAGGATAGCTGGAATCAAAGACAGGTAATAACAAGTACTGGTGAGGACGTGGAGAAGTCAGAAGCCTCACATACTATGGAATGTAAAATGGTAGAATGTGAAGCGCAGCCACTAGGGAAGACAGCTCAGCAGTTCCTCAAAAGGTTAAAAATAGAGATACCATCTGACCCAGAAATTCCACTCCCACTACAACCCGAGAGAAATATATACTCACACAAAACTTTTGTTCACAAATGTCCACGACAGCATTATTCACAACAGCCAAACGAGTGAAAACAACCCAAATGCCCAACTGATGAATGAATAAGCACAATGTGACACATCCATGAAATATACTATTATTTGGCAATAAGAAGAAATGAAGTACTGACACGAACCACAACATGGGTGAACCCTGAAACATTCTAAGCGAGGGGTGCCTGGGTGGCTCAGTGAAATTAAGTGTCTGACTTCGGCTCCAGTCATCATCTCACAGTTCGTGGTTCAAACCCGCATGGGGCTCTGTGCTGACAGTGCGGACCCTACTTGGGACTGACTGACTCTCTCTCTCTCTGTCCCTCCTCCAACTCGTGCTCTCTCAAATAAATTTTTAAAAAATAATAAAAATTAAAAAAAAATAAAAAACATCCCAAGTGAAAAAAGCCAAACACAACAGACCACATATTGTGATTCCATTTACATGAATGACCAAGCAAATCTACAGAGATCGTGGATTAGTGTTTCCTAGGTCTAGGGAAGTTGGGGGCAAAGGGTGGCGGGCTGCTAAAGAGTACAGTGTTTCTTCCGGGGATGATGAAAATGTTCTAAAATCGTTGGGTGGTGATGACTGCATAGCTCTAGGATACACTAAAAGCCAACGAAGTACACACTTTAAATGTGTGAACTGTACAGAATGTGAATTTTATCTCAATAAAGCTGTTAAATATAGTTGACTCTAGAACAATGAGGGGTTAGGAGTGCTGATGCCCCCATGCAGTTGAAAATCCACCACACGTACTTTTTGATGCCCCCAAAACAAATACTAACAGCCTACTCTTGACCAGAAGCCTTACCAACAGCATAAACAGCTGATTCACATATGTTGTACATCACATGTATTGTATACTATATTCTTACAATACCTAACTTTCCCTTAATTTTTTCATTTCTAGGCCACATGGTTCATCTGTGTTTTCAAACTACTGCAAATCTCCAAACAATTTTCTAATATATTTATTGAAGAAGACCTGCATGTAAGTGGACTTGCGCAGTTGAAATCCATGTTGTTCAACAGTCAAGTGTGTGTGTGTGTGTGTGTGTGTGTGTGTGTGTCTTCTTTCATAATCCATGTATGGAGTAGATTTAAGAAACAAGACAATGGGGCTCCTGGGTGGCTCAGTCGGTTGAGTGTCTGACTTGGTCAGCTCAGGTCATGATCCCAGGGTTGCAGAATCAAGCCCCATGTCAGGCTCCTCGCTGAGCTCTCTCTCTCTCCCTCTGCCCCTCTCCCCTGCTCACGCTTTTCTCTCTAAATAAAATTTAAAAAAAAGAAAGAGATGGTGAACCACAGGGCTAGCAGAAAACCTCAAAAAGTTACCTAACCAACTCCTTGGTTGTAGGGACCGTCATTTGGCCTACAAACAGGAAAAGAGAAAAATGTTTTCTTCTGGACCAAACATCTCTAAATTCATATTAAGAGTTTCCTAATACAGCCAGTCTAACACAGAAAAAGATAGCAGGCTTTGCGATCAGAGATTATCTGGGTTCAGACCTCAACTGTACCCCTACTATGTGCCTTCGAAAAGTACTTATCTGAACATAATTTTTTTCATGGGGTAAAGTACTGATACATCTATCTTAAAGATAACATAATGAATCTAGTTATATATTAAGATTTCAAGACAAAGGCACTTACTATTACTACTAATAGAAGCAAATCCTATTATCACCATTATCAACAAGTGGCCAGAAAAAGTCAGCTGAGAACAACTAATTAAGAGCAAGAACCTTAACTGATCCTAAATGGGAGGGGGAAGATCTATGGAGGAGATTTTGAGGATGACTAGAGATCTGACTATGTGTTGTTAGATAATGCTACAGAATTATTTTCATTTTCTCAGGGGTGTTTATTGTGGCTATGTAGAAGAGTACGTTTAACGTTAGGAGACGTACACTGAAGCATTTAGGGGTAAAGTGTCATGATGTCTGAAACTTATTTTCCCTTTGAGGGGAAAAAAAAGAACAATAAAGCACACGTGGTAGTATGCTATCAGTTAATGAAAGGTCACAGGGTATCTATAAAGTCCTTTTGTAAATCTGAATGTTTTCAAAGCAGAAAGGGGGGAGGAAAAACATCATCTTTTTTTTTTTTAAGTTTATTATGTAGAGAGAAACAGAGAGAGAGTGTGTGTGCACGAAAAGGTGCACGTGCAAGCTGCAGAGGGACAGAAAGAGAGGGGGAGAGAGAGAATCCCAAGCAGGCTGTGCACTGCCAGAACAGAGCCCGACGCGGATCTCAAGAGCCATGACGTCACAACCTGAGCCAAAACCAAGAGTCAGATGATTAACCAACTAAGCCATCCAGGCGCTCCAAGACAATTGTCTTATGATTAAAGTTTAACCTAGGCTTATTCATATAAGCCTTATTTATAGCGAGCTTTGGTGATAAAATTAGTGATGCTTAAAATGTTTAATAGTGATGTGTTAAAAATAAGATATATACATTTTCCTGTTTACTCTTGTCTAAGATTTTAATACAATAATTTTTATATCAAGGTAACTGCAGATAAGAATTATGCAATAAAGAACATAAAAATCAGGGGCGACTGAGTGGCTTAGTCGGTTAAGCATCTGACTTGATTTTGGCTCAGGTCATGATCTGGTGGTTCAGGAGTTCAAGCTCTGCACTGGGCTCTGTACTGACAGTGCAGAGCCTGTCTGGGATTCTCTCCCTGCCACCCCATTCGTGTTCTCTCTCTCTCTCTCTCTCTCTCAAAATAAATTTTTTATTTTATTTAATTATTGACAGAGAGCGCACGCATGAGAGGGGGAAGGGCAGAGAGTGAGGGAGAGAGAGAGTTCCAAGCAGGCTCCAATGTGAGGCTAGATCCCATGACCATGACATCATGACCTGAGCAGAAATCAAGAGTGGGATTGCTTAGCCAACTGGGCCACCCCAGGCACTCCTAAATAAACTTAAAAAATAAATAAATAAAAGGGGGCACCTGAGTGGCTCAGTCGGTTAGATATCCAACTTTGGCTCAGGTCATGATTTCACGGTTCATGAGTGCAAGCCCCACATCGGGCTCTTTGCTGTCAGCACACAGCCCATTTCAGATCCCTTATCCTCTCTTTCTTTCTCTCTCTCTCTCTCTCTCTCTCTCTCTCTGCCCCTTCCCCATGTGCACGTGCACCCATGCTCTCTCTCAAAAATAAACATTAAAAAAAGTTAAACTTAAAAAAAGGAAATACAGGGTGCATCTTATGACAGCCTCTCAGACATGTAAAAAAAAATATTACCTTTTTTACTATAAAAAATCATAATCATTTACTTCACTGGTAAAAACTTTAAATACAAGGGGAAAAGTAAGCATAATTAAAGACCTTTGTCTTTTTTTTTTTTTTTTAAAGTTTATTCCTTTATTTTGAGAGGGAGAGAGCATGAACACAAGCACGGGAGGGGCAGAGAGAGAGAGAGAGGGAGAGAGAATGAATCCCAAGCAGGTTCTGCACTGTCAGCACAGAGCCCAAGGCAGGGCTCAAATTCATGAACTATGAGGTGATAACCCGAGCTGAAATCAAGAGACACTTAGACCGAGCCACCCAGGTGCCCCAAAGACCTTTGCCTTCTTAAAACAAATGAGAAACAGCTTTTTATAACAGCTCCCCTCCAAAAAAAATTCACATGTAGATTTACCTCTATATTATATTCTGCCCCATCTGTGTTGATTCTTACTGTAATATCATCATCTCCTATGTGGGCTAGAACTCTAGAGTCAGGCTCACCTTAAAAGAAAAAAACATTCCATCATTAAGAAATACTTATATCAAAAACTAAACTATGCACCAGTGTCAATACAAATCAACCAAGCCCTTCATCAGAGTGGAATCTGCCTAGGGACTATAGAAATCTACACCAAAGAAACACAGGCCCCAGCGAGCAGCAAGGTATTCACACTCCTAAAGAGTAGCCTCAACTCATTTAAAACCTCTTTCCCTCAATCCTCCTATGAGAATTATCTAGAGCGTGTTACAGACAAAACAAAAAACAAAGGTGTAGACGCTCTTCTGGAATAACTTTACTTTTGGTTAAGAAAGAACTAAGATGAGGCAAAAAGCACGATCTGGATTATACAGGGCTTGAACTGGCACTATTTGCAGATTTTAATGCCATTTCTTTTTCTGCAAAGGAAGTTTCAGAAGTAAACCACAATTGCTTGTTTGATGTAGGTCTTAAAAAAGTACTTAACAGGATCGTAAAGCCAATTATTTATCTTTTAGCTTCCCTGTTTGAAATCTCATTAGGAAGCCTACAATCCTTTCCTAGAGTCAGGAGGAGGTTAGATTCTTATCACTTGAGAGGAAATTCACTTTAATCATTTAAACAGACAGTATACGTGCTGGACAATACCCATTTATTCCTGTCCGAATGTTCCCGCTTTCAAACTTATATACCTCAAATAAAACAAAGAATGGCACTTCTTTGACATCCCCTCTTCCCCCCACCAAAAAAGAACAGGCAATCAAGCGAGATCCAGACACCCGACACCCAGGACACAAGGGCAAACAAGCAAGCTCCGTACTAACCGACCACGTGTCCAGTAAAGAAGTCCTGCCACTTGACGGCATACTCGCTTTCGTCTTTACCATCTACCACCACGACTTTGAAATTCTGGGAAAAGCGTTCAGTACTTGACGCAGGTATAATTAAAATGCCTAAGGAAAGATTGCGTCCATATTTTACTCAAAGCACATGAAAGTTCGCACAAAATTTTACTCTACAACATGAAATAGAAGTTTCTTTAAAAAGCTGACAAGAGAGTTGACATTAATAAACGACTATGCAAGTTACAACTACTATTTTACTAGGTACTTAGTGTTATATCCCTGATAAAGACGAACAGACTAATTTCTTTAACTAAGAATTTGGCAAACAGGGGACACCTGGGTGGCTCAGTCGGTTAAGCATCCGACTTCGGCTCAGGTCACGAACCCATGGCTTGTGGGTTCAAGCCCCGTGTCAGGCTCTGTGCTAACACTCAGAGCCTGGAGCCTGCTTTGGATTCTGTGTCTCCCTCTCTCTCTGCCCCTCCTCTGCTCGCCCTCTGTCTGTCTGTCTGTCTGTCTCTCTCTCTCTCTAAAAAAATAAAAGCATTAAAAAAAAAAAAAGAATTTGGCCAGAAAAAAAAAAAACCAGAATTGCGGGGAAAAAGGATTTAAAGAATTTATGCATTCATCTTTTCTGGAGACTGTGAAGAGTAAGGAAACACATGGAGCACCTGGGTGGCTCAGTCAGTTAAGTGTCCAACTTCAGCTCAGGTCATGATCACATGGCTCATGGGTCCCAGCCCCATGTCGGGCTCTGTGCTGGCAGCTCAGAGCCTGGAGCCTGCTTCGGATTCTGTCTCTCTCTCCCTGCCCCTCCCGTGTTTGTGCTCTGTCTCTCAAAAATAGATAAACACTGAAAACATTTTTTTAATAAGGAAACCCACATCTAGACAATTTAAGTTAAAATCCTGCTTGTCTGAAATATTTATCAGAGACTGATATTACTAGACACCACTTACTGAATACCTGCTCAGCACTACACGCTTTCTTTACGCTTAACACAGTAAAAGTGAGGGTTGGAGGCTTATCAACATACTCAAGGTTACACAGCTAGTAAATGATGAAACTGGAAACTGAACTTGGTTTATTTCAAAAGCCCGTGCCATCCTGCCTCTAGCAATCAAGCTGGTCTTACTGCTGTGCAAAATTAATAAATGCTACTTTCTATATTTAAAAGCACTCAAGCTTTTTTTTTCTCCTTCTAAAGAGAACCTATTTTGAAAAAAATTAATCCACAATTACTATCAGGAAAATAAATACAAGGTATCCAACACAAACATTAAAATACATACACCAGTTCTTTAGTTGGCTTAATATTCTTTTGTTTTCTACCAGTTTCAGTCCTGACATAAAATCTGGGTGTGGTGAGCAAGAATTTTTCAATTATTCTTTACCCTCTCAGTGTGCCCACGAACACCGAAGATAAAGATGTGATTCATCTCAACCACAGGAACAAATTTTGTCAGGTGTGGGGTTAAAACCATGAAATGTTAATTCCCTGTGGGTATGCGTAGGTCTGAACTGCCAAAAAGAAGCTAGACTGGGACTGTCTCCATGGCAACATACCTTTTTAACTTTTTGTGCATAACAAAGTAGTTTTAGTTTGCTTGTGGTTTTTTTAATGGTCAGAGGGAGAGACAATAGGACATTATTTCAGAAAGCCTTGAAACATTTGCTCCTGTTATCCTAAAACATATCTTCCCACACACTCACAGCTACGAACTTTTCCCCGTCAGTTGTGCCGAGGACTCTGAAAGGAAAAGCATCCTATTGTAAATGACTTATTCGTTTCAGAGTCCTCTGGCAGTCTCAATGCTACTTTTATTGAATGTTCTTTCCAGAAAAAATCACTGGACTCCCACCCTTTGTTTCGACATTAAAAATCTGCTCTTCTGTAAAGACAAGGACCCAGAAATGGTACCACTGTTTCCTGAGATTCCAATCTTCACCTCTGAGCTATAAAAACCTCCGACAGGATAGGTCAGTCGGAATTTAGATCTTGCTTTGTCCTACCAAAATTATGTGAAATCACGTACTTAGAGACTTCCTTCAGCAGTTTTGTTTCTCTCAGTTTTAAGGATTTACAGTACTACAAACTAGTGTCAATCCACCTGAATTAATGGGGGCGCCTGGGTGGCTCAGTCGGTTGAGCGTGAGACTTCAGCTCAGGTCATGATCTCGCAGTTCGTGGGTTCGAGCCCCATGTCAGGCTCTGTGCTGACGGCTCAGAGCCTGGAGCCTACTTCACATTCTGGTCTCCCTCTCCCTCTACTCCTCCCCAGCTCATGCTCTGTCTCTGTCTCTCAAAAATGAATAAAACATTAAAAAAATTTTTTTTAATCCACCTGAATAGTATTTTCCTATCCTTTTCTGTATAGATAATACAATGACTAATTAAATCTGTCACCACACAGTTACAAATTGTTTTCTTTTGATAGAACTTCTAAGATCCACTCTCTTAGCACTTTCATATATACAATATTAATTATAGTCACCATGCTGTGCATTACATCCCCATGACTTATTTATTTTATAACTGGAAGTTTGCACCTTGTAACTATTTTCAATGGTCCATTCAGCTGGATATGGAAGTTCCAATGTCACTTCCATTTCTTTATCAGTTCTAGCCCCCTTCAAGTAACTCGAGATATTTCACTCTTAAGAGGAACAAGGGGTGCCTGGGTGGCTCAGTCGGTTAAGCATCTGACTTCGGCTCAGGTCATGATCTCACTGCTTGTGGGTTTGAGCCCCATGTCTGGCTCTGTGCAGACAACTTGGAGCCTGGAGCCTGCTTCAGATTCTGTGTCTCCCTCTCTTTCTCTCTCTCTCAAATATAAAATAAAGAACATAAAACAAAAAATTAAAAAAAAAAAAAAGAGGAACAAATACCTAAATCTTTTTAAGGGTAACATTATCAAAAAGTATTAAAACAGGCATGCCTGGGCGACTCAGTCGTTAAGCCTCCAACTTTGCCTCAAGTCATGATCTCATGGCTCGTGAGTTCAAGCCCCACATCAGGCTCTGTGCTGACAGCTCAGAGCCTGGGACCTGCTTCACATTCTGTGTCTCCCTCTCTCTCTGCTCTCCCCTGCTCTCACCCTGTCTCTCTCTCTCAAAAAATAAATAAATAATAAATAAATAAACTTTAAAAAAAAGTATTAAAACAGTATTTTAACTTTTTCATTACTTAGAATAATAGTATTTTTTGATTATGAAACAGAGGAAATGTAACTTCTAGGCATATTTCAAACAGTTTTTCTTCATAAAATTACTTTTTAAATCCTCTTACAATTTCTCAGTGCTTCCATGCTTTCAACTGCTAATAGTCACACACACATTTAATTTTATGATCATGGTTTAAATTACTCTGCCTTTTACTACTATCCAGAAAATCTAATCATTTACCATCACCATCAAGTAATGAGTGACTTCACATTGGTAAGTTCAGCCTGTATATAAACAGATCAGTTCAAATACCCTAATTTTTTTCTTTTAACAACAGAGTGTAACAGAAAGAAGGGGTGTGGGCTTTGGAGTCTGACAAACCTAGTTAGTTAAATCCTGTCTCCACCACTTGCTTCATGCTTGATCTTGGCCTTAACCTCTGAACCTCTGAACCTTCATCTACAAATGAAAATAATACCACCTACTAACTGAATGGTTTCCAGGGTAAAATGAAATCAACTATTTTAATGTAACTGGTCCAAAGTTATCGTTCATTGTTAGATACATTTCCACTTAAACATCTGAGATGGAAACTGTAAAATAAATTACAATTTCTCTGCTGCCTTACACAGAGATGATAATAGGTAGATATTGTTGAACATTTTCTTAATGAATCAATGGCATCTATGAAGCAGGAAAGAATATGGAAGGCTACGGGAGTATTTTCCTCCCCAGAAAAGTTTCTATGAGGTACCTCAAACCTAACTTAAAAAAAAAAACACACACACACAACACAAACAAAAAACCTTAGAAAGCTAAATTTTGAGTTCTTATTTTGCAGTTTTTCCCTTTGCTCCTATTCATCTCTCACTACTATATCCACTCCTTCACCAAAATCTCCATCAGCACAGCAGAAATAACACAGGCTTATCACCAAATCCTTTATCTTCTACTACTGTCTGAATGACCTTGGGCAAGTTACCCAACTTCTCTGAGTCTCATTTTTTTTTTTCCCAGAGATTACAAAAATTCCTTTGTGGAGTACGGTTAAGAATTAGAGATAATAGGGGCGTCTGGGTGGCGCAGTCGGTTAAGCGTCCGACTTCAGCCAGGTCACGATCTCGCGGTCCGTGAGTTCGAGCCCCGCGTCGGGCTCTGGGCTGATGGCTCGGAGCCTGGAGCCTGTTTCCGATTCTGTGTCTCCCTCTCTCTCTGCCCCTCCCCCCGTTCATGCTCTGTCTCTCTCTGTCCCAAAAATAAATAAACGTTGAAAAAAAAAAAAATTAGAGATAATAGACGCAAAGGGCCTACTGAAGTGAATAACACAAAATAAGCAACTGATAAACTATAATTATCACCACTCTGCTCAAATTTGCTACAAGTCTGGAAGCTCTATCACCAATATTGCAATATTTTGACATGAACTCTTAAGAGAAAGAAATTATTCAAAAAAATCTAAGGATGATGGCAGTAACTAGGAAAAACAAAATGACATTGTAAAATATATTTGCATAAAATATCAGTTACACATATGATAAATGATAAATATGCTAAGCATGACTCTGATTCAGTAACCAAAAGAATCCAACAGAAAAATGGTAAAAGGATATGAAAAGATAGACACAAACAAATGACTTAGACGTGAAAAGATGATCAATTTCACAAAAAATGACCATCAAAACAATTATGAGATACCATCCTCTTTCACAGGGACAAAAAGTAAAGGCTGATAAAACCTTACTGGAAATGGGTAAACTCATATACTGCTGCTAGAAGAATAAACTGGGCTGGGAAGAAATATGGTAATATCAGTAAACAGTTATAGTATATATTTCCTTGACCCATTCTCCTTTCAGGAATGTATCCCATAAAAATACCTAGACAAGGTATTTTTACGAAGATATTTATTACAACATTATTTGCTATAGGAAAAAAAAAATCACTTTGGTTAGACCTATCTATCTGTAAGTTACTAGCCAATAAACAAGTTACAATTCTATGCAACAGGAATATTATGCAGTTGTTAAAAATGATACACTTATCTATATCACCTACATGTATACGGATCTGTATGCAAAAAAATATGCCTTAAACCTTTTAGAGGTTTATACAGGAAACCTCTCTGGATCTGGGAAGTTTGATTGAGGAGGAAGTGAAAACTTCTTATACCCTCCATAGTTGGCTTTTTAAACCAAATATATGTATTACTTTCCTTTTTTAAAATATTTGTTTGGGGGGGGGGGTTGAGCATCCAACTTCAGCTCATGTCATTATCTCACAGTTTGTAAGTTCGAGGCTCCTTGCTGACAGCTGAGAGTCTGGAGCCTGCTTCAGATTCTGTGTCTCCCTCTCTCTCTGCCCCTCCCCCATTCGTGCTCTGTCTCTCAAAATTAATAAAAACACTAAAAAAATTTTTTTAAATATTTGATAGGGAAGACCTAACCTATGAATATAGAATGATTCAGTCCATTTATATTCTCTCAGTGTTTGTTTTGATATTAGTAAAGCTCCCTAAAAAGATTTTAGAAAAAGGCCTGCAATTATCTATCACTTACATCTACAAAACATAAGAGAAAGTAAAATTACTGCCCAAATAGACCACATCTATCAATTTATGCTACAACTTAACGGGAATTCAATATACGCACGGCACTGAATTCTACATCCAGCTTACCACCAGGCTGTGGGGTCCTGAACAAATCCTTTACCTCTAAACTTTAGCATCTTCATATATAAAATAAAAATATTTTACATAGCTGATGGTTCTAAAGTAGCACAAAAAATTTAAGGTATTATAAGTCATTCAATCAATCAAAATCCTTTGTTAGAACCCATCCCATAAACATTATTACCATCATTAATACCTCTAGAATACCCATTTGCTTGTTTTTAATAACCATCACTATGAATTTTAGAATAAGCAGTATTAAGAATCATGACCAACTGTAATTATATCAGTTACAAATTTTTAAAATGTAACTTCCTAAGACCTCAGTAAACACCTCATTTTTCTCCTTTTGCCAAACTAAGTCCCTCATTGCCCCAATATTTTTCTATAAATAGTTCGAATTACCTTTTCAAGGCTGAAAAAGTTAGTAGTGTTTCTAAATGTGTTGAGGCTTGTAGATCCCGTTTTCTTACTGAGTGCTGCTGGATATTGGATAAAGAGAGGATATCGTAGTCTGAGAGTAAAGAATCAAGCTTTTCTGAAATAAAGGTAAAAAGGTTATTAACACCTAAACTTACTAATCAATTGTAATATCACTAAAATGACAAGTTCTGACAACAAACTCTTCCTGACGCATTTTGAAGTGCTAAGCATAACCTATGAAGCATTCTTGCCCTCCCAAATTAATTAATTAAAAGGCAAAAAACACAAATCAAACCTGAATTTAATCAAAACCTAACTTCCACTTTTTAAGACATAAAGGGATTAGATTGCCAAATTAACTAACAACCTTAGGAAGCAATCAGCCACACCCAGAATGTTAGAATTCCTACAGAACAAATGACCCAATTTCTTCAGGAAATAAATGGCATGGGAAAGAAGGGTGGGGCAGAGACAAAACACAGCAGTCCTCCCTTATCTGAGGCTTCCAGCTCCGAGCTTTCAGTTACCCAAGGCCAGCTGTGGTCTGGAAGCAAATGATCCTCCTGATCTACCGTCAGAAGGTCAATACACAGTAGCCTAACACTAGGTCAAAATGCCTACATCATTCACCTTACTTCATCTTAACGTGTATGCAGTTTAGTTTAACAGCTCACACTGTCACAAGGGTAAGTTCAGTAAAATAAGACTTTAGGAGGGGTGCCTCACTGGCTCAGTTGGTAGATCATGCAACTCGAGCTTGCAGTTGTGAGTTAAAGCACCATGCTGAGCATAAAGCTTACTTTAAAAAAAAAAAAAAAAGATTTTGGGAGAGACCACATTCGTACAAACTTTTATTATGGTATATTGTTATAATTGTTCGATTTTATTATTACTGTTGTTTAATTCTTACTCTAATTTATAAATGAAACTTTACGATAGGTAAGCACCTACAGGAAAACACAATATATCACAGGGCTTGGATAGTAACTTATCCATGGTTTCAGGCATCTACAGGGTGGAGGGAGGGTGTCTTGGAATGTATCCCCCACAGATAAAGGGAACTACTATAGACAAGAATATGGCAAGCAAGCCAATGTGTGAACCTTTTTTTTTTCTAAAAGATTTTATTTTTAAGTAATCTCTCCACCCAACATGGTGCTCAAACTCACAACCCCAAGGTCAAGAATCATACGCTCTACCACTGAGCCAGCCAGGCACCTCGACCTTTTTGGATCCTAGGTCAAAACAAACCAATGTGAAAAGATACTTGTGACAATTAGGGAAATCTGAACATGAGTTCACATTCATACTAGCTACTATAATTTTGATATCTCAAAGAGTATCATGTTATGAATGAGCTAATTTCTAAATTAAAGGCATTTCTGGCCTGTCAGCTTAGAATTGCTAAGATGAAGGTGACCAACTCAAACTGACCACTGCTAACCAGGGCTATATGAATTCCTTAACAATTCATGTGTAGTACGAAAGAGCAACAAATGTATTAACGGCCTGAACAAACCGAAAGTAAATCTTTTACAGAAAAATTACATATTCCAAATTAAAGAGCAAAAACAGGTAATATCCCCATCACTGCTGCCCTCAACAGACCACAGCAGAATGATCAATCCACTGGACATGAGGAAGTAGAAGTGATATGACCAAACTAATCCCTGAAAAAAAAAAAAAAAACAACCAACATTAATTATTTTACTAGACTGACTTGGAACCCAAGAAAAGCAAAGATGCACTACCCCAAAAACAAAACATGCACAAAAACATTTTTATTTGGTATAGAGCAAGAGTAAACACTATAAAGTATATGATACCCATGTAAGTCACTTTTCATCATCAGCTTAGCTGCCTCTTCCAAAATCAGGAGGATTTTTGGAAGACTATTTTGGTGACTGAAGTCTGTAGAAATTGTCTAAAAATATTGGAGCTGATGTTTTCCTTTTCTCTCAACAAATACCACTACAGAAGCAATGGTGTTCAAAATCATTCCACTGGACTTAGAATGTCCTTAAAATATAACACCAGGAGCTTAAAATACAAGTATATTGTTACTGAGGTTAAATATGCCCACAAACCACTTTGAAAAGAATTGATCCAAAACTCGTCCCTCTTCCCCTAAATATCCTCAGTTGGTTGAGTCACCAATTCATTAATTCCCTCTTATGTGCCAGGCACTAGTCTAAGTACTGATATCGCATTAAATAAAGCAAAGTCCTTGTCTACTGAAGTACTCATTTTAGTGTGGGAGAGACAGACAACGCACAAAAATGTCAGTACTGTGGACGTTAAAGCAGGATAGCAAAGACAGGCAGTAGGCAGGACCAGTTTAAGAAGAGGGGTCAAAGAAGGAAAGATGCTTCACTGTTGCATAATATTTAGGCAAACCTGAAGAAAACAAGAGGTAAGCATGCTGTTATATGATGAAAGTAAATTTTTTTTTCAGTGGTGCCATGCCCAACATGGAGCTCAAACTCACAACCCTGACATCAAGAGTCACAAGCTCTAACGTCTGAACCAGCCAGAGGCCCCGAAAGTAAATTTCATCAAAATCCATTCAAGGCTCTAACTCAAGATAAGATTAAATAAAGTGGCAGCAAAGTTCACATTTTTGGGTACCACTGATTTTCCATCAATAAAATTTCCTTTAAAATTTAATCAACAGAAAAGCTGTTTCAAAAGGCATCAATCACTTTTATGCCAATGGATGGTTGTTGATTTGGCATTATTAATTATAACACTTAGCAGTACCAATGAAAACCTTCAAGAAGCTAACCATTTATTCAAAAACGTTTTTTTACTTTTTTTTTTTTTAAGTAGGGCTCCACACCCAACGTGGGGCTCAAACTCATGACCCTAAGATTAAGAATCACACGCTCTAACCGACTGAACCAGCCAAGTGTCCCTATTCAACAATTTTGAGTGTGTACTTCCTACAAGACACTTTGCTGGATGTTTTATTACATTATCTACACAACATACCTAGCGTAGTATCCCCATTTACAGATGAAGAAACAGACTCAAGGAGAATAATATCACAAGACTAATGCAGCACAGAACCAAGATTTGAACTTGGGCTTGTCTGGCTAAAAACCCCACGCTTCACTGATGTCATATTTGTGAAACTCCTTAAAAATATCCCAGCTCTTCTTGGACCTTCTACTTCTTGACCTCCTACTTTCTGATGTGTCAACCAAACATGACCTTGCCTCTCTCTGAATTCTGTAGCCCTTTGTTTACAACTCTTTTTTCCAGTACTTCTGTGTTATATTTGTCTTATCTCACGGATTGTAAAACAGCCGAAAGGGAGCTGGGTTTTATTACTCACAGTATCCTTACTTCACAACACCCAGCATAGAACCTTGCAAAAAACAGCATTGCTGTGTGCACCAATTGCACAAATCCTCAATGCCAAGATGCTGATACAATCCTTTATAGCTCTTCAACTTCCTTGGTACAGGTTGGTACATGAACTCAGTTTCATTCAAGATCATAATCACTCCTACTGGCTGCAAACCTTAACCTCAATACTATAGTGTCATTGTCAATAAGATAGGCCAGTTGTTCTCAAAGTGTGGTCCCTATACCGGCAGCGCCACCTAGGAACTTGTTAGAAAGGCCAGTTTTCAGGCCTCTTCTCCGTCCTACTCAGTCAGAAATCCTGGGGTTGAGGCCCAGCAATCTGTGTTTAACATGCCTTCCAGGTGATGCTGATGCACTCAGGTTTGAGAACCCCTGAACTAGGCTCAAGGAAGTAGCTCAAAGTGAAGACAAAGCTTTAGGCACAAAGACGGTCCTTGTCCAGCCTTCCATTATTTTTAAGAACAAAAATCAGAAACAAGGTACATTAATAAACTGAGAAAAAGATACATTATAGCACTTCAAAATGACAAAAAAATCTACAATCATTAAAAACGCTGGGAACAATAGGTTTCTAAGAACATGGGAAAATACACTATAAGTAAACAAGATTAAGACAACAAGGATAAATAAACAAGAGTAGATTTAAAAAAACTATTCATATTGCATGATCTTAACTATGTATAAAAATAGGCCTAGAAAAAAGAAAGAGCGCGATAGTAACATCACTGGTTATCTTTAGGTATATTTTCCATAACAAGCACCTTTAAAATGTAGCTTGCTAAAGTACTTTGAAATACCTAAGGTAATGTGTTTCAACTGTAATGTGCCATATTATAATTCCTAGATATCTCCCACTGGATGCCCTGGCACCACTCCCTTCATCCAACAGAGTAAACGCACGCCCCTCGTCCAACAGAGATCCTGCTCTCAGTACCCCCTGCACCAGCAAGGAGTCTCTCAGATACTTGGCATTCCACCGTACCTCACCTCCGAAATTCCAACCACACTGGTCATCTCAACTTTCAATTGCTTTTTCAACAGAATTTGAAATAATTCCCAAGAGTTTATCTTTTATCCATATCCAAATCTCGGAATAAACTTAAACAGAATCCATTTAATTATCTTTCTTAGCACTCCACCAAGGCTGCCCAGCACTCTCTACAATGAGGACATCTTCCTTGCTTTCTAAGTCCTTCCAGCAGTCCCGTAAACAACTGAGCTTTTTTCTCAATTTAGCTGGCTACAAACACAAAATTAGAAAACAACAGACACAATTCAAAAGGTCAGACTAGAGTACTACTTTATTTAGGTATTGCCTACCATCCCTCCCTGCTCTTCTCTGCCACATGCTATGGTTTCCCTCACTTGGCCTCCTCTGTCTAGTTGTCCTTACTGCTTCTGTCCTTACTGCTCTCCCACCCCCACTGCTCCTTTCCTGCATACACAGTCTGCACAGTTTTCCTCCCTTCTACCAGACCCCACCTACTCATTTATTCAACATTTGTTGAAAATATCCCACCTTCCAGGCACTAGGGATATAATAGAGAGAAATAGATATCTGATAGAATTATAACACTGGAGAGAAGACCACCATACAAAAAAAAAATTATAAAGTATGTCAGGTACCCAGGGAGAGGAAGTTGCAAGAAGTCATGGAAGGACAGAGCAGGATGACTCCTGCCTGGCAAGCCAAGGATGCTTTCCTGGGGAACAGTACTGAAGCCAAGACCAAAAGGGCGAGTCCACCAAGGGAAAGAAAGGACAGGGTTCTAAGTAGAAGGCCTAACATATACATTGAGGTCCACAGGAAACAGAGCAGAATACTCAAAGAAATGAAAGTAACTCACTGAGGCTGGAGTACAGAACGACACAAGAGGTGTGAAACTGGAGGCAGACAGAATTCGGTCAAGGAAGGCCATGGAACTAAATTAAGGATTTTGGACTGTAGATAAGGCAACAGAGATAAGGCAACAGCTGTAAGAAATTTCAATGTGACTGCAGTGTGGAAAGTGGGCTAAAGGGGAACAAGACCGGAGTCTGGGAAATTGGCTAGTAAGCAGACAAGCCATCCAGGCAGAGATCACGAAAAGACCCCCAGGTTCCTGGCATGGGTATCTGGGTAGATAGTGGCACCACATTCACGGAGATATTTAAAAAAAAAAAAAAAAAAAAAAAAAAAAAAAAACAACAACAAAAACACGAGTAGGAGCAGGTTTGGGGGAAGGGACGATGGGGGACAGCTGGATGCTGAAAGACTCTGGAGTTCCATACTATATCTTGTTTCTTATACAGTTTGCAATTACACTGTTCCTTTACGTAAGACTTTGCTGCATTTAGTCATCATACATTTGCAGTTGTCAGTGATAAGTCACATAGTGATTTCAGGCAGAGAAAGCAAATCTGTTTTACACAATTTTCAACACCGACATGAGCAGTAAAAAGCAGCTGATACTTCATTCCTTCTACATGTTCTCAAGGGAGGAGGAGAAAACTGGAGCTTCAGGCTTGCAGTAAACTGGCTTTCTCCATGTAGGTGTGAAGTGGCCTATAGATCTGATAAACCATCCATTCCATCCTTCTTTTACACCCAAACTGTTTCATCTCTGGGATCTGCTTTTATGGCCACTGACTGATACAAACTATACCCATATTTCTTTCATCAAGCCCAGAGCCAACACTTCTATGATAAAACCAATTTTTAAACAATCAAGTGTTGTATGAGAAGAGTCTGGGAACATTTGTGGACTTTTACTTAATTTTTCTTTTTACAATAAGTTGCGTAACTTGCAAGTATAATGCAGAACCACTGTAGCCCTCGGCCTACTCACCACTGCTCTGCTGGGTGGAGTACAGAGTTCCCCAAAGTGACACATGAGTGTCATGCTCCTACTTCTGATGTCAGACATGAAAAGGAAAAAGGCAGGACTGCTGTATTTAGTCTGCTTGTGCAGAAGACACCGGAGACCTGACCGCTCTTCAGGACTCCCCAAATTATGCAGGAGAAGGGAGTGGCCTGGCCAGGTTACTGTGAAATAGGCTCTGGATGTGGGTAAATCCCTCGCTGGGGCTAAAGGATGAGAAAAAGGAGAGCGGTGCTCTCTGCCGGGCAGTGGACCCCAGAGACTGGGAACTAAAAACTCAATTTCATAGGTATACACAGTTAGGGGTGATGGAGGATGAGCTGTCTCAATAATTCCTTATCAAGAACTCTTCACCAGGGCCAAGATTCTCCAGCAAGACCAGCCACATGGCAACTCTAGCCCAAATAAAAGTTAGCACAACCCAAGGGAACGTGTAAGGAAACCGAGATCCGTCCATACAGCTCTGTAGCTGAAAGGGATGCAAATCCAAAATAGTCAGTGAACTACTTCCACACCTTCCAGCACCTCCGCCTATTCCTAACCACTGTACCCAATACTTTCTTCTCATCAAACAAATAGATGGTAAGTAATTCTGCACTTATATTTGAAGTGCCTGTGAACAGGAGACAGAAATATCAAGTGAGCAGTTGGATACAGGAGTGTGGAGCTTCGGACAAGTCTAAGTCAGAGATACATATTTACTAGTTATTAGAATATGTAAGTGAAAGGAGGGCAGCAGATGAGACTTGTCAAAGTCGACAACCCATGTGGGAGGGGAGGGGAGGGGAGGGGAGGGGAGGGGAGGGGAGAAGAGAAAGAAAGAAAAAGAAAAGAAAAAGAAAAGAAAGAAAAGAAAAGAAAAAGAAAAGAAAAGAAAAGAAAGGAAAGGAAAGGAAAGGAAAAGAAAAGAAAAGAAAAGAAAGAAAAGAAAAGAAAAGAAAGAAAAGAAAAAAAGAAAAAGAAACGTGTGGGAGGGAGATACCACTCTCCTGGGTTAATTTTAGGACTAAGTTAAGGGATATAAAAAAAAGCATTTGATTTCACTTCCCTACCTCAGTAAAATCTATTCTCTACTCTGGTCCCTCCTTCCCTCTATCAGTCTTTTTTCAGACTTTCTTTAAATTATACTTCTAACTGAAAACACCATCTCTCACAAGTACAAATTGGTAAAGAACCCAAAAATCAACCACCCTTGGCCTCAGAGGACACCTACACTTACTGTTCTGGAAAACTCTGTAAAGGCCAAAGGGATTTCTCTCAATGAAATACAGTTTATCTCTCTGACTAGTTCAAAGCAGACTGGCATTAAATCTCTCTTGGAGCAGTTAGGGTGGTTAAGTGTTTCGGTTTCAAAGGAATGCAGCCTATAAGCAAAATTAACATCAAAAGAGGAAGCCAGATGTCAAACCATTGAGCAAAATGGTGGCCAATAATGAGAAACAAGCACTGCAATGTGGAGAATCCCCACACCAATAACCTCAAGGTAAATTTCAAAACGTTTCTGATACAAACTTTCATCCCTCATCTATGACCTATATTTTTTTCCTCCACCCACTACATCCTCTTTTATTAAAAGTAACACAAAAGGAAAACACTTTTGAAATCAGAGTGAGACTTATACACCCCAGCCGCAACTTCAACAAGATATCATCGTGACTAAGTTCACATGACTCATAATTTTCCTGAATTATGCAATTCATAACAGTTCAATCGAAATCATCTTGGGTGTCCCATGGAGTACTTCAAAAGCCAGGATTCTAGTATATATTTCTATCCTTCAAAGACTGTTATCAAATCCCAATCAATATTTAGTACTGAAGGACACCTCGTTGGCTCAGTCAGTAGAGCATGTGACTCCTAATCCTGGGGTTGTGAGTTCGAGCATCATGTTGGGGGTAGAATTTACTTAAGAAAAGTAATACTGAGGTTACAGTAGCATTTATAGAATAAGTAGGCTACCATAAACCATGCTCTTTAACTATAAAACTATTCTTTGATCTTGAGCAGTTAAGCAACCAATCACATCCTAAGCCATCAAACACACACACACACACACACACACACACACACACACAGAGTCATTCTTCAAAAGAAAGAATACCCACAAGGCATATATTTATCACTGTGACAACGGGACAACTCACTACTCCTTCCTTAGATTCATTTTTTTCTGTTTTATTTTAAAAACTAAAACATGATCTCTAATATTCCTTGCAACTCTACAGCCTCTAAGTGCCCCCGCCAGTAGTGTCCTTATTTTCCCTCTTCATCTACCTAAACTTAAAGTCTGGGCTCTGAGTATCACCTCCCTCAGGGAGCTTCCATAACCTTCCCAGGCCAGGTCAGGTGCCTCCTCGTGGTAACAATACTTGCCATGAGGCACTTGTATCAGTCTCCTCCATGTTGCTTTGGAACTGCCCGTTTGGACCTCTCTACACGACTGATGCAAAAGCTTCGTCAAGATGAACATTGTTCATCTTCCTATTGCCAGCGCCACACGTAATACTTGCATACGCTACGTGTTCTTCTAACATCTGGTGAATACATAGATAAGTCTATGCATTTTCCTGGCACTAGTGGTAGCCACCTCACAAATACAAAGCACACCGTCAAACACACACACACACACACACACACACACACACACACTTCTACGATCTGTAAATGTTGTAGAGGGTTCATCTAGAGAGTAAGGTTTTCCTCCACTCTGTGCGCACCCTTAAGATTCACATGCTACTGACTTTCCAGCTGTGAACAAGAGTGTGTTAATAAAAGTGAAACAGCCGTGTTATACTGGTGAAAATATAATTTTAATATCTCAAAACACCCGTTCTTTTTATTAACATTTATCCTTACGAAGCAGATCCTTACCCTATCCCTCCATCCTGACCACCCCTACCTCAAAGTTCCCCTTCAGTCTGTACTGACTTATCACATCTCGGCCCTTCCTAACGAGCTCCCTTGTCGTTCATTAAACTACTCACCTGTAATCCATTTCAATTTGAGATAACCACAAAGCAGTTGTTCCAGTGAGGACACTCAACACCTTTAATACCCTCAGTCAATTACAATTTCTTCCCCTTAAATAAAAGAATTGCCAGGCAAACTAATGTGAAGGTTTTAATTAGCTATAAAGAAAGCCCACGTGGTGTCTCAATCTTCACAACACTATATATGGAATCATGGTGGTATTTGGGGACCAATACAACTATGAAAAAATCAACCCTGCACACTGGGAAAACATACTAGGCTTCATATGTAGTTACTAATTAAACTGTGTTACATGTCAACTTTTGGAAGGTAAAAGACCCTAGGACATTGTAACTTCACACGAACTTCACATCTCTGAATATACGTCCATCCTGAAAATCCAGCCTCTTTAGAAAATCTAAATAAGAACCCTCTACTTTCTGAGCTCAAAACTGATCAAACTGGTCGTCTCTGAGAACTTCTTTGTTTTAAAATGGCAAGGAAGGCTTTCACGCAGCATCAAAAAGTCCTCTTGGTAGGTTTAAGCACCTCCTCCCAGCACCTCCAATAAGCTACAATTTAAATAAGTACCTGCTTAAAAGTTCGCAAAACAGAAGTTCAAGATTGAGCTCTCCGGTCTCCGCCTTCCAACCAGATTACTACTTAAGTACCTCCTACAGCAGAAATTCTAGTTCATTTTGGAGAGCCAGGGAGAGCTGTGGGGCTCTGGGCCCTTCCCATCCTCCACCAAGTCCCGGCTTTGGTAGGAACCCCTTAGTAGGACAGGGACCTGCACCACATCTCCCTCCCCAAGCACGAGCCAACACCCCCCCCCCCCGCCCCGTGCTTCCCTCTTGCCCGAACTACTCCCCAAACACAAACTCAGGAGGCCGACCCCTCCCCGGGCCTCAGTCACCACAGGGGGCCCTTCCAGTATCCCTTTCCCATTCAGAAAGTCAAGCCGGTCCTCCTACTTTCCCTAAACTCCGAGAGCCACACCCCCTTCCTGCACTGAAAACTTAGGGACGCGCCACCATCCTCCAACACCCCGCCCCCAAACACCTGAAAGATCCTGCTCCCCTGCTCTTCCCCGAAAGCAGCGCGCTCCAGGCGCACGGCGCCTGTCTAAGCCAACTCTCCCGGGTCTTTACCGAGTCGCTGCGGGGAGCCGAAGCCCGGCCCGTCCGGAGGTCGCGGCGCCAGCACGAAAGGAACCACGCTGGTCAGGAAGAGGAGACACTGCCTCATGTTCCCGGCCCGGCCACCGGCTCCAGCTCTCTGGGCAGCCTTCGCCTGACGGGGGGGGCGCTCAGGACACTGCTCGCATTGGGAGAGAAGGGAATCCGCCCGGCCCGGCCCCTCAAGACTCTGACTCCTCCCGCGCCGCCTACCGGAAGACTCTAGACCTCGGCACCAGGTCCCCGGAAGTGCAGGAAGCGCTCGGAGAGGGCGGCTCAACTCGCTTCCGGCCGCCTCCGGCCCCCACACCGCCCACAGCCGGAAGCCTGGCCCTGCGCGGCATGCCGGGAGGCCTTCGCTGGCCCCGCCCCGTGCCGGCGCCCCGCCCCCTCACCGCCCTTCCGCCCTCCCGCTCCGTCTCCCCAGGGGCGCGGCCGGCGCCTACACGGCCTGACTCGACCCATCCGGGCCTCGCCTTTGTCCTCGGGTGACCGCCGCGAGGGAGGCGGGAGCTCGTGACTAGGCCCTCAGAGGCGCGTCGGGCCGCCTCCGTCGTCTGAGTCCCACGTCTGGTTAGGATCCCCGTTACGCTTTTCACTCCACGGCTGTAGAAAGCGCCCTGCGGCCCAGGGCCTACCGCGAGGGGCGCCTGGGCTGGGACGCCGGATGGAGGCGGCCCAGCTTCTGACCCGGGAGAATCTCTGTCCGCGCGCCAGGGTCCTGGGAGACCAGCCTCCCGGACGCAAGTGGGGTGTCCAGGCGGGCCGTCCGCGCCTAACGTGCGGCCACCGGCGGCGTCCCTTGTGATCAACAAGGCTTGGTGGCGGGAAATGAAAGGTAGCCTTCTGGACGCGAGTTTTCTCGTTGGCCCCGCTGTAGGTAGAGAGGGTCTGCAAGCTTTTACAGAAACTAGGTTCCTGGCCCTAACTCCTCCACATCTGTGAGTACAGGAGCTAGAATCTTCCAGCCAACTTTCTAAAAAGTCCTGCTTGGTTTGTTTAGCTTAGATTGGAGAGTTCCCAAAGCAGTTTGTATCTTGTGTTGCAATCCTTCGCATAATTTTAGTAGTTGAGTGTTTATAGTATTGAAGAAAACATTCTAATAACATTTGATGCGTATTGCTATTTTGGTTCAACTAAAATTTATACAAGTAGGACATAACACATTTCCCACTTAAGAGTGAGTGGAACAGCCTTTTCTCCATTATGAAGTGATAACTTGTTGGGAATAGAATATAGCCTTGCTTGGTGAACTTTCAAGGCTAGCTCCTAATAAAATACACAAACGACGGTTTAAATTTAGGTTCATTGTGGTAGGGCCTTAGTAAAACCTCAGCATCTTTTCCAGCCGTTGTTATCCATAGTCACTGGCTTTGTGCATTTTTGGTTTAACTGCAACTGGTTCATCTGAGGTAGGCCTTCATTAAATAGAAACACTGATTGCGTGCCTAGTCAAAGGTAGGCAGAATTTTGCCTCTGCAAATTGTACCCAACTTAAAAAATTGTATCTTGGGTGGCTGTCAGTTGAGCATCCGACTTCGGCTAGGGTCATGGTCTCACGATTCAAGAGTTCGAGTTGTGCATCGGGGCTCTCTGCTGTCAGAGCAGAGCCCACTTTGGATCTTCTGCCTCCCTCTCTCTCTGCCCTTCCCCTGCTTGTGTGCACTCTCCCAAAATAAAAATAAAACATTTTTTAAAAATAAAAAAATTGTTTCCCCCAAAAATGTGACCATTGTGTACAATTTTTTTTTCTTGAACACCTAGGCACCATACTCTCCAGCTTATAAACTTTATTTAGATCTTCATTTATATTCTTTCAGTGTCTTCCACGGCTCTACACTTGCTCATAGAAAACACTTAGCTATCTGTTTCATAAATGCCATTTTTAATTTTTTTAGTGTTTATTTTTGAAAGAGAGAGAGACACAGAGTGCAACCAGGGGAGGGACAGAGAGAGAGGGAGGCAAAGAATTCGAAGCAGGCTCCAGGCTCCAAGCTGTCAGCACAGAGCCCGATGCGGGACTCAACCCAATAAACCACAAGATCATGACCTGAGCCGAAGTCAGATGCTGAGCCACCCAGGCAGCCCTTTTTTTTTTAGGTAGGTTCCATGTCCAGTGTGGGGCTTGAACTCACAATCCAGGAGTCTTCTGCTTTACCAGCTATGCCTGCCCAGTGGCCCAGTAAAAGTGAAGCTCCTGGTCCACTTTTTCATATCCAGAAGTCCTAGATTTCCAGGAATTCGAAGCAATCTCTCCCGTTTACAAATCAGGACCCAAATTCCAATTTGATGTTTGTCTTTCATTTCTCATTGTCCATAAGATAAATAAGTAAAATAAGATGAATGAGCACCACGTGGGGGAGGTAAAGAGTCAGAGGAACATGATAAGAGGGACATATTGGATAGGAAAACTAGGAGTCTGAGCCAGTTGTCTCCAAGCTTTTATTCTCTTATCCCAAAAAGAATTGATCAGGATGAAAGGATGAAATTTCCAGCATAATATAAACACTTTTAAAATTGAATTTGTTAAAAGTCCTTTCAGATTTACCCAATGGGATATAAATATCAGAGATCTGATAGCTTCCATGGCCACTGCTTCTCAGTAGCCCCCAGTGATCCCTGCTTCCTGATACGCACACTCTTGTATAGTCAATCCCCTTCAACACTGGACCCAGAGTTGGTCTGTATGACCAACAGCATACAGCAGAAGTGATGGTATTTCACTGCCAAGGTTGTGAGAGACTGTGTCTTCCATCTGATGTGCTCACTCGGCTTGCTCACTCTCTCTTAGGTTAGACTTGCTGCAGATCATATGAGTGAGCTTGGAAGTGAATTCTCCAGCCCTCGGCGAGCTATGAGGTGACCACAGTGCCTCAGCCCAACAGCTTGACAGCAACCTCTGGAGACCCTGAGGCAGAAACACTGAACTAAGCCATTCCCTGATTCCTGACCCTCAGAAACTTCGGGAGAGAATAAACGTTGCTTTAAGCTCCTAAGGTAGGGGTCATTTGTTACACAGCCACTATTATCCACTTAAAAAAAATACAGCCAGGGGCACCGGGCTGGCTCAGTCTATAGAGCATGTGACTCTTGATCTCAGGGTCATGAGTTCAAGCCCCACATTGGGCATAGGGCCTGCTTTAAAAAAAATACAGGAGCAGGTTGACTAGTATGATAGGAGACAATAGGTTTCACTAGGCAGAGAGGGAAAGATTAGAGCCTGAGGTCCCTGGGGGGCGGTGGGGGGGGACACCCATTTTGGAATAATGCTAGGCATGTCTGAACACAGCAAACCCCCTCAAGTTTCCTCTTAAGACTGTAAGACCCCACCTACTCCCCCTCAGGGTTCCCCTCAGGAGTTTGACAAAAGACCTAAGTGAGGCCACAGGCCACCCCTGGTTCAATGGACACGAGCCAATCAGGAATGGACAACCCAACACCCAGAGCTATCTGGCCAATAGGGTTAGGACCTGGGAAGGAACGAGGGGGAAGGGGAGGTGGGCGCTGACCAGAACCTTATAAAACAAGGACCCTTGTCTAGAGTCACAGGCATTCGCTTTCGCAAGTCCCCTCTCTGTAAAGAGAGCTTTCCTACTATTCTCCCTTTCTAATCTTATACTCTAATAAACTTTTGCCCACTGCTCATTCTGTGTCCATCTCTCCAGTCTTCCAAGCGGCGAGACAACGAATCCCAGGTATTGTGGTAAAAAAAATCCTGCAACACTAGGTTCCTTTCCTTAACACCAGAAGTGGTTCCTTTAATTTAGAATTCAATAAAGATAAGTAAAAGATACTTGAGATTCACTGATCTGCTATAAACTGAATTGTTTATAATTATATACTTAATGCAAGTGAACTTGAGAATAAAATATAAAAAGTAATGGGGTGTCTGGGTGGCTCAGTCAGTTGGGCGTCTGACTTCAGCTCAGGTCATGATCTCACTCATGATCTCACTGTTCGTGAGTTCAAGCCCCGCATCGGGCTCTGTGCTGGCAGCTTGAAGCCTGGAGCCTGCTTCGGATTCTATGTCTCCCTCTATCTCTGTCCCTCCCTCCCTCATGCTCTCTCTGTCAAAAATAACCATTTTAAAAAAAAAAATGTGAAAATATAAAAAGTAAAATACTTACAAATACTAAACGCATATAGCCACATCTGGTTCTGGAGTTAACTACCAAATCCACACAAGTGTTGGTAAGATCTTTTGTCTAAATGATCAGAGAGATAGCTGTTTGGTTCTAGCTGAGTTGTTTTGTTTTTGTTTTTTGTTTTTTGTTTTTTTTACTTCTTCTGTCATCCTAGCTCTATTTCTCTTATTAGCCACTCTCTGTCCTAATCCCACCAGTACTTATAGATGAATAGTGCCTTCCTCACTCCATTTCTAAAATGCTAATTATTCCTACATCTGTACGCTTTTTTTTTTTTTTTTTTTTTTTTTGCCAGTGAACAAGTCTCTGTAAAGCTAGCACTTACTTCAAGAAACGTGAATCAATTCACAAATCTCCATCAGATAACAAATGCCATTCCTGGAACACGACTATATACAAAGTTATACACCAAGAATTCTAGATTCCAAGATTTTAGTTCAGAAATTTTAACCCATTGCAGGGTCTTTTAGAAAGAAACATGAAAAATATACCATGCATGGAGCAGAGCAGAATATTTGAGGATCCTCACTGATAAACAGATGATTCTTTTCTGGATTTTTTTAATGGGCAAAAAAAGAACCAGGCCTGATAGAAACTGGAATATTTCCCCCCAGGTTCAATGCGAGAAGAAAACCAATCATTTCATTGAAAATATTATTTCAAGGAGATTCATTTCTAAAATCTTAGTACCCATTTCTTTTTTCCTCCCTCCTCTCCCCGCCCCCCCACACTTTATTTTCATGACTTTTTTATTAAAATTTTTTTTTTAACATTTATTCATTTTTGAAAGACAGAGACAGAGCGCAAACTGGGGAGGGACCGAGAGAGAGGGAGACAGAGAATCCAAAGCAGGCTCCAGGCTCCGAGCTGTCAGCAGAGAGCCCAACGTGGGGCTCGAACTCACAAACCGTGAGATCATGACCTGAGCTGAAGTCGGATGCTTAACCGACTGAGCCACCCAGGCACCCCTTATGACTTTTTATTAGGAATCTTCATCACGGGATTATTTGTAGTGAATCAACTGGACATTGTGAGCAGAGGTATCATACTGCCTATATATATATATATATCATACGCCATAGAAAAAAGGGAGCTATGGGGCGCCTGGGTGGCTCAGTCGATTAGGCATCTGACTTCAGCTCAGGTCACGATCTCGCGGTCCGTGAGTTCGAGCCCCGCGTCGGGCTCTGGGCTGATGGCTCAGAGCCTGGAGCCTGCTTCGGATTCTGTGTCTCCCTCTCTCTCTGCCCCTCCCCCGTTCATGCTCTGTCTCTCTCTGTCTCAAAAATAAATAAACGTTAAAAAAAAATTTTTTTTAAAAAAGAAAAAAGGGAGCTGTGTTGGTTCTTTTTGTTCTTAAATCCCTTCTCTCTCCCTTGAGATCTCAGAGTAATTGAACCACATGAATAACTGAACACAGAGAGTAGATTGGATAAAGAGAAAAAATGGAAACTTGTGCTGGTTTGAAATTACCTCAGGTCTAAAGTGGCCATAAGTCATTACTCTTGGGTTGACAGGCCCCAGAGAGGAGGCTATCACCAATTACCCTCCAGATCTTCAGTGGCCAGTGACCTTAATTGAAAACCTGTTCTATTTAGCACTTTTCAGAAAAACAGAACTCAGTTGTTGAATGTTTAAAATCTGGTAATTCTACTAGTATTTTTTTAAGGAGAATATCCCCAAAGGCAATGAAATCACTGTCTCAAACACATATCCACACCCTCATGTTCACTGTAGCATTATTTACAATAGCCAAGGTACAGAAACAACCTAAGTATTCATGGGCAGAAGGCTGGATAAAGAAAATGTGGTATACACATACAATGGAATATTATTCAACCTTAAAAATGGAAATCCTACCATTTGCAACAACATGAATGAAACTGGAGGGCATCATGCTAAGTGAAAGGAATCCAACACAGAAAGACAAATACTGTATATGTATAAAGCCACTCATACGTGGAATTTTTAAAAAGGTAAACTCAAAGAAGCAGAGAGTAGAATGGTAGTTGCCAGGGGCTGGGCTGGGAGGGGTGGGAATGGGACATGTTGGTCAAAGGCACAGACTTTCAGGGTGCCTGGGTGACTCAGTCCATTGAATGTCCTTCCAACTCTTGATTTTGGCTCAGGTCCTGATCTCAGTTTGTGAGACAGAGCCTTGTCGAGCTCTGCACTGACAGCATGGAGCCTGCTTGGGATTCTCTCTCTGCCTTTCCTCTGTTCATGTGTTCTGTCTGTCTGTCTGTCTCTCTCTCTCTCTCTCAAAATAAACTTAAAAAAAAAAAGAAACGAACTTTCAGTTTCATTCATTTTTTTAAGGAAGGGACTCTTTTTCTTTTTCAATTTTTAATGTTTATTTTTGAGAGAGGGAGAGACAGACTGAGTGCGACCAGGAGAGGGGCAGAGAAAGAGGGAGATACAGAATCTGAAGCAGGCTCCAGGCTCTGAACTGTCAGCACAGAGCCTGACACGGGGCTCGAGCCCATGAACTGCAAGATCATGACCTGAGCCAAAGTCAGACACTTAACCGACTGAGCTACCCAGGTGCCCTCTTTTTTTTTCTCTTAGTGTTTATTCATTTTTTGAGAGAAAAAGAGCACGAGTCGGGGAGGGGCCGAGAGAGGGACACCGAATCCGAAGCAGACTCCAGGCTGAGCCGTCAGCACAGAGCCCCACGCGGGTCTCAAACCTGCAAGTCGTGAGATCATGACCTGAATCGAAGTCGGAAGCTCAACCGACTGAGCCACCCACGTGCCTCGAACTTTCAGTTTTTAAATGAGTAAGTTCCAGGGCACCTGGGTGGCTCAGTCGGTTGAGCTTCCGACTTTGATTTAGGTCATGATCTCATGATCTCATGACTCGTGGGTTCGAGCCCCGCATGGGGCTCTGTGCTGACGGCTCAGAGCCTGGAGCCTCCTTTGGATTCTGTGTCTCCCTCTCTCTGTGCCCCTCCCCCACTCCACCCCGGTCTGTCTCTCAAAAATAAACATTAAAAAACAAAATGAGTAAGTTCCGGGGGATCTAATGTACAGTATGGTGACTAGTTAATACTGTATACTTGAAATTTGCTGAGAGTATGTGTTCTTCACCACACACACAAAAAATTAACTCTGTGAGGTAATAAACGTGTTAATTAGCTTGATTGTGGAAAGCATCTCACAACGTATAGGTATATCAAATCGTCATGTTGTACACCTTAAATACACAGTTTGTATTTGTTGATTATGCCTCAATAAAGCTGGGGTGAAAAATGGTACCAAAGAGACCGACATTCAACATTTGCCCTCAAAGGACTTCTATTTCAAAGATGAAAGGTACATAGAAACAAAAACACACACAATGTGATATTGGCCTAAAAACACTACTGGATTCAGGCAGTTTTTGCAACGTTAATTCTTTAAAATAGAATGTTCACTTTGGAATAATTTTAGATTTACAGAAAATTTACAAAGTTCGCACACAGTTCCCACATACTCATCACTCCGCTTCCCCTAATGTTCACATCTTACATAATCATAGTATATTTGTCAAAACTAAAAAATTAACATCGGATTTCACAATTTTAAGGACAATGTATCTTTTTATGGCCTTTCAAAATAGTGATCAAACACATAAAATTTACCATTAGTGACATTCAGTACATTCAGTATTTGTACAACCATCACCACTATCTGGTTCGAGAACATTTTAATCACCCCAAAGAGAAATTCACACCCACACTGTCCATTACCCCCACCTCCCAGCCCCTAGCAAGCACTAATTAGATCACACAGTTTAGCACTAATGTTCTTTTTCTGTTTCCCAGTCCAACTCAGGATACCACACTGCATTTAGCTACGTTAACCTTTTTTTTTTTTTAAGTTTATTTATTTTTTAGTAATCCCTGCACACAAGGTGGGGCTCAAACTCAAGACCCTGAGATCAAGAGTCGAACGCTCTTCTGACTGGGCCACCCAGGTGCCTCAACTACATTAACTTTTTACTCTTTCTTTTTATTAATGTTTATTTATTTTTGAGAGAGAATAAGACAGACTTCGAGCAGGGGAGGGGCAGAGAGGGAGACACAGAATCCGAACCAGGCTCCAGGCTCAGAGCTGTCAGCACTGAGCCCGACATGGGTCTCAAACTCACAAACTATGAGATCATGACCCAAGCCAAAATCAGATACTCAGCCAACTGAGCCACCCAGGAGCCCCAACTTTGTACTCTTTAGATTTCATAAAGTTGTTTCAAAATATTTCATTCTGTAGGGAAGCACTAGTCGAGGTTGCTTAATTGGTGTCCAAGGTAATTGTCCGGCGGGACCCTTCACTACCTCCCCTCTGTACTGGTCTAACAGCTTCTGAAGTGACTTTTTTGCCTCTGGTTGCCCTCCACCAACACCTCTACTGGTCTAGGGAGCACTGGCTTAATGTCTTCTCATGGCATGTTTCTTGCTTCTTTTATCGTCAATATTTGCTTTAACCTGTCTTGTTGTCTACTGAAGATATTTTACTTTTCTTCACCAGAGCAAAATTCCTAAGGCAAGGATCCTGCTGCCTTCCATAGCAAGTAACACTGCTGTGCATAAGGAATTCAACAGTATTTATTAAATAACTATCAGTAAGTTATCTGACAGCTAGATAGCCCACAATTTCCCATTTTTAATCAAACGAGACAATTTTAATGCTTGGAGTGGGTAGAATTGTGTCATCTCCAAAAGATAGGTTCAAGTCCTAACCTTCGGTATTTGCAAATGTGACCTTACTTGGTAATAACGTCTTTGCAGATCTAATCAAGCTGAGAGTTGGGTGTTCCTGGATTGCGATGGGCCCTAAATCCAATGACTAGTGTGCATATGAAAGAGAAGCCCCCTTGGGGCGCCTGGGTGGCGCAGTCGGTTAAGCGTCCGACTTCAGCCAGGTCACCATCTCGCGGTCCGTGAGTTCAAGCCCCGCGTCGGGCTCTGGGCTGACGGCTCGGAGCCTGGAGCCTGTTTCCGATTCTGTGTCTCCCTCTCTCTCTGCCCCTCCCCCGTTCATGCTCTGTCTCTCTCTGTCCCAAAAATAAATAAACGGAAAAAAAAAAAAAAAAAAGAAAGAGAAGCCCCCCCCACCCCCACCCCACGTAATGATGTTGAGGCAAAAGTTGAAGTAGGGGCACCTGGCTGGCTCAGTCGGTGCGACTCTTGAACTCAGGGTTGAGCTTGAGCCGCAGGATGGGCATAGAGTTTACAGTTTTTTTTAACATTTATTTATTTGAGAGAAACAGAGCATGAGCGGGGGAGGGGCAGAAAGAGAGGAAGACACAGAATCTGAAGCAGGCTCCAGGCTCTGATCTGTCAGCATAGAGCCCGACGCAGGGTTCGAACTCATGGACCGGGAGATCATGACCTGAGTTGAGGTCGGATGCTTAACTGAGCCACCCAGGCATCCCAAGTTTACTTAAAAAAAAAAAAGAACAAGAACAAGAACAAGTTGGAGTAATGCAGCCACAAGCCAAGGATGACCAAGGGTTGCCCACAACTACCAGAAGCCAGGAAGAGGGAGGGCAGAGGCAGAATGGCCCCGCCGACACCTTTGATTTCTGGACTTCTGACCTACAGGACTGTGAGAGAATAAACTTCTTCTGTTTGAAGCCACTGGGTTTATGATAATGTGTTACACAGACCTCACAGAACTATAAGCTCATGGGAAACACCAGGGCGTTTCTTCCCCCTTTGCCTTTTCTTCTGAAATTCCTCTGCCCAGAACATAGTTCTAGCTATCAAAAACCTAACCACACTTCAGTGGCCAACTTAACTATTGTAGATTCCAGGTCTCGGTGACCAGTTTTTCGCACTTGTCACCTTTTGAAGATTCCAGGGTAATGGAAAAAGAGTAGGCAGAGAAGAGTTAACCAGCAGAGTTTAGGAGACAGTTAAAAAAAAATTTTTTTTTAGTGTTTATTATTTTTGAGAGAGAGACAGAGACAGAGACCAAGCAGGCAAGGGGCAGAGAGAGAGGGAGACACAGAATCTGAAACAGGCTCCAGGCTCTGAGCTGTCAGCACTGAGCCCGACACAGGGCTCAAACGGACTGACAGTGAGATCATGACCTGAGCCAAAGTCGGAGCCTTAACCAACTGAGCCACCCCGGTGCCCCATGGAGACAATTTTTACTGCACCCTGAGAATTAGTCAATCCCCTAATCCAAACCCAACTAAGTGAAGCTTTGAGGCAGATTTAATAAATTTCAACAGTATTCAGCACTTTCCCCAGGTTCTTCCAAATGCTATGTCGTTGCCACAGCAACCCTCCTAGCAAAGGGGGCAGAAGGACCAATGCGGACTGGTCCAGGAGCTACATCTCATCCTTTATTATACCATAATTGCTGAGTTTCTGCTCTGTTCTTTGAGGATTTCATTGTGGCTTAGAAAGGAGGGCATGGACTTTGCAGCCACACAGCCTGGACTTGAACACTCGGCAATTACTTCGACAAGTTACCTCGTGTTTAAAATAGGGAGTGAAGAGTACCAACCTTGTAGGGATTTAATGACAGGCTGATGTTGTCAGGTAGCAATATGGGAAAATAACTGTAGCATTTTGTTTTTTATTTTAATTGTAATGTTTTTATTTATATTTGAGAGAGAGGCACAGAGTACGAGTGGGAAGCGGGCAGAGAGGGAGACACAGAATCGGAAGCAGGCTCCAGGCTCTGAGCTGTCAGCACAGAGCCAGACGCGGGGCCGAACTCAGGATGGTGAGATCATGACCCGAGCCGAAGTCGGTGCTTAACCAACTGAGCCACCCGGCGCCCCATTAACTGTAGCATTTTAAAGCAATTTGTTGGAGCAGCAGAATGATAAAAGGAAAAATAGAAAAACCACACATTTTGCAAATATTTGGTCTTCCAAAGCCCTTCTGATGGAGGATGATGATGTCAGGTAGCCAGCAGAGAAGAGAAGAGTTTACATTTTCTTCTCCTCCCTTCTCCTCCAGGCTCCTAAATTTTAATATGAAAGCTCTAGTGATTCAATCGCTATTCTTCAACTGATTCCATTCTCTCTGAGAAGCCCTGAAGCCAGGTCACACGCTAGACATGGACCCAAGCTCTTTGCTTCTGTTCACAGTTGGGGGAAAACTCTCCTTGTCCTGGCCCCCATACACTGTTCAGAGAAAACACGTTTATTGGTGGGCATGGGGACTGACTCCACTTAAGGAACCTTAGTTCACGAATCTGTTCCCAGAAAATAAAGTAACTGGTTAACAGTCTTGAAGGATGTGTTCTTTGCTTTTGGGCAAATTCCAGTTTCTTCTTGCTTGAGGTTGAACAATAAAATCCAGAAGAAACTCCCACGTTTTTGACCTAGCCCAGCGATTTAACCTCTGCGCCCACTTGCCAAGGCTCCGATGGAGTGGCTGTGTGCCTGGCCTCCTGCCCCTTCTCCCCCACTGCCCTGCCTGCTGGCAGAGAGCCTGTCGTGAGTCACACATAAGATAACCGAGGCATCAGGCTGCAGGAGGCTGAGAGCAGAGCAGCAAAGCTGGAGGCAAGTGCGCCCTGAACCGAGCGTCGTCGGGGAGTGCTTTTTACACCTTTGGAATAGCTCAGGGGTTTTCGGGAAACAGGTTGGCTGGAGGCCCGAGGAGTGCAACCCCATCCACAGTTGGTGCTCAGTTAAGTCTATTAAAGAAACAAATTGAGGCTTGGGGAGTCCTGGCAGATAAGGAATGAGCCCATCGTTTTTATACAAAAGCGGATCTTTTACCCATAATGTGGTTTAGGAGGAAGAAGTGACAGAGCTGGGGTTATCTGTGCTCCAGACTCCTCTGCTCTAAGGGGGTGGCACTCCGGTTGTAGCTGATGGGAATGGTGTCCGTAGTTGGGCAGTGGGCAGCGTACCTAGCTGACCACGGCATTGCTGCAGGGAACCATGAGGTCAGGGTCTAGGATCTTGATCAGTGAGATCTGCTTATAAAAACATCCTAGAATCTAGGCAACAGAAGGAAGCACTGTCACTTCCATGCTGTTCAGGTTATACATGAAAACCAGGGACACCTGCTGGTCTGACCTGCATGGTCACCATGCAGTCCTGTGCTTTGCTTCAGAGGGACAGGTCACGCTGAAGAGCCAGAACAGAACAGAGCTGCCTGGGGGGTGGGTGTGGGGGGACATTACCATTTATTTATTGGCTTACTCTGAAGCAGTACAGATCAGACAAGTAAGTTGACGCTGCGGCTTATTGTTGGTATCACGCACAGCCCTTGATGCTTCGTCAATATGACAATCTAACTATGTATTCACTTATATTCTGCCTGGTTCTAGAAATAATTTCGAAGCAGACATCCATTAAAGATGCCACGGAGCCTAGCTGGCTCAGTGAGTAGAGCATGTGACTCTTGATCTCAGGGTTGAGTTGGAGCCCCATGTTGGGTGTGGAGATTACTTTAAAAAAAAAAAAAAAAATCTTAAAAGAAAAAAAAAAAAAAACTCCAGTTAGTGACATAGACATAAACTTTAAATATACAAAGGAATGCAGTTGTTATCCGGTCTGGTGATGCTGTTTTTAGCCACAGCACTCTATCCCCCAAAGGAATCTTTTGCAGAAACAATGCAAATACCTATTTTATGTAGATCAAAGCAGGGTTTGAAATACTCCTGGAACATCGTCATAGTGTTTCTGAACTTTCCAGAAAGAAGTTCAGAGGTTTTCTCAAAGTCCCCAGCAAGTTAGTAGCAGGAATGATGGCCCAGGCCTCTCCGATCTCCAATTTGGGGCTCTGTCCACCTCAACGGTGGTTAACCCTTTAAACAACTCCTAAAACGGGGCCCCAGCTGAGACAGGCTGGTTTTTGACTGCTAGCTGACAGAGGAGTGTGCAGTCCAACAGTAGATAGTGACAGGAACGTCCACGCAGCACAATATATACAAAAAGAACAGCTGGACCACCAGCTATTCACCAGTTTTCACCTCCAATGTGCCTCAATAACAGGGCAGTCAAACGCCTAAGGCAAAATTCAAGTGAGTTTTGGGAGACTGGAGAGGATACAATGTTCTTTTACCGTTAGGAGCTCTTAGCTCCTGGAGACGTAGGGGCATATTTGCTCTGGAGATTCTTAAGGAAAGAAAGATAAAGAGGGCAGCCTAATTTGGGTTTGTGATCTCTCTTACTCTGGTTTAAGCTTTGAAGAATTGAGGAGCAAGTGATTAGCATCCCATTTCTACCTAAGAAGTGACATCTCCCTGGAGCCATCAGGAAGTTTTCTTCACTTTGAATCGAGTTAGCAACGGGTCTCTTCTAGCTTTCCTTCAAAGAAACAAGGTTTTGAAGGATGAATAGGAACTTGCTAGGCAGAAAAGGAAAGGACACGCTAGGTATAGGGAGCAGTACTGAGAAGGACCCACAAGCACGACTCCAGATGTGCCACACTGACACAGCACAAGTTCTAGATTTCTTGCCAGAGAAGCTGAACCTGAATCTAATGCAGCCTCTTGAGCTCACCTCCACTTATAGGAGATATGGATGGGGGACAGAGAAGCCAGCTACATAAAACACAAGGAAGCAAAAGACAGATCTAAAATGGGAGGCAGTCTAAAGGAACCTACCCCTGCTTCTGCAACAAGCCCACGTCCCCACCCAAAGAAAGAGGCACGCTCTAGATTTAGAGATGTGAGACGCCACAAATGCAACATGTGGTCCTTCTCTGAACCCAGATTCCAACAAATCACTAAAAATAGATTTTTGAGGCACCCGAGGCAGTAGGACCACGAACTGTATAGACGATGCCAAAGAATGAATGTGATTTTGTTAGGTGTGAAAATGGCCATTATTATCGAAGACATTGTTATTTCTTAGGAGATGTACACGGAATTATGGAGTAAAAAATACATAATGCCTGTTATTTGCTTTAAAATACTTCGGCCAAGAGCAATGATTTCACGATAAAGAATCAGGGCAGAACGATACCGTGGCATGAAACACAGCACATTATGGAAACATCTCCCAAGTGCTATCACTGCCTGATCCCTTGTTTCGTTCACCTGGCAGAAGGGCCGGGATCTCAAAGTCAGGAATCTATTGCATGCACGATGCATACATTTTCTCTTCTGATCCTCTAACAACCCTTTGAAGCATCATCCCCGGTTCACATTTGGAGCGACTCGCCCAAGGTCACAAGATTCAAGTCCAGAGCCACCTCGCTTCACCCGCCTAACAAGCACCTGTGGGACTTGTCAGACATCCAGGAACTCTTCTGGCGCGGGCTAAAACGGACGGGAGCCGGCATCCTGAGCCTGCTTTCCCACACTTCCGTAGGCTGCGCTCACGTCCCATTCCTAAACCCTGACATCTGTTAGCACACCGCACACATTTCATTCACTGAGGAGTATGTGGAGCCGCTGAGTGGGGGCAGGAACTGTTTTGGCGTGTTTGGCGTTCCATGCATTCATTACGCACATCTCCTCACTTGAGAGGTGAAGCCAGCCCTTAGAGATTTTCAAGTCTGTTACCAAACACAGGATTGGAAATATACTAGGTGAGCAACAAAGACTTGAACATCATTTCTCTATCCTTCTCATTATTTGATCTATTAGAAACTTAAGCAAAACGTGCAGAGCTCACTTTGGGGTATCTGTCACCCTGTAAGAAACCCTTGTGGTTTGGTCTGAAATAGCCTTTTCATCTTTGCTACAGCCCTGCACCTTAAAGGCACATGAAATATGTGAACACAATACTAAACGACTGCATATTACTTCTTCTGTTAGATCTTTTTTTAAAGTTTATTTATTTTGAGAGAGACAGAGCGAGTTGGGGAGGGGCAGAGAGCGAGAGAGAGAGGGGAAGAGAAGGAATCCCAAGCAGGCTCCGTGTGGCCAGTGCAGAGCCCGATGCAGGGCTCGAACTCACGAAACTGAGAGATCACGACCTGAGCCAAAACCAAGAGCCAAACACTTAACTGACCGAGCCACCCAGGCGCCCCTATTCGGTCTCCTAAAAGTCTCACTCGTATTTTACTTTTGCTTTAAAATCAACAATTTAGGAGCAGGAGGGATTGGCGAATAAAAAGAGAGGAAGGAATTCAAGTGCTCTAGCTTGTGATAGGAATATTGGGCCCTCAGTTTGACCCCGGCGACTCACAGAACCATTAGCTCACAAGATGCCCTAACAAGTTCCTGGGCCCCCTGCCTCAAGATTGAGGCCAATCTCCCATCAACACTGATCTCCCGTTAATACCGAATGTAGACCTCTGGCCTCATACCAGCCAGATCCCTAATCTCTTTATCTAAGACTTTAAGGATCAAGTCTACTACTAACTCATCACCTCAGCCTCTTGTCAAATCACGAAACCTGCTTGATCAGGGTAAGAGTAAACCTGCATTTTTGCTCTTAATACAAAATCGTTGATATGGGCAATGAAAGGACAGAGGCAGTTATCCAGAGGGCCTCTGGTGCTCTTGTGCACACACAACCCAATCAATTTCAGCGGCTGAAAGGAAGACCCTCTCCTTCATTAGCTTCACAATGTGCTGCTCTACCCAGAATCCTTTGACTTTACTCCCCTGCTGTGAAACTCACTGGATCTTTACTCTGGCTTTAAAGAACTGTTCAAACTTCCTTAAAGCAGTAGTTCTAGAAGTACCAAGTCCTGGCCAGCATCAGCATCACCTGGGAACCTGTTACAAAGGCACATTAAGGGCACTACCCCACACCTACTAGATCAAAACCTGTTTTAGCAAGCCCTCCAAGTACTCCTGATGCGCTAACATTTGATAGTTATGGCCTGGAGGCACCATCAATCACTCACCAGTTAACTCTTGAGAGACAGAGGCATTTCTTCTTGGCTTGTTCTCTGGGTCTCGATTCTTCTTATTTTAACACAATGACCTCTCCCCATTTTATTCCATCAGAGAATGCTAATTAGAAGCAAAACTATAGCTTAATTTTTTTTTTTAACTTTGCATTCCCAAGTTACACCGTCATTTTCTTTTTGTGTCTGCGTCCTTGAAAATCTAGGGCAATAGGTCTATTCAAAGTGTGGTCGATTTTCTTATCCGCAAGCCTTTTCACTTTGTTGGAGCTTTCCAACTCTGAAATTAGGCTTCTTTTCCACCTGTGTTCCACAGGCATCTATTCCAAATCCTTTACACTTGGAAATGCTAACACAAAGAGGCTCACGGGCAGAACAGGGGGTCTATCTTTGTCACAGGGAAGAAAGCTGATGAGGAGAGATGGACTCTTCAGCTATGGAGTGAAAGTTCCCAGCTCTAGTGCCCAGTAGTCCTTGGCTCCTAGCAGGCTCTCCGTTAGTGAATGGATGGGTGGATGATGGATGAACGAACCAACCAACCAACAAACGAAGGAAGACCTAAGTTAGACCTTACGCTTCCAGGCCGCCAGTTTCCACTAGCTCACCGGCCCTCGTGTTCTGCAGTTGTGGGAAGAGGCAAGAATAGCCTGGAAGAGTTAACAATCTGGTCCCATTCAGAGTGCCAACTCTCAAGTGGTGGCGCTGCAGAGTCGGAGAATGCCAAGTCTTCAGAAATCCTTCCAGTGACGGGGCACCTGGGTGGCTCAGTCAGTTAAGCATCCGACTCTTGATTTCTGCTTTGGTCCTATCTCACGGCTCGTGGGTTCGAGTTCCGGTGGAGCCTGCTTGGGATTCTCTCACCCCTCCCGCTCTCGTGCTCGTGCTCTCTCTCAAAAATAAACCAAAAAAAAAATAAAGAAAAACCTTTCCAGGGAATCCGAGTTCCAGAATAGCTGGAAGAACAGCGTTATGTCGAGGGGCGATGGCTGAAACACACAGCCTTGTCTGAAGACCCTCAGGTCTAGGAGGGGGAAAGAGCGCTCACCAAGTCCAGATGGTAAAAAAACCTGGTGATGGGAGCTCAAAATGAGAAACTAGAGGTCAAGTCTCCTTCAGGGGCCTGACTGATTCAAGTCACCTGGTGTGGAATGAATGGCAGGTAGCTTCACAACACACGCTCACTTCCAGTATACACATCCACACACACTCAGAAATAACGTTAACCTGAGCCTCACTAAGAGGGCTTAATTCCTCTATGTGACCGCAGTGGAAACCAGGCTGTCCTCTAAGTTAAATTTCAGCTGGCTTTAAACAAACCTCCTCTAGTTTTCACCAGTGACATCTAGGAAACAACAGAAGACTCACAGAAAGAACAATGATGACTTTTGTACAGGCAAATATCTATCAATAACCACAACAGGGTGCTTCTAAATAGCCTAGGTGACCATGAAAGCTACCCTCAGTCAGGGGCACATATCACAAGCAAGAGCAAAGCAAATGCCCTAGCGAACTAGAGCACCAAACCAGCCCCCCACAGCCCAGCATGGCAAACAACAAGCCTGTAGCGGATCGCTTTATGTCTGAATTAGCAAGGAAATTACGAAATCTTTAGTTCAAGTTATAATTCTTAACCCTTTTTTGATAAGCAGGAGTAAGGTCTCCAGATATTCCTGAAACAGCTGTATTCCAGCTCACACAAAAGAATTTAAGAGCCTAGGGTAGTAAGGCCTACTGTACTTTTTTTTTTTTTTTTTTTTTTTACTCCAGGCTCAACCCTGAGTTTAAGTGCGCTTAATAATTCCAATCGCATGAAAGCCCTTAAAAAACCTCTTTGCTAGTTGGGTAAATCCTAGCTCTGCCCTGTTTCCAGGGTTTAAGTACTGCCTTGGTAGTCTCGGGCCAAGGCTGGGATTACGTTGCAGAAAGTGTCGGAGAGGAAAGATAAAAGAATTAATCTTTACATAATCCTTCAAGCAATGTGAAATAAAAACACCACTTTCAAAAGTGGGAGTCTCCCCTTTTTTCTAAAGGGCATCAATGGACTCATTGCTCAGCACATTCCTAAGCGGAAAAGTGTTGCCAAGATCAAAATGCTGTAAGCGGAAAGGCCCCAGCCATTAAAAATGGATATTATTATTAGGGGCGCCTGGTTGGCGCAGTCGGTTAAGCGTCCGACCTCAGCCAGGTCACGATCTCGCGGTCCGCGAGTTCGAGCCCCGCGTCGGGCTCTGGGCTGATGGCTCAGAGCCTGGAGCCTGTTTCCGATTCTGTGTCTCCCTCTCTCTCTGCCCCTCCCCCGTTCATGCTCTGTCTCTCTCTGTCCCAAAAATAAATAAACGTTGAAAAAAAAATAAATAAAAAAAATGGATGTTATTCACTACAGTAAAATTATCAACGCACAGTCCTAGAAAATGGATTGCAAAGAAACCTGTAAGATCACCCAGAAGAAATGGTTTCCAAACTCATTTGAACTCAGTTTTACATAACACTACTCACAGAAACTGACTTTACAAACTATTACCTTTATTAACATGCCATATATTTTCCACGCTATTATTTTTTTGATGTAAGCTTTACACCCAACACGGGGCTTGAACTCACCACCCCGAGACCAAGTCATACACTCTACCGACTGAGCCAGCCAGGTGCCTCGATTCTTCATCCTATTAAAAACTAACCAAAAAAAGCTGGCAGCGACCCATTAAGTTTCTACAACCTATCATCTGGCATCTGGTTTTAGCCTAAAATTGGGAAAAGTACTGATTGACTGTCACTGCTTTCATCTCCCCAAAAAGGGGGCGGGGCGCAATGTACCACAGGATCTAGGAGTACCAGCTTGAAAGCAGCCTGCTCAGGTTCAAACCCTGATGCTACTACCCGTCCTTAGCTTCTGTGCTTCAACTTTCTCCTCCTTTTAGACAAATCTAACCCCCAGATTTTATTGGGAGTTATATTTGTGAAGATGCTTAAAAAACAGGACCTGTCGAGATGGGAAAGTCGGGCCTCAATATGTTGGCCCAAGACCGCACACAGCAATACGAGTGGAAGCCGGGCCAGCGGACTGGCAGCCCGAAGCACTGAGCATGATTAACACGGACTATTATTCAACGGGAAGCATACGCAGTAAACCACAGATATGACAAAAAAAATGCTTGGCAACGAATGTTACTTCCTTACTTTCTAAAGGTTGTCAGAGGGCTCACACCTTTAAAAAAAAAACTAGAGACGCATAAATTAAAGCCTTCGTTTTCTGAGTGGCCAAAAGAATTAAGAGTAATTTTCACTGAAAATCCTTTTCAATTTAGCCAGTAGAGAATTACGGAGAATTTGGTTATTTGCATCTGGTTCTTTGGTCTAGTTCCAGGTCAAACGTTCGTTAGTTGCTGGGCCCTCAGCTAAGTCAGTTGGTCTGTTTGGACTCAGTACGTTTTCAAACTGTAGCACCTGTAGCAGGGGAATAGTGGCACAGAAACAAACTTGGTATAGCATCTGAGTTCAAACTCCACGTCTGCCATTTAATAGACACACAATTTTTGATAATTTCCCCCCACCCTGATCAGATGTCCTATCAGTCAAGGGGAAATTTACTTGGCGGGGCATTTGAGAGGATTAAATATGAATGGGCAGAGCACATGATCAGACACCACAATCCATTCAATCAGTACTGGTTCCTGGTCAGTAAAACAATAGGGCTGGACCACTTATGGATATGCTCAAGGTGTTATAATTTTAAATGGAAGAGGAGGAAATCTTCGCTTTGTTCTCTGGGTATTTATTATTACTTATTCCCTCCAGGCATTAGTTCTAAAGGCATATAGTCATTTGCAAGTGAAATGTAGATAAGCAGTAAATGGCAAGACGGCTTCAAACTGGATTTCATGATGATGATCTTCACTTCTTCAGGTACTACAGGTTCCCTAAGCACCTGCTGAATGGATCAAAAAAAGTTAACTGTGGTTTATATTAGTACTTAGTTGCAATGTCCTCAAAATTCAATAGTAATACACAAGATATACATACATGGTAACTGTCCACTTGCAAAGCTCATTAAATACAAATCAGAGAAGGGAAGAGGATAGATGTAGGTCAGAATAAAACATAGAGCATAACTGCCTTAATCAGATTTTAAAGTGAAAATCTTCCTGAACTATGAAGGATGAAGTTAGGTGTTAATTTTAATATATTCAGATGACACTCACCTATAATCAGTCCGAATAAAATCAGGCTCACAATTTGACAAAAACAGTCCCATGGCATGCCTGTAATAGACCCTCAAATGTGTCTGAATGTTTGGCTTTTTAAAAGAAGTGACTACATTTAAAAATAAGTGCATTTAAAAATAAGTGACTACAATTCTGATTTTCTCAAATTATTTTTACTACTAGAAATTTTACACATCTTTAAATGGTCTTTCTAGTGTTTTTCATGATTTTAAAAAACAAAAATAACAGTCTCTACTGATAATTAAGTTTGATATACATGAGTGTATTCTACCAATCCTGCCCCCAATCAAAAAGTAGTTTTTCTTTTCCAATCTAAAATCAACAAACCATAGCTCACTGCACTGTATGTTGAATAGAAATCCCCAATGCTCATCAATGTTAGAATGCAATCCCCCCAATTATTTTATTAAAACCTAAATGACATTTAAAAAAAAAACACCCTGCTAATTAAGTTCAAACTACAAAGCAGGTGACATTTAACAGGCTGGACCCTTTGCAAGATGCCAATTTCTGCTAAAGCAAGGACATATTTATTTAAATTTGAGACTAAACACTGAGAATAATCTGCTTTTTAAGAAGGAAGGCTACTTTGGTAAACTTGGTGATTACTCAGAACTTACCAGTACTTGTTACAGTGTGATGATTCTTTCTTCTAATTCACAACGTTTTTTCTAGTGTCTTGGGGCGCCCTGGGTGGCTCAGTCAGTTAAGCATCCGACTTCAGCTCAGGTCATGATCTCACCGTTCATGAGTTCGGGCCCCACATCGGGCTCTGTTGCGAACAGCTCAGAGCCTGGAGCCTGCTTTGGATTGTGTCTCCCTTTCTCTCTCTCTCTCTCTCTTTCTCACACACACACACACACACACACACACACACACACACTCTCTCTCTCTCTCTCTCTCTCTCTCTTTCTCAAGTCTCATTCAATTCTATCTTTTCATAGTCACGTTTCAAGGAGATAAAGGCTGATTCTACGAAGCTGAATTTTTCAGCTTATCTTCTGACTTTGAAATAAATTCTCAGGTCAACACTTAAGACATTCTAGTTTAACAGCCAATGTGATACTATAAAACAAAAATTATTTGAACCTCACTCATGGTACAACTGAATGTTTAGAGAGAGAATTCTTTGAAAACTAAACAAGTAATATACTCTGGAACTCTGACATTCGGCTTGAATATCCACGGAAGCATGATTCTAATACCAACCAAAGCACTCATACTCACATAATTAACTTTTCTAGTTTTAAAATGTCCACTTTATTCCATGTAACACTTAACTGGGTAACATTTACATCTGAAGAAGAGATGGTCCGCACAACTGCTCTATGGTAAAACACTAACTCTAAGACATGTAGTCCAATTGTATCCATTTCCAGGCACGGCTAGACAAGTGAAGTCACAATGCAGGTACGAGCATCACTACATTTTACATAAGATAAAAGAGGAGTATCAATAAACTTCAGGAAGTAGTAAATTCGTCTGTCCCTTAAAATGAGTATGCAATTGTTACAAAGCCATAGTAAGTGGTTTATAAAATGTAGTTTTATTTTATGTTACTCTGCTGTTACATAGGGCATAACATTTTCACAAGGCTTTTTTGGGACTACAGTCGATGATTAGCAACACACAACAGTGGTCCAACTCTCTACACGAGGGTCGCTAGACAAACTGGACACCCCCTCACATGTGCACAAATCTGCATGGAAAAGTACTAACGTTTTAGACTCGGACTTGTGGACTTTATTTCCCCTTTCTAGTGTATTAAGAAATGACATGCACTTTAATTTGCCAAAAGCAACGCTTGTATTCTGGCAGCAACATGCTACTTCTATTACATAGGAAAGTGAATACCAGAACTACAAAAGGCAGGAGGTGTAAGTGAATTTTTATTGGGAAGGGAAGTTGTCAACTTAAACAGCAGCAAATGAAGAATGAATAAGGAAACTTCCTGTTGTCACAGATACACAAGACCTCCATCATATTTGACACAGGAGGAATTTCAATTTGCGACCCCCCGCGCAGAAATGCCAAATGCTTTTCCGTTCAATCTAATACTTCTGGATTCCTACCAAAAAGGAATACAGGAAGAGCACGGAAAAGTTGCTTACTAAAAGGAAACCCCCAAAGAAGTAAGGGAGGGAATGTAGAAATTAAGAAGTTATGTAGAACACTTTTGAAATTGTCATGAACTGCATTTTCATATCTTCACAGTAATACAAAACACAGTCACTTGCAGAACTGGTTCAGATTACTTAAATACCAGATACATTTTTAGTCCTCTACATAAGTGTTTGGAAGTTACTGACGTTCGTATGAAATGAAGCTATTAATACTTTTCTACAGCAGTAACTGCACACCAGGAAGGCCAAGACAAACACAAATCAAGGAATGGAGTTTTCCCAAAGCCGCAGTGTGAAAAGACTATGAACAGTTGATTCCATACACATGAATGGGTTTCTTTGCTATAGGAAATCCAAATGGAATAAGGAATGGAGATGAGTAAAAAGGTTTCTTGAGGGGAAGAAGGATGACACCCTGTACGCATTTAGTTTTCTGCCCCTTCTGCCGCGTCACATTCTTCTCCTGCACTGTCTGATGTCCATAACTAGGAAAAAAAAAATCATATTAAGTTATCCAGACAATAGACACTGTGACCAAAGACTGGAAGTTAGATTTCTCAAACTCCCAAACACCATCAACTCCTCCCCCGAAGTGTATTTTTGTAAACCTCCCAATATGCATTTACAAAATGACACAAACTGCTTCAGTACGTTTTTAAAGCTCTTTTTTAATAGCAGCATAATTTCAGGAAAAAAACGTAGTATTGTTAGAATTTAACGTTATCTCTGCTCACAGCAGCCAAATGTTCTTCCTGAAAGCACTACTGAAATATAATTTATGAAATTAACAAGGCAAAAAAATTTTTAAGGAAGGAGGTGAACCATAGTCATTTTAACGGTTTCCAAATATTTGAAGGGTGACTGTATTGAAATAGGAGCAGACCTATTTTGTATGCTGCAAAGGGTTAAACGAGAACAGCTGATGGAAATTAGAAGGACGCAGTAGTGGGCAAGAAGATGTACAGAAACATTCTTAAATTTAAAAAAACTTTTAACACTTATTTCATTTTTGAGAGACAGGGACAGAGCATGAACAGAGGAGGGGCAGGGAGACAGAGAGACAGAGAGAGAGACACACACACACACACACACACAGAATCCGAAGCAGGTTCCAGGCTCTGAGCTGTCAGCACAGAGCCCGATGCAGGCCTTGAACTCGCGAACCGCAAGATCATGACCTGAGCCGAAGTCAGACACTTCACCAACTAAGCCACCCAGGTGCCCTGAGAAAGCATTCTTGAATTAGCTAGGATGTTAAAACAGAATTGATCTCCAAGGACCTCTCCAATTTTAGGGTGGAACAATGAAGTGAAGAAGGAAATAGTCAAGTTTTACTGACTATTAACAACAGTTCACAAAATGAATTTCTATTAGATCAACACAGAGACTACGGGTAATTTTAGAAAAACAAGAATCGTATATAATTTTTAAGTTATTGTTAAAAAACTAAAATAAATAGAAACAAAATATCCCTAAAGAACTGTCTAAGAGAGAAAATAAAACAAAACCAGTCTTAAGATAAAGGCAGCCCCACAATATTCCTGAGAGGAGATATAATGGCTCAGTTTGCTTTTCTTCTATGGAAGCTATTTACACCGATCATTCTTCTACCACTACCCCACAAGAACAGAGATTTCTAATGGCTGGGAATGAAGTATCTTCATTATTTCCTTGTTCAGCAAAGTTGAACAGATATGGTGCTAACATTAAAAAAAAAAAAAAAAAAATCCTTTCTAGCAAAAATGAAGCTCCAAACTGGGGAGAACTACACTTATATTAAAAGGAATAGTCCCTTCGGCCACATTTTGTCTAAACGTTTTGACATATTAAATTTACTTGAGCCTATAAAAGAAGCTAAGTAAAGCTCAATTTGTGTTTTTTTGCCCATTATTTTCCCCTTCATTATCTGCCTATCCAAGAAGTAGGAGAAAAACAAAAAAGATAAACAAGTGAAACAGGTCTTGGCCTAGAGACAGAAGTGGAGTAAACTGAGGTTAAGGTTTACTCCCTATCAAATGACTGTAAGACATCACAAAGTAAATTTTCATTATAACAAGGCATTTCACGGGATTTTAGGAAAGCTTAGATACCTACACAATTCCTAAATTGCTGTCGCTAATTGATCCAAAACAAGAAAATATTGCAACTATAAAACCTTCCTATATTAACATAACTATCAACATCTTCATTCCAATGCAATAGTCAATGACGTTAATATTAAGAGTTCCTACAATCTTCGTATCTTCTCAGGAAGGTCTAATAAAACGCCTATTCAACTTGAAAGTCTGCCTACAAAAGAACATTTGGCCCACAGAGAATACTAACAAGCACTCAATACTTTCACTTACATACCTGTGTTCATTTTCTGAGAGAAAGTTGAGCTCTGACTCAAAATATAGGGAGACTGAAATAACTATTTTTGTTCTTAACAAAGACAAAGGATAACAACATTGAAAGAATGAACAACTCACTGTTAGGTTGTCTCTAAGCAACTGCATGATGAGGGTGCTGTCTTTGTAGGAGTCTTCGTTCAGTGTATCAAGTTCTGCAATGGCCTCATCAAAAGCCTATGCGTGGTAAACGATATTTGCATCAAAACAGAGTGATTACAATTACAAACCATTTTTACTAAATAGGTGAGCAACCACTTTATACTCTACTATCCATTAAAAATAAAGTTCAACGGACTCATTTTCACAGATTCTCAGTTTGTGGCAATGACCTTATCAGTATGAGTAAGGACTTAGGAGAATGATCTGAAACTTACTGTTTTAGCCAGTGTGCAGGCAAGCTCTGGGTTATTAAGGATCTCATAGTAAAATACAGAAAAGTTAAGAGCCAGCCCCAGGCGGATTGGATGTGTGGGCTGCATCTCCTTCTTGCTTATATCAAAAGCCTCTTGGTAAGCTCCTTGGGAATTATCTATCGTTTCTGTGAAGGGAAGGAAAAAAACAAGCACAATACTGAAAATATCCATCAAATATGCAGCACATTAACACCTTTAACTTACACTACTGCCTCATGTAGCAGTGATTTTTCTGTGGTTTTCTCTTAAAACCACTTATACCACAAAAACATTCTTGTAGTAGGCTATTTAAAAACTAGTTTACAATGTTGTTTGCTTATAATCAGCTTTTTTAAAAAACAGCATGAGAGAGTGTGACCAGATTTTTCAATCTCTCAGACTAAGACACTTTTTTCCTACCTTTTAATTTTACTAATTGGAAATGCAGCAATTAAAAATAATTTGACTGAGGGGCACATGGGTGGCCCAGCTGGTTAAGCATCCAACTTCAGCTCAGGTCATGATCTCATGGTTCATGGGTTTAAGCCCTGCGACAGGCCCTGTGCTGACAGCTCAGAGCCTGGAACCTGCTTTGGATTCCGTGTCTCCCTCTCTCTCTGCACCCCCTCCCCCCGCTTGCACTGTCTCTTTCAAAAATAAATAAACATTAAATAATAATAATAATTTGACTGATGGCTGCCTGGCTGGCTCATTCAGAAGAGCATGCAATTTTTTTTTTTTAATGTTTATTTTTTAGAGAGAGAGAGAAACAGAATGTGAGTGGGTTAGGGGCAGAGAGACAGGGAGACACAGAATCCGAAGCAGGCTCCAAGGTTCTGAGCTGTCAGCACAGAGCCCAATGCAGGGCTCCAACTCACAAGCTGTGAGATCATGACCTGAGCTGAAGTCGGACATTCAACCTACGGAACCACCCAGGGGCCCCTACGAGAAGAGCGTGTGATACTTGATCTTGGGGTTATGAGTTCAAGTCCCACAATGGATATGGAGATTACCTTAAAAATAAAATATTTAAAATAATAATAATAATAATAAATAGTAATAACTTGACTGATATGGGTCAATCATATCAATAAAACCAGAAAAAAACTGGGCTATAATACCTCTTTCCAAAATAATGAAAACACTTTACAAAGATCATCACCACCAATATCTGTATTTTTGTGATTTATTTGTAAAAATAATACTGATTCTTGGGGCGCCTGGGTGGCGCAGTCGGTTAAGCGTCCGACTTCAGTCAGGTCACGATCTCGCGGTCCGTGAGTTCGAGCCCCGCGTCAGGCTCTGGGCTGATGGCTCAGAGCCTGGAGCCTGTTTCCGATTCTGTGTGTCCCTCTCTCTCTGCCCCTCCCCTGTTCATGCTCTGTCTCTCTCTGTCCCAAAAATAAATTAAAAAACGTTGAGAAAAAAAACTTTAAAAAAAAAAATAATAATAATACTGATTCTTGGTATCAAAAGAGGTATTACGTGAAAGGCAATAAGAAAGTGTCAACATATAGAACAAAATCTGCTCTGACCAGAGGTGGATTACTGACCTAATAAAAATGTCACCTTCCTGAAAAAACTGTTCAGTAATTATTACCGACACTAATCTGATTGTATCCATGCGTTCAAAGGGGCAGGCAGGTTTTCTCAACGAGACCACTGGTCCAGTACAGCTTTAGAAATACTGACCTAACAGAAATTTAAAGTTAGCCCTTTTTGGCCTGAATATGTGCATTTTCCGTCCTCCGAAATGGCACATTTATTGATCTAAACATGGCCCTCACATACGAAGGAGTTCCCACTGACTGGCATGTAAGGAAGTACTACATACAATGAGCAGCGGTAAAGGTGTCTCAGCATCTAGGCTGTAAATATAGACTATCTACGAATCCCAGACTATTAGAGTATTCTATGGAGAGGACCAGAAATGCCCATGAACCAGAAAGGATTAAATCATCAGACTAAGGCTGGGCCTATGTCCCAGTCTCCCAAAGACCCCCCCTTTGACTTGCAAGTATCTGTCACTTTCAGTTTTGCTTATCTTTATGGCAACAGAAATTATACATCAATAATATTAAGTTTAGTATACAAGTTTTATTACAGCAGAGTACAACAGTCTTCTCTTGGTATCTTCAACTACACTGATATTTGGGATGGTCACACTGTCCCACTTTCAGTTAGTAACTCTGTGCGGGCAGGAAGCCACAGTAACTATTTGAAGGGGCACATCTTTTTGGATGGGGCAAAATTAAAATAATGAACCTACTGTTAATAAGGAATTAAGTGAAGCTTCTATCTAGAACTTGATAAATTTGGTAGCAGGCACATACACAAAATTTAGTTATAGGACCTGCCTTATACTTAGCTACTAATATTCCAGGGAGACAGAGTTCAGTGTTAATACATTCACTTTGATTTTTTTTTTTTTTAAACAAACAAGACTGGCAATTCAGTTACTCTCTTTTTCTGTATCTACATTTTTCTATGACAAATTATATACGAGCAATAATAGTTTCATCTCACCTCTCTTCCTCAGAAATGTAGTTATAATTAGTCAACGAGATGATCCTTCAGAACAGGTAGTAGTTAATAAATTAATATGTCAAACAGAAGAAGTACAACATCTTGTTTCTATATTCTGTATGTAATTTCCAATTATCTTAAATTGTAAGGTATAATGACACTAAGGGCCATGAGATAACAGAATCACTCAAAGCATATGCAAATGACTGGGGGCTAAAAATACACTTAGCCAAATTCTAAAGCATAAAAGATTAAGCTTTTTTACGATATTTTAAAAATATCTTATCAGATTATAATCAGAGTTTAGGAGTTTAATTTTTCAAAAACAGCAGCACATAAGGTCAATTCATGACTGTTTTCATTTTTGAGAAAACTAAGGTAACATTATTAATTTTCTTTTACATAGATTCCTAGATTTTTTTTTAAGACTCCAAGATTTTTAAAAAGTTAAAGAGGGCCTGGAGATGACAGAGTGACTACTGGTACAGGGTCCCATTTATTCTCCTTTCCTTCACATTTTTAACTTTACCCATAAACCAAACATACTTACGTTTTCGATCATCACCACATGCAACTTCAGCAAGGTACCGGAAGTAATCTCCCTTCATTTTCAGGTAGAAGACCTTACTCTCTGGATTAGTTGCATTGGCTATTAAATACTTATCCAACAATTCCTGAAAGAAATAAGATAAAATATTAGGCACTAATATGAGCTCACAACAATATGCACTGGCATCATTACCACAGCAACTACAACCATACCACCTTGGACTTGAAACATGGACTGAGAGCAGGGGTCACAAGGTTGTCATTAGCTGAATGCTTTGGCTCACAGCAAGTCATAGTTTCTAATAGTAGAGCTAGAGCACATCGAACACTAATTAGAAAGAGCCTGGGGGCACCTGGGTGGCTCAATAAGTTGACCATCAGACTTGGGCTCAGGTCATGACCTCGCAGTCTGTGAGTTCGGAGCCCCACGTCAGGCTCTGTGCCGACAGCTCAGAGCCTGGAGCCTGCTTCGGATTCTGTGTCTCCCTCTCTCCCTGCCCTCCCCCACTCCCACCATCTGTCTCTCTCAAAATAATTAAATGAACTCAAAAGAAAATATTGGGTTAGTAATTAAGTATGTCTTTATTCCCTATTTTACTCAAAGAAATGTACACTTGATCCAATGAGCTAGTGCCTCTCAAACTGAGGAATGTGTCCAAGGCGTGCCAGTAGAAACGTCACAGAAGAAGGGCACCTGGCTGGCTCAGTCAGTAGAGCATGCAACTCTTGATTTCAGGGTCATGAGTTCAAGCCCCACACTGGGTGTAGAGATTACTTACAAATAAAATCTTTAAAAAAAAGTCACAGAAGACAAATAGGAATAGAGATCTTTGTGGACTATCAATTTTACTCGATGGTAAGTAATTTAAAAATCTTTTTGCAATAAATATTATGGAGGAGAGTAAAATTCTCATAGAAATTTTAAGACACCAATACCTATACCTCACAGGTTGGTTTTGGGAGTGAAACCAATCAGTGGATGTGAAAGCAATGCGCAGTGCAGTGTCACATGTTAAGCGGTTGGTGTCAGTGGTCAGCCAGCCAGGTATCGCCCCTCTTCTGACTCGGTGCAAAGTTTGAGCAGCACTGATCTAGGCAATGTGAAAACTAGTGAAAAAGTTTAAGCAAGAAACAGCCACGGTCATCTTTGCATTCTGGAAAAATAGCCACAGATATTATCAGTTAACATTATACAAAAATACCAACTACAAGGGTGCCTTGGTGGCTCAGTCGGTTAAGTGTCCAACTTCGGCTGAAGTCATGAGTATCATGTTCCTGAGTTTGAGCCCTGCATTGATCTGTGTCTCCCTCTCTCTCTGCCCCCTCCCTGCTTGCTCCCTCCCTCCCTCCCTCCCCCAAAATAATAAACATTAAAAAAACAAACTACAATACAAAACTGAAGTTTAGAGAAGAATCCAGCTAAAATGGTTTCAAATTCACCTAACTGTATTACTGAAGAAGCAAAAGGCTGTTTACAGTTTAAAAGAAAAAGAAAAAAAAAGGCTAAGAAAAAGTTTAGAAAACGGTTCTGACTGAAGAACTCTCATTGTTTATCTGACTAAAAATGGCCTAAACAAAATGCAATGATTACATCCCTAACTTATTTTCACGGAAATGAACAGGAAAACATATTTTAAATCCTTAAATTTACTTTTTAAAAGTTTACATAAAAAATATTTTAAAAGGGCCTAAAGCTCAGGCAAAATTTTTTATTTTAAAATTACCTAACAAAGCCCCAGGAGTCTATACGTTATAAAACTGGCAAACTGCATAAAAATTGTGGCCAGGAATGAATCAATAGATGTCATTAAGGGCCACACCCAAACACTAGAGGGAACAGTGAAAACGAATGCTGGCTCCCGACCACCAAACTCTTAATTGAGAAAAGATTCAAAAGAGAAGGCTGTAAGAATTTCTTCTGCTCAGCATCACCAATTCAACTTTAACAGCTATTCGCTAACATGAACCTGAGAAACTCTTTCCCAGAATCTTAGAAATTCGTACTACTTTAACTTTTCCCTCTAATACCATCTGTATATATCACGGACGGCTTTCAATTTAAAAACGATTTTGGGGGAACACCAGATTTTAGGACTTTTGCGTGGAGGGACCGCCGCAAAGAAGCGGACTTGTTTTGAAATCGCAAACTGAACCACTGCCATCCCTATCTTTAAAGAAAAATTCAACAAGAGTGGATTGTGAGAAGCTGCATTACACAACACAAACACAGTATCGATTCTGTGGGAGCCACAACCTCTGCTTGCACCCAAACTGAGAACTGGAATATAAAATATTCTTCTCCTCCCGAGTGAGTCAGTTAAGACGAGATCACACAGAGGAGCTCCAAAAAGGTGCCAGCTCTGGTGAAGACATTTCGTCACAAAAAAAGCTACTCGGTTCCTTTAAGACGTAGTACTCTGTGATGGAACGTGGCCGAAGTGTGGTAGCAGAGGCTGAGAAAAGCCTGACCCGAGCGAGGACTTGGGGCGAGAAGAGAAAGGCGGTTTAGCACCGATCCCTCCTCAGTCACGCAGCCAGATGTGGGCGCGCTCATGAGGACGGCTGACTGGCCTCCAAACGATCGGGAAAGCTGCGAACAACTACTGCACTAGTAAGTACACAGCCACTCGTGAGCTAAACTCGTCCTTTCTAAAATTGCCAACTTTGACTACTAGCTTGCATACAGCCACGACATACGATCGACAAGGCTGGCTTTTACATAGTCACTTGTACATTACTTCCACCTTGGAGTTTCAGCTAGGTATTACGGGTTCTTTGTCAGATGCCACATCATTAGCTCCCTAAGAAGGACGGAAACAACAGGTACAGAATAACTCTGTCTTGCCACATGTTACCAGTAGTAGAGATGTATATTTTAGCCCCAAAAGACAGTGGATTCTGCTTCATGTCTTACCAAAATGATCATGGCTATTACCAGGTAGTATCGATACCAGTACTGGGGCACCCGAGTGGCTCGGTCGGTGAAGCATCCAACTCTGGACCTCAGCTCAGGTTATGATCTCACACTTCGTGAAATCAAGCCCCGCATCGGGCTTCGCATGGAGCCCGCTTGGGGATTCTCTCTTCGCCCTCATCTGCCCGTCCCCTGCTCAAGCTCACCCTCTCAAAATAAATAAACAACTTTTAAAAATACCAGTATTGGGGCGCCTGGGTGGCGCAGTCGGTTAAGCGTCCGACTTCAGCCAGGTCACGATCTCGCGGTCCGTGAGTTCGAGCCCCGCGTCAGGCTCTGGGCTGATGGCTCAGAGCCTGGAGCCTGTTTCCGATTCTGTGTCTCCTTCTCTCTCTGCCCCTCCCCCGTTCATGCTCTGTCTCTCTCTCTGTCCCAAAAATAAATAAACGTTGAAAAAAAATTAAAAAAAAAAAAAAATACCAGTATTAATTATTAACACCAGACAGAATAAAGGCTATACTTAAAGGTATAAAGTCTAAATGTACAACTTTTATTTAAAAAATTATTTTAAAAACTCAACATGGATCAGAGAGAGAGAGAACCAAAATGATAAATGGTAAGTACCTGAATAAGAAAATCTTTCCATATAAGGTAACTGGTAAGAAGTCAGGAGACAGAAAGAGAATCAGTTTTAACATCTCGGTAGTTAAAAGATCCCCCGCTGATTTCTCCTGCACATTATTCTTGTCAATTAAGTGGGAGATCCCCTTTGTAACTCTTCGACCTGCAGATTTTATGATCCTGGGAGGCTTGGAGAGCTAAGATGGGGGTTCCTCCAGCACTGACTGTGTGACTTGACTTGGGTAGAAGGCAAATGGTCATTCTTTTTTGAAAATCTGAGAGCTCTGTAAAGTCCACGTATTCACTACCCAAAATTACAAGGTGGACTCGTAACTGAGGGCTAAACCAAAGAAACACAAACCTGAGCAAAATCAGAGGAAAATGTTTAAGTTACTACACAGGTCACTTTGAGAGACGCTAAAGGACCTCAGAATAAGCTTAATCTCATAAAGATAGGATGGCAATAAAAATAAAAGGTTGTATCAGAAAAGCTATGGAGAACTGTATAAGAAATGAAATTGTCATGCAATAATATTGATGTAAATTTAGTATAGCAACTATTCCTCTTCAAGCCCATGTCTTAGAGAAAAGGCTAGGAAGAAAGCAAAACTCTAATACTAATTCTATCCCCAGCAGTGAATTATTTTGGCTTATAATAATCCTACCATCACATCAACAGTTTTTCTAAACAATTCCTTTGGCTTCAGTGGTAATATTCCATGGCATTCAACAAACTAAAATAATATGTTTACCTTAAACTCATTTATAAGTGATTCCTGTTTACAGACAAAATAAACTGCTCTTGTCCCTCATCATATAGCTAGCTTATTCTTTATATAAGAAGCTGATTTATTTAGAAGAGTAGGTAACTGATGAAGAGTCATTATCCATATATTTTTATCAGTTTAATCAGCACATACTACCACCAAAACTACATCCATCCATTCAGCAAATAGTCAAATGCTCAACATATGCCAAGCCCCATTCTAAGCACTTTATGTATTATTTACAGCTAAACAAACCATCGTGACAACGAATAAAAGCACACTGGAGTCCAAAAACGTGTCCAAGTCATACAATTAAGTGGAGCCACTATCTGAAACCGGAGGTGGTATTTCTAAGCCCTACCCTGTAAAATAAAGGTTAATAATACCCAAAAATACCTAAAAGCATTTGTCCTTATGTTAGATATTTATTACAATTAGTAAAACAAAATAATTAATATGGCGTACAGGGCAATATGATTATTTAACAACTGGAACATTTATTGAATGGTAAGAGCTACATTTTTCTGACCTTCCAACCTCAAGTATCATGTAGCACAAAAAAAAAAAAAAAAACCCCACTGACATGATATGCACGAAAAACAGTCTCTAGACATTAACTGTCTCCTAATTAGGTTGATTAATCCAAGGCACTGAAATCAAAGTAAAATTTAAGACTCAAGAAGGAAATCACATTTCATCCAGAAAGAAATTATACACACATAACCACCCTGATTTGGGGTGGCTGAGTGGACCTTTCAGAGGCTGCATGTGATGGGCTGGAATTACAGGACGGGTCCGAGAGAGGAAGATAAAGGACCAGGGTAACTTTGGGTTATTTTAGAATGTACGATTTTAGAAATTAGATTCCTTTGTGAAAGTGATTTATGTCATTAGCTCTATGACCTGGTGGCAAATCACAGCTTCTCAAAACTGTTTCTTTATATAATGAGAATATTATGATCCAAAGGCCTTCTCTCCTCAGAAATTACCATTTTAGGGGCGCCTGGGTGGCTGAGATGATTAAACATCTAGATTTCGGCTCAGGTCAGGATCTCACGGTTCATGAGTCCGAGCCCTGCGCTGGGCTCTGTACTGACAGCTGGCTTGGGATTCTCTCTCTCTCTCTGCCTCTCCCCTGCTCCCACGTGCTCTCTCACTCTCTCAAAATAAATAAACTTAAAAAAAAAAAAATTACCATTCTAAGTATACCAGCTAAGGGTTGAATCTCATAAAGGACTTGTTGCCTTAACTAAGGAGGCAATGAATCATCTATAACATGATCCAAGTTAATCATCTATCGCATTATCAATCTATGGAAATATTTTCTACCCTTAATAAAATAAATGCCTTGCACAATTAATTGCCCTTGGACTATTTTTTTTTTTAACACTTACAACCAAAGTGGCTCGATTTTATTGCAGGGACGCTAGGGAGGAGCAGGGCAAGTGAGGGTCTCTGTAGGAACTCCTATTGCTGAGTAGGACTGCCAGGCCCAGGTCTGTCGGGAAGGCAGGAGAGGATCAGCGGCCTGCCCGCTTTGCTCCATCTTGGGCCCAGGGTCCAGGCCCTCACTACTTGGGGCCGAGGTAGGAAACAGCTTGTCCTGTTTTTCCCAGGGTCTCCAGCAGAAGATCCACGCCGTGCTCAGAGTTGACGCAAACCTTCTCGTTAGGCAGGTCAATGCCAAACTCAACTCCTCCCAGCTTGTTGAGCACCCGACTGACTGCACTGGAGCAGCCTTCACAGGTCCTGTCCACAAACAACTCGTGTTTCAGCATGACTGTGGATGTGGTGGTAGCGCCGCGACGCCTCTGCTGGCTCTCTCCCTTGCACTATTTTTTTTAAAGTTTATTTCTTTATGTTGAGGGAGAGAGAACACACAGGTAGAGGAGGGGCAGAGAGAGAATCCCAAGCAGACTCTGCAATGTCAGCACGGAGTCCAACGTGGGGCTCAATCTCTCGAACTGTGAGATCATGACATGGGCCAAGACCAAGAGTCAGACACTTAACACTTAATCAGCTGAGCCACCCAAGCCCCCACCCCCAGCACTATTTAAAAACGTTATTGATTGGGGCACCTGGGTGACTCAGTCGGTGGAGTGTCTGACCCTTAATTTCAACTCAGGTCATGATCTCAGGGTCATGAGTTTGAGCCCCACGTTGGGCTTCATGCTGAGCATGGAACCTGCTTGGGATTCTCTCTCCCTTTCGTCTTGTCCTTCCCTCACGCTGTCTCTCAAATAAATACAAACTTTAAAAAAAAAGTTACTGATTCATAACTGTTAAGTCTTGGAATCTAAGTCTTAAACCCCAGCTCTGGTGCCTAACTAAAAAAATGAAGGAATGAAGTAAAAATTTTCATAGAGGCTAATCACCAATGTGAGGGATCCCATAGGTTAGGCTGTGTGATTTAGCTGACATCACATGGCAGATCAGATCAGTAAGAGCTCAAGCTCAAGTTGCAATGCCTATATTCAGGTCCCTACCTTCTTTACTCAAACCTGTATCAAATCCCAAACCTCTACAAATGAACAAAAAAAATTTTTAGTAAATTGTACCAGAGGAGTAGAGTGACCCTATGTCCTGGTTTGCCTGGCTTAAGCCTGCTGTCTCGTACAGTTACAATGCTATCTCTTTCATTCTTAAGAAGTACCCCATTTCTGAAGATATCTAATCATCCTGCAGACACCTAGTCACAGCTCAGAGTATTATTTCAATACTAAAAGTTAGGGGATTAAGCTTCTTGCCAGACCCTTTAACAATCATACAGAAGGTGCTAAAACTTTTAAGCACGCACTGACAACCGAAGGTGGGGCCACGTAACTAGTTCTTTCTCTGAACTTCTTCTTTTAAACATCACCTATTTGTCAACTGAATAGATGCAAATTTGGACAACCAACTATAAATATCAGCCTCATTAATGACAAAAAATGAAACCAAAGCATCTTTAGTAACAATACTGACCTAAATTTTAGAGCTTTTACTTTAATACTTTTGCCGCTCCCCTCCTCCTCTAATTCAATTATCCTTTCAGATAATAATCCCTTCCATAACTAGTATTTTATGCGTCCCTAACTATCCTAAAATGAAATTAGTAGGTAATATGTCTACACATAATTTTAAAATCTACATTAATATACATTAAGACAAGGGAGAAATAAAAGCAATTTGTAGTAAAACAGTATGTATTTCCCTATGTAAATGTTTATACGCCTAAAGTGTAAAGCATAACACAGCCAGATGTTTGCCTCTAAGAAATCACCATGAATATGAGAACCTTCAGATACAGACTTCCACAGTCTGTACAAGTATCACTAACAGTCTAACCAGTCATCACAAACAAAATAAAGTAAAATCTTCTCTTGACTTTTACATAGTAGTTGTATTCTTGGTTAATTTTGTATACATTAAAACCATGGGGGGGGGGGACCCTTTGTGTTTAACTAGTTAATAAAACAAAATTAGGTCTTAGCCTCAGATAATTGTAAAACAATTTTCTACCTAAATGAGTGAGCAGCTGGACATTCATGACCCAAGACTGTATGTCTATGTACTAAGGGAGGTCTAGTGTCACTGAGCTCTGTTCACTCAATGTGCTGCCTTCCCTACACTTGTTCAGAAACAATGAGTGAGTCAATGGTGTGTGTGTGTGTGTGTGTGTGTGTGTGTGTGTGTGTGTGTGTGTGTAATAGCCCTATGGGAGCTCATATAAGGAAATAACTACTCTGTTAAGCAACTGGAAGTTTTTCTTTTTTATTTATTTTTCAAATGTTTATTTATTTTTGAGAGAGAGAGACAGAGCCTTGAGTAGCGGAAGGGCAGAGACAGAGGGAGACACAGAATCCAAAGCAGGCTGAGCTGTCAGCACAGAGCCCAACACCAGGCTCGAACTCACGAACCGTGAGATCATGACCTGAGCCGAAGCCGGATGCTTAACCACCTGAGCCACCCAGGCGTCCCTACAAGTTTTTCTTGAGGTATCAAGTGACCCGTGTCTTAAAGGGTAAATACGATTTTACAAAAATAGGCAGAAAGCATGGGGGAAGAAGGCACTCCGAAGGAAGGAGTCTGTGGCACAAAGGTACAATTGCACAAATAGGTGGAAAGTACTGAAGGTGGCAATCTTTTCAAAAGAAAAAACTCCCAAATCACAAGAACATTTTTAAAAGGCACCAAATTTCATAATATTCATCATGAATTACGTTCGAACGCCTCAATGGAATGAGTGCTAGATTGATAATCTGGTTCTAGAGTCTGCATCTAGAGCAAGTTCCTTAATTTCATTTCCTCTTCTATAAAATAGGCAAAATAACTACTAGGTATGTACCCAGTGGATACAAAAATACTGATTCAAAGGGGCACATGCAGCCCAATGTTTACAGCGGCATTATCAACAATAGCCAAACTATGGAAGAAGCCCAAATGTCCATCGACTGATGAGTGGATAAAGAGGTGGTAGATATAAATATAGATACAGATACACACATACACACACACACTCTAATATTACCCAGCCATCAAAAAGAATGAAATCTTGCCATTTGCAATGACATGGATGGAACTAAAGTATACTATGCTAAGTGAAACTCAGTCAGAGAAAGAGAAATACCATATGATTTCACTCATATGTAGAATTTAAGAAACAAAACAGATAAAGGGGAAGGAGGAAAAAAAACAGAGGAAGGCAAATCATAAGAGACTCAACTATAGAGAACTGAGGGTTGCTAGAGGGGTGTTTTGGGGGGGTGGTGGGCTAAATGGATGATGGGCATTAAGGAGGTCACTTGTGATGAGCACTGGGTGTTATATGTAAGTGATAAATCACTAAACTCTACTCCTAAAACCAATATTACACTCTACGTTAACTAACTAGAATTTAAATCTGAAACAAAAGCCTAAGTGAAATAAAAATAAAATAAACAAAATATTCACTAAGTTTTAATAACCTATGCTATTATTAAGGCATTAAGTCAAAGAGCAATCTGTTAAGCAGGTCGACCTCTAGATAAAAACGTTTTCTTGCCATTTTTCATTCATAAAATTCTGCATATGGCATGTTAAGCAGGTAGCACAGTGCCTATCACACAGTGAGACTCATTCCTTGTCCAGTGAGCCCAGGCCATAGCACAGAAGCGTGCTGAACAGGTGCAAGAGCAACAGGATTTCGCGTACAGGACTACCTCAAAACGGTGCAGTGCGCACTTCTTTTTCTAATTCTTTATTTTCTTTTTTTTTTTTTTTCAACGTTTATTTATTTTTGGGACAGAGAGAGACAGAGCATGAACGGGGGAGGGGCAGAGAGAGAGGGAGACACAGAATCGGAAACAGGCTCCAGGCTCTGAGCCATCAGCCCAGAGCCTGACGCGGGGCTCGAACTCACGGACCGCGAGATCGTGACCTGGCTGAAGTCGGACGCTTAACCGGCTGCGCCACCCAGGCGCCCCTCTAATTCTTTATTTTCATCAAAGTAATAACTGAAAGAGTTAACCACCCTCTGTTATTCCTACAGAAAAATAATAGTCTTGCTATTCTGTTATTTCACGGTTTTGCTCCTTCAAGGAAACTTTTTTTTTTTTTTTTAAATCATGACCTCATACTAGTATCTCCAATTCAAATCAACACCACAGGATTCTTCCTTATTTGTATCTTCTCTTCACACACAAGACGACTCTGGTTGCCATTAAAATAAGAGGTAATGCATGTACATCCCAGAAAATTCAAAAATGTTAAATAAAGTTTCTCTCCCTCCCCTGGGTTCTCCATCCGGTTCTTTCCTTCCTCCAGTTTCTTATACATTCTTCCAGATATTTTTTACACATTTAAAATCCATGTTCCCCACCCCGCTCATATCACCACACTACACACTATTCTGTACCCTGTTTTTATCTCCATATAATCCCTCTGAGATCATTCCATATCCATATATTTAAAACTGCACAGTAGTACACTAAAGGGGCACACTATAAATGTTTAAATACTCTCCACTGATGAACATTTAAATTGCTTCAAATCTTTGGATATTTCCAACAGTGCACACAATGTACACTTGATCCTTAGGATAAATTGTTAAACTGTCCTCCCTGGAGGTGATTCCAATTTATTTAAAAAAAAAATTTTTTTTTTAATCTTTATGTTTTAAGAGAGAGGGAGACACAGAGTCCGAAGCAAGCTCCAGGTTCTGAGCTGTCACCACAGAGCCTGACACGGGGCTCGAACTCATGGACTTCGAGATGATGACTGGAGCACAAGTCGGATGCTTAACTGACTGAGCCACCCAGGTGATTTCAATTATTTATAATCTCACTAGCAATGTTATTAATGTTTCTATCTCTCAATATCCTCTGAACCCAGGGAACATCCTTTTTTCTCTTTTCCAATCTAGTAAGGGGAGAATAGATTATCATGCTTCTGTTTGCAGTTTTCTTGATTATAAATGAAGTAAATAGTTGTGTATCCTTTTCTATTAACACTCTATTTGTGTCCTTTGCCATCTTCCTGACTTGTAAGAACTCTTCATACGTTAATGGATTCATTTCCCAGATGTATCTCATATAAGTTTCATGTATTTAAAGACTGGTAATTAAATGGCATTTATTCATATTTTCTATTACATTAAGTCATATATAATATAACCAAAATACTTCTCAGTACGAGAAGTCCAAGTTAACGTGACTATTCAATTTTAGCCCAAATAAAATACAAGGACAGAAGATTTTTAACTGAAATGCAAGTCTGAATGTGTGTTTAATGTACTGTCTACTGACCACATGAAACGGTTACACATTTTAAATGTTACTTGCAGAGCAGTACCACAGACTAAAATACACACACACACACACACACACACACACACACTCATGCACTCTTAGTATGGTGGAGTGGAGTACTTAAGAAATCTCTGACTCACCACCTTAAAATAGATGGGCAGAAAAGGCTCTGATTCTGGCAATACAGTGAGACTGAACAGACTTTCCCTTCTAAAAATAATCAAAACGCTAAATAGAAGCAAATAAAATAGAAAAACTACAAGAGCTCCAAAAGAAAAAAGGAGACATCGAAATGCTGGATAAGACGAAACTAAGAGCAAAAAGTCAAGGTTTGTAACGCAAGGAGAGTGGTGTGTGCCAGAATTGGGGACCCTAGAAAAACCTATCAACGCTGAAAGGTAGCAAGAAAGCTATTTCCTGGGGTTTTCTGGCAGGTGGGTGCGGTGTCCCATAAAACACTGAAACTCAAACCCATGTTCTGTGCAGGTGCTATTTATTTAGCTTTTTATTTCATACACAACGTGTGAATCCACGAGCTGAAAATGTATGTAAAAATGAGCTGAAGCTTAGTGTGCCCAGAAGAAACAAATCCCCAAAAGCACTGACTGTGTAAAGCTACTTCTACAAATGCAAGGCACAGCCACAAGTCCCATGGAAAAAGCTACATCCATATTATTAAAAACAACAGGGGCTCCTGGGTGGCTCAGTCGGTTAAGTGTCTGATTTCGGCCCAGGTCATGATCTCAGGGTCCGTGAGTTTGAGCCCCGCATCGGGCTCTGGGCTGACAGCTCAGAGCTTGGAGCCTGTTTCAGATTCTGTGTCTCCCTCTCTCTCTGACCCTCCCCCCTTCATGCTCTGTCTCTCTCTGTCTCAAAAATAAATAAACGTTAAAAACAACAACAACAAAGCTACTCAAGGGACAGATCCACTCTACGGGATCAACACGCAAACAAGGGATGGTTAGAACCCGAAGAACTTAAAAAAACGACAGTGTGGGGCGCCTGGGTGGCGCAGTCGGTTAAGGTCACGATCTCGCGGTCCGTGAGTTCGAGCCCCGCGTAGGGCTCTGGGCTGATGGCTCAGAGCCTGGAGCCTGTTTCCGATTCTGTGTCTCCCTCTCTCTCTGCCCCTCGCCCGTTCATGCTCTGTCTCTCTCTGTCCCAAAAATAAATAAACGTTGAAAAAAAAAAAAAGACAGTGTGTAATAAAACATAAAGTAAGTATGATAAATATTTATTTAGAAAGAGAACATGTGCATGTGTGACAGCAGGAGAGGGGCAGAAAAGAGGGGGGCAGAGGATCTGAAGCAGGCTCTGTGCTGCTGACAGTAGAGAGCCCAACGAGGGGCTTGAACTCACAAACCATAAGATCATGACCTGAGCCAAAGTCAGAAGCCTCATCAACTGAGCCACCGAGGCGCCCCTAAAATAAGTATGTTAAAAATGATTCAAGACCTACATTTTAATAGTTATGGATCAAACAGATGATGCCCAGGACTAGCTTCAAATGGAGGCAGAGGAGTGTTTCTGGTGGGGATATAAACAAAACAGAATTCATAATTGTTAAAGCTGGGAAATGGGTTATTACAACATTCTCTTTATCTTTGTAGAAGTTTGACACTTTCACTTGATTGAAATAAGCAAAAATATTTTTTTAAAAAAGGGGGGAGGGAACAGAAGCTAGGAGGAAGAACAGGATACAGTAAACTAAGAAAAGGCAGCCTGGAAGTGAGGGAAGAGGGGGAAAGGTTTTTAGAATTAAAAAAGAGAGAAAATTAGTAAAACGGAAGGCTTACTTTAAGAAACTAATCAAAGCAGAGGACAAATAACTACCAAGATGAAAAAAATTATGGATAAGTCTGTAGATGCAAGTAGAATTCTACAGAGATGCCTAAAAAATGATGTTTAAGAGAACATGTGATACGAATTCCAGAGAAGGGAAAGAATGAAGAAGAGATGCTATTCAGAAATAAGGCTGAGACTCTCCCAGTTATAATATAAAAGACACCATCTTCAGAGCAGAAAAGTACACTGAACCCAAGCAAGATAAAATAAACATAAATTCATACCTAGACCAGCACGGTAAGATGAAGAATGCCAAAGACAAGAAAATTCTTAGAAGCAACCAGAGAAAGGACACGTTACCTATCAAGGAAGAAACAACAATATGACCGACAGGCTGATTTTTCATCAGAAAACAATCAAGTATCTTCCAAGTGCTGAGAAAAACAACTGTCAGTCAGAATTCCTCAACCAATTAAAGTACCATATAAAAGCAGGTGCAAAATAAATGATCTATCAAAGAGAGAAGTTCCCACTCAGACCTTTACTGAAAAAACCCTTTTGGAGTGGGAAGGAAGAAATAATGGAATAAAAGAGAAGTCACCAGTTAGAATAATTACAGTAACTGAAATTTCAAGTAACTGAAAAATTCTTGGTCTTAATCTGTGAAGTTTCCACTTTCCTAAAACCGTAACAACACAAAATTATTACAACATGTTGAATAGCAATACACGTGTGACACCTCATGTTCGCAGAGGGTTGTATTGGATTATTGAGAAATACAGAACTTCTTTTGTACTTAGCATGTGCAAAGAACTGAGTTGGTTATAAAAAGGACATGTGTCTCCCAACCCTCTTTTAGAGGATTATCTACCTTTTCTTAGAAGTTTACTTATTTATTTGGGGGGGGTGGGGGAGGGGCAGAGAGAGAGAGAAAGAGAGAATCCCAAGCTGACAGCACAGAGCCCAAGGCTCATCTCATGTGAGATCATGACCTGAACTGAAATCAAGAGTCAAGAGCAGGAGGCTTAACCAATTGAGCCACCCAGGAGCCCCTACATTTTTAAGTAGGGTTATCTTTTTTTTCAACAAGTGTCTGCCTTTTTGACTACACTTTCTAAAATCTGACAAGTATTAATTTGCTACCAGGAAGAAAGGTTTCATTAGAATAATCAAAGATCTCAAATATCTCAATAGCTCACTACCATTTTAAGGTAACTGACAAGGTGTGGGTTCATTTGAGGTATTTATTGGCATGATTTTAACCAACATCTACATGCTAATGACCCACAGATTTGCCCTTTACCTATTTGGGCAATTAACGTTTCCACTTCTAAACCTGTCTATTCACCTGTGAAACAGAGTTAATGCCAATCTCTATTACTCCACTGGGTTGTCATGAAGATTAAGTGAGTTCATGCAAATTGATCCAGAACACTATGTGACACATAAGCCTCAATGACCATGTACGACCACACGTATTTTTCTCTCACAACCAGACTGAGCGAGTGCTCCTACGCACACATGCGCACGCACACACACAAGTCCCCCTGGACAGGCCTTTGAGACTTTAAACTTTACACATTAAAAAAAAAATTAAATTTGCCTTGCTAACACAGTCTACTGTTGATTCTCTTCCCCTATTCAATTTTCTTAGCAAAAGCACCTGGTTGCCCTAGTTAGAAACCTGGGTGTCATCCTAATGCTTCCTTTGGCCTTACTCCCCAGGCCCTCTGGTATTTCGTCACCTAAACTCATGGATGTAATTTTACCTCAGTTAAGACTTCATTTGGAAACCTCAGACCAATAAGCATTGTATACTTTGGGAACATATATCTCCCTCTCCTTAACTATACACCACCAAAGGCTTTATTTTGTCTAGATTTGATACAAAACTTTGTATAGCAAATTAATAAAAATGCAAAACGCCTGTAATCTGACAGTATGTAAAATAAATATATTTTAAAAATAAGGAGGAGTCGATCAGAAAGAACAGAGGGAGACATGGACACAGAAAAGGGACAGACACGGAAGAAAACAATCCAATATATTGCCTAAGGAGTGTGAATTAGAGTCCATCAACCCACTGACAAACCCATGCCCTGCCGTGGAGACGATGGCCATTATACACCTGAGCAGCCACGGAACTCATCAGGAGGCCACATTTACTAAGCAACTTCCTGACGATGACTTGATTCCTATGTGAGTCTATCTGCCCACTGAAAGAGAACACACTGATCATGCCAATACAAGTACTGCAATCTTTGTGCCAGTTATTCCTCACTGTAAACGAATAATGCTCTTGGTTTTTTTCTTTTAAGTGTATTTATTTTGAGAGAGAGCAAGCAAGTGGGGGAGGAGCAGAGAGGGAGGGAGGGAGGGAGAGAGAGTGACTCCCAAGCAGGCTCCTCACTGTCAGTGCAGAGCCCCACTCAGGGCTCAAACCCACGAGCCATGAGATCATCGTGACGTGAGCTGAAGTCGGACACTTAGCTGATGGAGCCACCCAGGTACCCCAATGTTCTTGGTTTTATACACCAATCACATTGAACTTGATTGGTGTGGATCTATCCCTGAAGTGTGTTTGAGTCCACAAAGCTAAAGGCCATACTCTGAAGTGCACTAAACTCAGGGAGGTAAGGCAACCAACTCCTTCTACCAGCCCATCCACACTCCCAACTTCTCTGTAGTGTTATATGGTTGAGCGTCCTCATACATTTATAAACATGAGTATCTACTAGACCTCAAAATGTCCTAAACAGAAGTAAATGTCTTTCCAAACCTGTTACTATACTTACAGTCCTTATTTCTACTCATTATTCCACCATCCTCCTCCCCCTCCTAGCCACCCAGGTCCAGGTCCATCAGCACTGCCTTTGACTTTCACTCTGCTTTTCTCATCCTACCACCAGCTGTCAAGCCCTCTCTGCGTCTACATGTTGATCTTCTCAAGCCTCATTCCTATTTCTATCATCCAAGTTAACCGTATCATTTCACCTCAACTAATCCAATCACCTAACTGATCTATCAGGCTTTAGGGCTGTCTTTCTCTAATCCATTTTATAGCCTGCTGCCAGATTAACCTTAAATTCCATTCTGGGTATATTAATAATCCCTTGCTCAAAAATGGCCTGCTGAAGAAAGAATAAATTTATAGCCTAGCACTCACCATCCTCCAGAATAAGACTCTAACCTATAGATTTCAACTAATATAAATGGTAAAGAGATACTGAACCTCTCAGCAGCAGGGTGAGCTGGGAGGGGAGGGGGGGAATCCATTTTCCCCAGTGTGGCATATAAAGATGGTTTTTCTGTGTACCATAACACAAGAACATTTGGGAAGCACTGTCCTGACTGAGGCCCAACCTTATTTCTATGATTACCATTCCTGCAACAGCAGGAAGAGCAAGCACCGAGCAATAATGAGGCACCTCCCATATACCTGAAGCCAAACATATCGGCACTAATTATGTTAGAAGCTGGTAACACGGCAGGTACTGGGGAGAAAGTGAAAAAGCAAACACCAAGTAATCTCCAGCACTAGTGACAAGGTACTTGGGTCCATGAACACAGTCTTCCAAAACCAAAGCACCTATACCAAGGCTGGATGCAGCAGGTGTCAGAGTAACTAGTCATTAAGATCATCTAACTATCGCCTTTTGTTGATTTCTGTGCTCACCAAGCAATTTCCTAATGCTGAATTTGGTTCCTCCTGTAAACTGGTCTGTAGGCAATTAACATTATTCTCTGATCGATTTACAGTTTTTGCAGTTCCACTCTCAGACTGCCAACAAATGAGACATGGGGCCCAAAAGGCCAAGGGGACAAACCCTGGGCCGTCAATGTCCACTATGCTTTTACTCATCTGGTGCCCCTGCCAAACAAACTGTTCCTTATCCTGATTTTGGTGGCAGTGGGGAATCCTTGCAAAACTGTTATTGGGCCATCATAGCAACAGTTACTATTTATTAAAAGTCATACAAACCCAGGGCATTCATGAATGCGCACATGCATTCTTGGGAGAAAGAGCTGACTGTAGTGTTAAACTAAAATCCAACTGTATTCAAACTTTTGAAACATAATTCTAAAAGTAACAGACCTAAAATCCAACACTGGCTGAGATATTTGTCAAATTAAGAAATCAAAATAATATGATTTCTGTCACGACAAATTGTTATCATAGAGAACTAATATGGATTCTTCAGACCCAAAGGGATATGTGTCACTATGGTTATAATAAAAGCAAAAAGTAAGCCAGAGTGGTCCAAGCAGTCAAGCAGTTGATTATTTTTGTGGGCAAAAGAAAATAAGGAGCTAGAAACCAGAGAATAAACAGGCAAGGGGAAAGGCAGGAAAAAAAACCCAGAGCTCGCAATAAAAAGAAAAAAACTTTACCTATCTTTCTGCCCCAAATATTTTAAATTCTTTCTCCTGGTCCATCAGATCTCCAGCCACCACCATCCCATGAATGAGGAAAAATGATTACCAGTGACAGTAGTCTTGCTATCAACACCTGCTACAGCACAGTGGTGCTTTTTTTAGGGGCCAAGATGGCCTTTTTATGAACACAGGGCACCTCCTCTGCTCCCCTAAACAATCAGTACTTTAGAAAACCCCAAACCAATAAAATGTTGTTCTTGTAGAAGAATGTTCATCCTATCTTCTAACTCACCTACACAGCTGTCACCACTATGGTGGTGAAGACACGTAACAAAGTTTTAGCCTCTAACAAATGTTGGGATGTGTGTGAACTGCCATGTGCGCATAGCAAAGAAAACGCACAGTCTTTGTACTTCGCTTCACACAAAGCAGCAGAGCCAATCCACATGTTAGAAACAAATGTAATGCCCAGTCCTTCATCTCTGACCTGTCTGCTGTTTCCTCACATTTTAGCAGCTGGATGCCGAGCTGCCTTAACAGGAATGGTATACCTTCTATTCAAAGATTCTCAACTCTCTGGCCAAGACATACAGGTTTGGAATGACAGTTTAATACATCCAGCTGGTAGTACTAACACTACTTTACAAATGTGTCAATCTGCATAAGAAACAATGACACATACACAACCACAACTTACCAACGTTTAAATTATCAGTGCTACTAAAAGAACCAAGGTTAATACCAACGTCTACACTTCCTTCCCCTTAGAAAACTATGCAATTTACTGATATGAAACTACTCTAGCCACTGATTTGCAAATGAAAAGAAAAATGATAGTGAGAAACAAGAGGTTTCCTTAAAAGGAATACCAAAACAGGGGCGCCTGGGTGGCTCAGTCGGTTAAGCGTCCAACTTCAGCCCAGGTCATCTCACAGTTCGTGAGTTCGAGCCCTGCGTCGGGCTCTGTGCTGACAGCTTGGAACCTGGAGCCTGCTTCGGATTCTGTGTCTCCCTCTCTCTCTCTGCATCTCCCCAGCTCATGCTCGCACTTTACCTCTGTCAAAAATAAATAAACTTAAAAAAAAAAAAAAAAGGAATACCAAAACAAAACAGGAAGTCAAGTCTTAAGTTTGGTACTGACAGACATCTTGATCTCTAATAGAAAGCATGTTCTAGTAATTAAAATCAGGTCAAAACTGCCTTGCTAGCTTAGTATATGAGTCAAGTTTTGAGATTTCCTAGGAAAACTACTAAAAATAGTTCATAGCTTATACTATTGAAGACACCGGTGTACTTTTATACAAACTTTGCCTTTTTTTTTTAAGTTTATTTATTTTGAGAGGGAGAGCACAGGAGGAGCAGGCGGGGAAGGGGGAGGGAGGGGAGGGAGAAGGGGGGGGGAGAGAGGGAGAATTCCAAGCAGGCTCCATGCTGACAGTGCACTCAATCCTAATGCGGGGTTCAATCCTGCAAACCATGAGATCATGACTTGAGCCGAATTCAAGTGTGAGATGCTCAAGAGGCTTAACCACCCAGGCACCCCATGAACTCTGTCTTTTGTAAGTCTACGACAAGCTGGATTAAGCCATTTCTAAAGCACAGAAATTATATAATTATTTGTAGACTAATTTTCCCATCAACAGCTAACCCGTGCCACATACATTTATCTCTGCTGCTATATTATGACATACCCTTTGTACCCTATGTACCCTTTGTACCCTATGACAGCCGTCTATCCGATAGCTGTCATAGGGTACAAAGGGAAGAACAGAGTCAACAGGAATTTAAGAGACTGTGGTAAGGAGATTATTCTACATTTGGAACTAAATTTATGTAGGTTGCCGATTATATTCTACTGAACTACTGGGTACAGCACAAAACAATAACCTTGAAAAATAAAGTAGTGCTTAGTAAAATAGAGAGGAAAAAAAAAAGATGAAGTCTTTATTCTTACATACCCTTACAGCTTGCCAATACTGATCTGAACTGGTTACAATTTATTTTGGGGGCAGCCACAAGAAGGCAGGACACAGGTAAACTCCAGACACTACCTATGGAATTGGGCCTCATCACTAGGCCTAGTGAGAAAGAAAAGGTTACGTAAATGTGATAACACATTCTTACACAGGGGAGAGCATTAGAGCCAGAGTAAGAAAGTTCACAATACAGGAGAACAGGAAAGTAGTTCCATGTGGCTGGAGCACAGAGGGAAGGAAGAGTGAGAAAGGAGGCTTCGAGAAAAACTGGAAGGTCTCCTAAGTCCCATTAAGGAAAATGGACTTCTTTTAACATGGTAGTCGTTGAATATCTTACCAATCGATAATTACTTCCTTCCCCGACTCTTTTTAAACAGAAGTATGTATCAAAAGATAAATGGGAGCTGCTCTCGTTGAAGAGCATGGTTGTGTAAAGCCCCAATTCTCCCCACTTCCAGACAAAAGAGAATCCAGAGAAAGGAGAGATGACCTCAGATGAACGTGGCCTGTAAAGGAAGGCTTTATGATAAAAGGCAGTGGACAACAGGAAGGGTACTTTTCTATAAAAGTTGAATTTGAGTTCACAGCTAACTGGCTATGTAAGTATGTAAACCAATATGCTTCAGTTTTCCTACAGGTAAACACATGTCTCATCTATCCGTAACTGCACATGGAGTAGTGCAAGGAAACAGATCTGAAAGTATTATAAACAATAATTTGTAACCGACTATGGAATGAGTGCAGGGGCACCTAAATTATCTTGCAGCGTAGGTGTGATTTCAACATACAAAAATGGTAGACGGAAAGCTTTACAAGTGAGGATAGCAGTAAGTAGAGGGATAGAAACAAACTATGGAGTACTTTGGGTAAACAATTTGGCTCAAGTTTAAGGACGGAGTAGTCACAAGTTTTCCTTAAGTGAACTTTTATGCCAAACCATTTCTGACTATTTTTTCCTTAAGTTGAGAATTTCAAACCAAGGGTATATTAATTATTCAAAACTCTTAAGTACGAAGACCTGAAGGCAAGGAGAGTCATGCAAGCACTATGTAGTCACAAAAACTGGAAGCCACCTCATGTCCAGCACTAGGTTACCAGTCAAATTAAGTACGGTAATGCTCACAATAAAGTAACATAGAACTATCAAAAGTTACAAAATCTATGTATACTGACATGAATGTATCTCCGAGACATTACGTAAGAACTGAATTTTTAACCATCTATTTGTATTATTTGTAAATCTAAAAAATCAACAAATTAAAAAAAAAAAAGGATCTATTAACTAGCATTTCAACAAATGGTGCCAGGAAACTGAACAACCACGTGAAAAGAAACGAAGGTTGGACCCCTTCCTCCCACCATATACAAAAATTAACTCAAATGGACCAAAACCCTCAATGTAACACCTAAGATACTTTAAGTCTTAGATGAAAACGTAAGTATACATCTTCATGACGTTGGATTAGGCAATGGTTCCTTACATATTACACCAAGAGCACAAGCAACCTAAGAAAAAAAGAAATTGGACTTCATCAGAATTACCAACTTTTGTGTTTCAAAGGACACTATCAAGCAAGTAAATGACAACCTACAAAATGGGAGAATATATTTGTAAATCCTGTAACTGATAAAAGCACAGCATCCACAATATATAAAGTAGTATTACAACTTAACAAAGACAACCCAATTAAAACATGAGCAAAGATTTGGAACTGCCAATTCTCCCAAAGATACACAAATGGCCAGTAAGCACATGAAAACATATACAACATCCATTAATCGTCTGGAAAATGTGAATCAAAAGCACAGGGAGATACTGCTTCCCACCCACTAGCATTGCTGGTGAGGATGCAGATTCCACGATGGTGGAAGCTTAAGATGGTGCAGCCGCTCAGGCACTCTAGTAGTTCCCCGAATGCGTAAAAAGCACTAGCACATGACCCAGGTATATACTCAAGAGAAATGAAAACATGTTCACACAAAAACGTGTACATGAATGTTCACAGTAGCATTATTTGAAATCGTCAAATTTGGAAGGAATCCAAATATCCACAGACTGATAATGGGATAAAAATGTAGTATATTCATACAATGGTATATTATTCAGCCATAAAAAGGCATGGCTAAGTCTTTAGCCTTTAAGACATTATGCTATGTGAAAGAAGTCAGACACAAAAGGCCTCAGAGCGTATGATTCCAGTTATATGATAAAATGGCCAAAATAGGCAAATCTACAGAAATACAAAGTAAATTAGGGGCGCCTGGGTGGCTCAGTCGGTGGAGCATCTGACTTCGGCTCAGGTCATGATCTCAGGGTTTGTGAGATCGAGCCCCACGTCAGGCTCTGTGCTGACAACTCAGAGCCTGGAACCTGCTTCGGATTCTGTGTCTCCCTCTCTCTCTGTCCCTCCCCTGCTCATGCTCTGTCTCTTTGTCAAAAATAAATAAACATTAAAAAAATTAAAAAAAAAAAAGAATTACAAAGTAAATTAGTAGCTCTCAGGAGCTGGGGGAAAGGAAGATGGGGAGTAACTGTTAACAGGCATAGTTTCTTTTTGTGATGATGAAAATGTTCCAAAATTACAGTAGTGGCATTGCACAACTTTGTGAATACACTAAAAACTGCGGAATCATATACTTTAGGCGAATTTTACAGTATTTGAATTATACATACATACATACGTACACACACACACACACACACACACACACACACACACACACACTTTTAATTATTTTTTTAAAAGTAAGCTCTACACCCAACGTGGGGCTTGTACTCCCGACCCCATGATCAAGAGTTGCATGCTCTACCAACTGGGCCAGCCAGGCACTCCACTCTGCCATATTTAAATACAGCAATAAAGAAAAAATGGTGACAAGAAATAAAATAATAAAAAATGCCATTTTCTTATAGTCTAATCTCTGTGCAAAATAAATGAAATGCCCTTAGATAAAAGAAATTTGCCGAATAAACACTGCCTTTTAAATATCTTCTTTACTCTTAGACTTAACCACTGAGCCCAGTCAAGGCACACTCCTCTGCTTCTTTTCCTCATCTACTGAAGTTGTTACTCTCTTGATCATTCCTCTAATTATATGGTTCCCAAGTTTTTTCTACCTCAAATATCTTGGCAGGTATGGGAAAGGAGGAAGAAATAAAAATTTTCTGGGGACCATCAGTAGTTTGATAAATGCTCTCATCTCAATTTGAAGTCACTTCAACATACTACACCATTTCCCATTTCAAATGTCGGTCCTTGGATGTTTATTATACTTACAAGATTAAATACAGTAAAAGCTAAATTACATTAAAAATAACTTCCACATAACATAATGATATTAATGGGACATTCAATCCTGCCAAACTCTAAGTTTTTGACATCACCAAGATGGTCTCTGTAACCAGCCTCCAAATAATCTAGGGTATTTTCTGATTAAAAGATGCATAAACCCTTACTGTAACCTTTCCAACCTCTTCACTAGTCTATCAGAATTATGAGAAGACAGCACAAGCATTGAAGGTCTAAAAAATATACTGCTCAATACGTGGAAATAATACCAGGCAGAAAGGTCAAAACACCATTTATGTATGTGTGTTAACGGCAGGGCTCTAATACTATAGTTCTTAAAGAGCAAAACTTTTCTGAGCTATGTTCAAGTAATGGCTTGGACTGAGCAAAACAAGAGGCGAAGTGAGAGTACTAATTCTAAAGGACTAACGCCGGCCAAGAGTGACCTGACCATTAAAAAGTGTGATGTGAACATCAGTATCACACTCTTAAGTATTCAGAAGTATTTTCATGTACCTTCTCACTTAATTCCCAGTTACCCTGATATTTATAAACAGCAATCTAAGCTTGCCCTTTAAGAAGAAAGCACTTACATTAAATTTCTAGAAATCCTCACAGTCACGTTCTCACCACCTGCACCACCGTTTCCCCATTTCTGCAAGTAAAGCCTATGCAAACATACAGGAGAGACAATGTTCACAGTCACTAAACTAAGGAATAGTTACGACACACACTTAGTGCCACATTATGCCAAACCCAGCTAGAGTAAATGGTCCAGAGGATGAAGAGATCATGGAATACAGCTCATGTAGATAGAAAAAAATGTAAAATGGATTGGGAAGATCTGTGTGAAAGACAAAGGTTTTTTTTGAGATGCTTGGACCATGCTGGTTCACAACTAACCTGTCTTCAAAAGCTGTGTAGCTTTTTTTTTTTTTAAAGTTTATTTATTTTGAGAAAGAGAGAGAATGAGCTAGGAAGCACAGAGAGAAAGGAGGACAGAGTATCCAAAGCGGGCTCTGTGCTGGCAGCAGAGAACCCAATGGGGGCTCAAACTGAGGAACCGTGAGATCGTGACCTAAGCCGAAATTGGACACTTAACCAACTGAGCCCCCCCCCCCCAAGCACCCCAAAGCCGTGTAACTTTCAAAGCTAAATGCAAGCAACTCCGAAAGATCATTATCTACATATTTCATTAATGCCAACTCTGCTTTTGGGTTGAGAGATCAGAGCGAAGACAGAGATTATATTAACCTTACATTAACATTCTCAATATAAGGAAGCAGAAGCCATTCCAAAATACCAGTTCTTTCATTTTTCAGGAATTAATATGGACTCAACTACTCAGAAAAGTGCTCAATCACTCATCACAATGACGACTAGCAAGTTTCAAGGCAGAATCCCCCCAGAGTAGCAATTTTCAAAGTGTGATCTGGGGACCTCTAGGAGTCTCTCTTGCACTCTTTGGGGAGAAGGCACAAAGTCAAACCATTTTCACAATACTAAGATGCTATTTGCTTTCTCACCGTCACTCTTAAATGAGTGTTTTCGAGAAGCTACAAGAGATGGGACATTACAATAGAACGTAAAGCAATGCCACTATTTACTTTTCTTTTTACAAGTTATTATCCTACTTATATGTGGTATCTAAAGTAGTCAAATTCACAGATGGAAAGAATGGTGGTTGCCAGAAGGGAAGAACAGGGAATTCAGTTGGAAAAGATGAAAAAATTCTGGGGATGGCTGGTGGTGACGGTTGCACAATATACAAGTAATTCATGCCCTAGAACGGTACACTTAAAATAGTAAATTTTATGTTATATATATTTTACCACAATCTTAAAAACCACACATTATATTAACTAAGAGGCTTATTATTCCAAATGTATTGTAAACAATTACTTTTAATTTCTAATAATGTGAACATCTATAGGTAATAGTTTCCACAAAAGCTTTTGGGTTCCACAATGTGTTTAGGTTGCAAAGGTGTCCAGAGTCCAAGAAGTTTGAAAACCACTGCCCTAGAGGTAGGTGTGGTTGTCCTGGCTGGTAGAGCATGCAACTCTTGATCTTGGGGTTGTGAGTTTGAGCCGACGTTGGGCAAAGAGTTTACTTAAAAACAAACAAACAAACAAACAAACCCACAAGCCCTAGAGTTAGATTATGTAAATCGTCCACTGGACCCCATAACTCCAATCTAATTAACACTCATCACCAAATAAAAACAACCCCTTTGGTGCCAAGTCTATTGGTCCGTTTCTCTGAGGTAGGTATCAATACCTTTCTATATATGCTCGTATCTTGACATCAGTAAGACCTAGGTTTCACTGTTTTTTCTTGCTATAGGTTTCAAAGGCATTCAACCACAACAGTGGGGAATGTCATACCCCTAATACACGGCAACCACCAATTACAGTGAGCACCTCTATACCCACCACCCAGATTCTACCATTAACCTTTTGTCATATTATATTCGCTCTATTACATATCCACTCATTTCTATTAGTTTGCATGTAAACCGAAGATATCAGTACATACATTCACTCATTTTTCCTTTTGAAGCAAAATTTACATACAATGAAATGCATAAATGCTAGGTGTACATTTTTTGAGTTTTGACAGATGCATATACCTGTGGAACTTCAACCCATTTCAACATAAAGAACACCATAATCACCACGAAAAGTTCCCTTTGGTCAAGTCAATCACTGCCTACGTTCCCACAGAGGCCACTATTCTGATTTTTCACCCACAGACTACTCTTTTGCCTCTTCTACAATTTCATATAAAGGGAATCACACAATGTACTTTTTCATGCAGCTTCCTTCACTTAGTATGTTTTTGAAACTTGTCTATATTGCAGTGTATATCAACAGTCCATTCCTTTTTATTGCTGAGCAGTATTCCACCATATATATATATTATCACAGTTTATCCACTTTACTACTAATGGATTGCTGCCAATTTTTTGCTTTTAGGATAAAGATTTTTGTCCAGGTCTTCTTCTGGACCTACGTCTTCATCCCTCTTGTGTAAATACCTAGGGAGTAGTATTTCTAGGAGGGGAAAACCTTTTTAGTTATGGAAAATTTCAGACATACACAAGAAAGAAGAGTATAATGAATTCCCATTAAAGCCAGCTGCACTTATATTGATTCATAGCCACTCTTTACTTACACCCCCACCCATTATTCTGAAGTCCTATATAACATCATTTTGTCTTGAAATACTTCAAAATGCAAACAATGTTTTCAAATCTGGTCAAATTATTTACCGTGAAATATTCAAGAAAACTTCATCACTGATTTACCTACGGATTAAGAGTTTAAAGTAGCAATGGATGAACTATAATTTTTATTTATTTTTTCTTCTATCTTAAAAAAATTTTTTCTTAATATTTTTGAGAGAGGGAGAGAGAGACAGACCACAAGTGGGGGAGGGCAGAGAGAGAGGGAGACAGAATCTGAAGTGGGCTCCAGGCTCTGAGCTGTCAGTGCAGAGCCCAAAGTGGGGCTTGAACTCGAGAACCATGAGATCATTACCTCATGGTCATGGCCAACTGAGGTCAGACACTTAACCAACGGAGCCACCCAGGCACCCCAGCTCTTCCTACCTTTTAAATGGATGCCTTCTCTACTACCCTTCCTTAAAACCTAGAGAGTCAATGGTATAAAGATATTTTCTATTCTTACTCTGAAAAAAACAGAGCTAAACACAAAAGCCGGTATTGAGAAGTATCACACAGGAACATCAATATCAATATGATCAAGCAGATCTCCCAAGTGTTAAGCACCTTGAATTAACTAATCCCATGCTATGGTACCATTTTATAAGTAAAACCATACGTGAGACTTACAACCTAAATGTTCAATAAGCCATCAGTATAATTATGCAACATCCTAAAATAAACGCACACCAAGGGTTTAAAAGCCTGGAACCACCTGTGGATATGCACTGCTATATATATTCTATATGTGGCAGTTATGAATGAGAGGGGAATATTTGCCATTCATCAGTTTTAATCACCTCTTCCTAATAAATTTCACTATAATTTCAGTTGGATTTTTTTCTTCTATGCCAAGTTTTTCAAAGAGCAAAGCTCAGAGCTTTGGAGGCACCCATGATGTGTATCCTTGAAAATACAGGACACCAGATTAAGTTCCAGAAAAGTGAACTCTAGAATTAAACAGCACACACACAATAGTAACGAGGAGAAAAAACACAAATGACTGAACTCTAGACAAAGGGTTCTGACAAGATGCCAACATGTTAATAAGGACCCGAAGGACAGGCATTATACAATCCAGATCAACTTAGTACTGCTCATTTTATTCATGATCCAGTCCACAGTTTCTCAACCTTGGCATTACTGACACTTTGGGCTGGGTAATTCTGTTGTTGTGGATTTGCCTGTGCATTAAAGGATGCTTAGCAGCATTCAGGTCTCTAACTCATATGTTAGCGGCACCCCTCCTCTCCATTCTTGACAATCAAAAACTATCTCCAGAACTTGCCAAATGTCCCCTAAGAGCTAAATTCACCTGGTTGAGAACCACTGATCTAGCTTTACCCTTGGATGTCTGCACGTACAACGTTCCTTTCCATTTCACTCTTCAAAAAGCAATTCTTGGCTCAAAGAGCTAACAATCTAAAAACAAAAGATGCAAGAGTCAAGAATTTTAGAATTTTATTGCAATATCCTGCATATAAAGAGGGCTTCAAAATTATAGCCTCAGAGTGTTTTGTCCACCACAGATCTATCTTCCCTCCCTCACAACTTACAAACATAATGGCTCATATCAAACTGTACAAATGCCTCAAAAAAGACTCACACTGTAATCTTCAGTCAGCTACACTGTACTTAGGGCCGAATGAGTTCCATTCAATTTCACTGGAGTCAGACTACTTGGGTTCAAATCCCTGTTCCACCACTTACTAACTTCGTGATACACTGACCAAGTTATTTTCCTTTTGCCTAAGTTCTCTTAACTTTAAAACAGAAATAATACTATCAACTTAACTTACGGGAACAAAGTGAGTATAAAATGCTTAAAACAGTGCTTAATATACAGTAAGTGTCCAATAAATGTCAGTTATTTGCTATTATTTTAGCTACAAACCTATTAAGACAAGCACTGTTATCACCAATTTATAGATGAAGAAACAGGCCAAGAGATTAAGAAACTTGCCCACGGTCAAAACAGTGTAAGGCTATGGCATAAGGATTTAAAAATAGTCCATCTGATTCCAGAGCCCAGAATTTTTCCAATGTCAATAAAATTAGGCTAAGATTCATTAACTATCAAGAGTAATATTACCAGTCTTACTTCAAAATAATAACCAACACAAATTTTCATTAAAAGATTAATTTAGAACCCTTAACTAAATTCAAGCATATTACTGAATTAAGGCTACACTGCTTTTATACACGGACAACTTTCAGTTTCTATATCCCATTTTAAATGATTGTTATTTACATACACCTTAGTTTCTGTTATTATTAATGCTACATTGAAGCAGCTTATTAAAATTACTCTACTAAAAGATCACTGACGCAGAAGGACAACACAGGATTGTCTGAGATAGCGGTTATCTTGTATACATTCTGAGTGTCTTGTTCTTTCTCCAAGGTCACTGATTCTGTAAAGGATAGATTTTGTTCCCAAGTCCCAGAAGACTTTGGTGACCCTTACACACATGCCTGGTTGTCATACAACTTACTACTCTTTCTTGCTTAAACTTTGCTATTCCCAATAAACCAGCAACTCATGCACCCCCTCTTCCTGCAACCATTTCACTATTGTTAGTTCTTCCAACATTTCATACACTGTCGATGACGTGCTCTTCGACCTGGACTTTAAATATTACTCATTTTAGAGTTCAGAGAAAGTCAGAACAGAGGTAGAAAGAATAGCCATGACCTATATAACTTCATAGTCCCCAAAAATTAGAATGAGAAGAGACCCCAGAAACTTAGCCCAACCCTCCAGTTTCACAAACCGAGAGACAGGTAACTTGGTGAAATCTTTAACTTCTCTAAGATTCTAAATAGAGTCTGGTCTTGGCCATCTGGGCCCTCTTACTCTCCTTTGCTCTTTCAATTACTCATTTGGATTTTAACATTTTTTTCTACCTCTACAGTTCAGTATCCTCTCTCAATATAGTGTTTATCACAAGATGGGTCCTGGTGCTCAGTTGGTTGGGCATCCGACTACAGCTCAGGTCATGATCTTCGGGGTTCATGGGTTCGAGCTCCGTATCGGGCTCTGTGTCTCCCTCTCTCTCTCAAGAATAAACAAATATTTAAAAAGATTTTTTAAAACAAAAAATAAAATTAAAAAGTTAAAGAATTGTCCACCATGGTCATTTTGACTAAATAGTCTAAATAATTCCACCCCAACCTACTGCTCTATAAAAGGGAAAGAGGTTGGGGCGCCTGTGTGGCTTAGTCGGTTGAGCATCTGACTTCAGCTCAGGTCATGATCTCAGTTTGTGGGTTCGAGCCCCGCATCGGGCTCTGTGCTGATGGTTCAGAGCCTGAAGCCTGCCTCGGATTCTGTGTCTCCCTCTGTCTCTGCCCCTCCCCTACTCACATTCTGTGTGTATGTGTGTCTCTCTCTCTCAAAAATAAACATTAAAAAAAAAAAAAGGGAAAGAGGCTGAAAATGTCTGCTATTTAGGGCCAAAATTTTGTCTATTCTATTGTTCAGGTTACTCTTTTAATAGTCTTCTACAAGTCAGTTTCACCTTCTATAACAATTCACTTCCTCCACACCAAATTCCCTTCCTGTTCAACAAAGGAAAAAAGAGAAAAATCTTGTTATAGCACCCATGTTCGGAAACCTCTTGTTTCACTCGTCACATTATTTTGATAGACTCGACATTAAATCACTAATTTATCAGTCATCAGACTCTTGCTCCCTAGTCTATCATTTCCTTACCTATCAGTTCGATTACAAATTAGCACCCAAACCATGAATTCTAGATGCTGCTTACACGCAGGGCCTTCAACACCCATTCAAAAATCAATGCCTCCACCACTGTCAACCAAAGGAGGAAAACCATGACATTGTCGTACGGAGTTCCCACCTCCCTCCCTTTGCAGATGCTCCTCCACCAGAGCTCACTCCAAAAACCTTGCTTTGTGAGGCTTTTTTCCTGAGGTTTCAGTTTTCTTTGAACTATGTAGCATTTTGTTCATAACCCTCTTAGGGAAATTATATATTTGGGTATTGCCCATATGCACTCCTTACCATGAATTATCAGAAGACAAAATCTATGGTTCTCAGCTTTGTTCTTCCCCATACTGCTTAGCAAAGTGCCTTGCACATACCAAACCCTCAAATACAGTTGCCAACTTAAAGACGGGCTTTCCCAGCATTTCTTTATAGGCTAGCCATCAAGTCATCATTAGTCTGTCAAGTCATTTTGTTAATAAAAATATTTTCCTTACACCTTGGTGTCTCCAATTAATCAAGTTAAAACTCTTCTATTTCACTAGGCATAAAAAAAAAAAAAAACTGTCCTCATTTCTGGGGTTCTCTCTTACTGAAATGATCCGTATGAAAGTCTGCTTTAATATCCCTGGTCTCTCTTTCAAGTCACTTATCAACCAAACAAAACTCTCCTCTACTCGTGCCATCATAAAAACCAAATCTGTAGGAACCACAAACTTAAACAAATATCCCTTTGGCCCACAGTTCACTTGCTCGGGAACAGGAAAAGCTCTGGGGTAATTCTAAATTGCCGCAAGGTAACTAACAAAGTGCAAAGTAATAACTGAACAGAAAGAGACAAACGTGCTGCGAGAGCCACCGAAGTACTACATTCGTAGAAAAGCTGCTCCTTTTCACACAACGGATTTGTAGGAGTCTTCCTTCGCGAATAGAGTCAATGTCGTCAGTAACCATCACCATATGCTATTCAAGTCTACCTTCGCTTTCAAGTAGGCAAATTTCTCGAAGACAGCAGCAATTCGGCTCAACAAGCTTTTAGTTTATTTTTTAAATGTTGATTTATTTTTGAGAGAGAGAGAGAGAGAGAGAGAGAGAGACAGAGTGCCAGCAGGGGAGAGGCAGAGAGAAAAGAGGGAGACACCGAACCCGAAGCTCCAGGCTCCGAGCTGTCAGCAGAGCCCAACTCGGGATCCAACCCTCTGAAGTCAGCGGCTCAACGGACTGAGCCACTCAGGCGCCCCTCGAAAAGCTTTTAAAGTGCCTCCTCCATGCCAGGCAGAGTGTGGACGCTAAGGAGATCTAGAAATATAACATAAAGTGCACGTTCTGCATTGCTCCTTTACCTGCTCTCTCCATCAGCCATGATTTTGACCAGATCAACCATTATTTGTATTAGAAAGAGAAGTTAAAAAAAAAAAAAATCCTGCCCACGTGATCTGATGAGGCAAGGAAGAGAAGGTTGGGAAGGAAAGAGGCATTTTCCCCTCTATGCCCTCCTGAATAATCAATCATCCATCTAGCATGCTTGCCTTTCAAAGCCCACCTAAAACGTTAAAAATCAGTAAGCCTTTTGTAAAAGTAGTACTAAGAAAAAAAAAAAAAACCACTTCAGGATACAACACTGGCATTTGAAACTTAAAAACTTATGTTATTGACCAAAAGATCCATGCAATGACAAAGCTAAAAATGTTCTCTCTCACTAATAAGAGTGAATCAGAGCAGTCCCCTACTCCACCCAATTGCCACCCCTGCTAAAACTGGACAGTTCAAAACCTGGAAAGCTTTGCTCGCCCGCTCCACACCAGAAATGAATTTGATTCGATACATCAGTGTTGAAGTGTAACTAAATGATAGCCAGAAAACGTCACCAAATACCGAAATTTATCAGCACATTTTGTTCTTCAGATTCAGCTGTACCTTTTTCACAGTTCCCGAACTCTCCCCGCCCCCCCCCGCCCCCTCCATTCTACACGGAAAAGCTCAGCAGATACTCTTACCCGAAAAACGAAGTATCTGTTCAGGTTTTCTAAGTAAATTTCCACTGCTAGGTTTACGAGGAAAACCTACTATTCACACATGGTCTCCATCGGCACCTCCGCTCAAAAAGGCTGGAGTCTGTGAGTTGTTTCCGTACCTTTAAAGGGTGCCCAGATCTCCTCTGCAAGCCTAGAAATGATTTTCAGTCTCGCACAAACCTACTCGGACGTTTCGAAGCTACACGGTGTAGCAAGCAACCCAGCATCTGGGCAAAGATCTGCTCACCCCTGGAAAAGCAGCTTTTTGAGTCTCAGGAACTAAACACATTAAGGAGGCCAAAGCTAACCTGCTCAAACCCTCCACACGTCGGCAGACAATCAGGCAAGCCCCGGCCCACATTTCTTTCCCGTTCCCATGAAATTCTCAATGAAAGGCTTCACACAAAAGGGCCTTGGCGCCCCAGACGCACAATTCCCCGGCTCCCGCCGCCCCTTCTCCTCCCCCCCACCCCCAACCCCGACGAGTGTAGACTCACCAGCACCGTGGTGCAGATGGACCTCAGCTCAGACTCCACTTTCTCCCGATAGTCCTTAATCAGCTGCAACTTCTTGTCGGAGGTGTCGGTTTTCTGCTCGATGCTCGAGATGACCCTCCAGGCGGACCTGCGGCCCCCCACCACGTTCTTGTAGGCCACCGAGAGCAGGTTGCGCTCCTCGTTCGACAGCTCGGCGCCCTGCTCGGTCACGGCCTTCATGCAGGTGGCCATGTCGTCGTAGCGCTCGGCCTGCTCGGCCAGCTTCGCCTTCTGGATCAGCTCCGTCTTCTCCATGAGGACGGGGAGATAGAGCGAGGGCGAGCACCGACCCGGATCGGGAGGAGGCGTGCGGACGGCCTGCCGGCGGGAGAGGGCGCGGACAGAAAGGCGGGGGCGGCGCCGTCAGACAATGCGCCCGCCGCCCCGGGCCGCCCGCCCGCCCGCCGCCCCTTTTGTCCGTCCCCGCACGCGCCGCCCAGTTGAATTTCCCTCCCCCGCCCACGCTCCCCGCCGGCGCCCGGGAGGCCGAGGGGCGCCCCGCGGAGGCGGCCCGCGGCGAGGGGAGGAGGAAGGGCCGCTCCCGCGCCCGCCCGGCCCAAGATGGAAGCGGCCGTTGGCCGACACCTTGCCGCCAGAGCCGCCCCTGATGAGAGCGGCGTCGAGGCCGGCCGCTCCCGGGGGCCGGCCTCCCGCCCTGCCCTCAAGCCCGGCCAGGCCCGAGGAGGGCCAGCGGCGACCGTGGCGCTCACCTTCACGTCTCCGCGGCCGCGGCGCGAGTCCCACCACTTTGATCCGCTTTTGGCTTTAGCCGAGGACCCTCCCGTCTCAGCCTACCCCGGAGCCGAGGGGCGGGCCGCCGCGCGGCTGCCCTCCCTCCTACCGCCCAATGACGCGCCGAGCTGCATCCGAGAGTCCCGCCTCCAGCCCCGCGGCTGGCCAATGAACACTGAGCGCGCGGAAGGGGGCAAAGAGGGCGGGGCGGGAGGGGAAGCGGAGGCTAGGAGGGTGGGTCGGCTTGGGCAAGTTCGGTTGGCCGGCAGGCTGCGGCTTCGGCCACGGGGTTTCCTCCAATTAGATCCAGGGTAAAAGGACGTCACTGTTGCCATGGCGATGCTGTTACCAACTCCCCTCATCCTCCCCGCCACCCCCAGCACTTGTGGGTGCGGCCCGGGAGCGGGAGGCTCGCACCACCTCTCCTGCGGTGGCCGCGTCTCCTGCTGCGGCACCGCTGCACGAGCTGCTTTCTGAACCGCCACCTTCCTTTTCGTGACAAAGGTTTGGAGCTCCACACACTGAACCCAGCCTTTAATGACGTTGAGATTGGAGCTGCGAATTAGAAATAATCCCATCCCCATTAAAGAAGAATTCGTTCCTGGAGAAGGTGGCTTAAGAATGACTCTACATGATTAATTCGAGTTTTCAGACAGGCACCTAAAACCGAAAACTCCCTTATGAAACCCCCAGGAAAGTCCAAGCAGGTCTCTCCGGCAATGGCCAGATATTCTGATTTTCTTTAAAATGGGAAATGACATTCGGGATAATTTGGAGAAGAACACCCATTAAACACCCCTCCCCGCCCAAAGCAGCTCTTATATTTCTTTCTAGTCTTTCCAGGTTATGCATCTGAACACATGTTTTTTCCCCACATTGTTATATGTGTATATGGGTTTTATTTTATGGTATTATTTTTGAGAGGATCCTTGAAAACCTAAGCTTCTCTCCCTAGGTGTTCGCTTTTGACTTTTGACTTTCTTCTCGCCTTTGTCCTGGTCACACCCTTCTGAAGGGAGAAAGTTTGCCCCAGATGGCTCCTATTCAGGGTCACCACTAGCACTTTCTTTTCTCTTTAAACTAGGCACACCCCTCCAGCCACTCCTTTCTCTCCTGGCACTTCCCCAGTGCCTGACAAATAAGGTGACTGTTCTGAGCGTCTAGGAAGAGGCTTCTGTGCCACCTTAAGTTGAAAATTGCCATCTGGGCTCACGCTGCTGTGATTCCAATTCCAGCACTTCCAAGGGAGTGGATCTTTGAAAGCCAAAGAATGCCACAGCTGAGGAAGGATTTTAAATCTAACTGGGGGCTGGAGCAGATCTGGAGAATCTCTAGAATAGAAGATCTGAGAGGTCACACAGATGGCAGGAGAAGGTACAGACTTTCCAGAAATCTAAATTCCCTCCTACACGCCCCTCCCTGTCCAGACTCGTAAAGGTTGCTTTGTGCTTTGACGGACAGGGGAGGCCTGGGTTGCAAAGGGCCTGTGTCAACGCAAAAATGCCTCACTATGTTCTAGCGTTCTAATGTAGGGCCCCGCTGTTATTTCTGGAATCCCTGGGGCCAGGCTGCAGACACACAAGTGTTTATGGCCATGTGGGCTGGGGTGGAGCTGGACACCAAGAAATCCCAATGGAAAGAATTGGCATGTGGAAGGCCAGATAAAATGCTTTGTGTATGACCAGTGAATTTCAAGCTTAGAAATTAGTGACGGCCCAAGCGAGGGGACATACCAGTGGAGGTGGATGGGGGACAGAGACCCTTGAAGGGAATTGTCAGGGGACTGAAACTCTGTGGTAGGCAGTGAGGGAAGGGGCAAGCATGCTAATTCTTTGCCAGAAAGTCTGGGCTGTACTGCCATATCCCTGGGTGACCTTGAGCAAGTTTCTGCTGCTCTCTGTAACACAGTCTCTAAAATTTCTGCTTTCATTCAATCATCAAATATTCATTGAGCACCAACTCGTATAGTTACAATCATCTGCAATCATGAGTGAAAACTGCTTCGAAATTAAGGCACACTATGAAATTACAAAGTATTTTATGAAGGTCTAGAGGGACAAGTATGTATCTGAAGACCTCCGCACCTGGAAGAGCTCAGGTAGAGAAAATTAAAGCCCTGGGAACTTCAAGGCCCCTGACACATAAAAGGCTACTATACATACTTTTTAGTTTATTTATTTTGAGCGAGAGCTTGATTGAGCATGTACAGGAGGAGGGACAAAGAATGAGGGAGAGAGAGAATCCCAAGCAGGCTCCGCACCGTCGGCGCAGAGCCAGATGCGGGGTTTTGAACCCACGAATCGTGACAACATGACCTGAGCCGAAATCAAGAGCCAGATGCTCAACCGGCTGAGCCATCCAGATGCTCCAAAAAGCTAACATTCATTAAGTGGATACATGTGTCAAACACCATTTTAAGACTTTTGTATTAACTGATTTAATCTGCTTAATGTCACCGTGAAGTAGGTACTATTATGATCATCATCTCTGTTTCACAGATAAGGAATTTGAGGCTCATAGAGGTTATATTTTGCACAGAACTCCTAGCTAGGAAGTTGGCAACGCCTGCATGTGGACCTGTGTTCGATGTCTGGGCACTGAAGCCCGTCTCTGTTGTTTCCACTCTGCTGGATTTTTGCTCCAGTGCTTTGGGGACTCTAGGAAAGATCAGACTAGCCTGTGTTCTCCAGGAGTTTCATCCTGTCAAAATGAAACACATTAAACGTCCACATCCGCCATGCTGGGAAGAACTCTAGGGACCAGACAGCTAACAAAGAAAGTACTGAGCAGTTACTACTTATTTGTTCGATGTTCTTGTTATTTTTACTGAGTTACTTGGTGAGAAGAAGCTGCTAGAGCAAGAGAGAGCACCCTGAAATTTGAAGCCTGAAAATCCTAAATTTCAACCCTGCTATTAATTTGCAGTTTGACCTTGGACACCGTGATCCCCTCCGAACCTCGGTTTCCTAATCTGTGAAAACCATCCCTGCCTCAAAGGGTTGTGGTAGAGCCATCACATAGGAAGATGCGGGCATATCGCAAATATTCAGTAAATGCTAGGTTTTTTTCCTTCTTTCCCTCTCTTTGTGGATGGGGCACAGAGGAGGGAGGGGGGGGAGATGCCTGTCTGCGGCAAGGAGCCTTATCTCTCGAGTCACTGTTGTAATTACTGGAGTTAATGGTCTGCAGAATGGCCACATTCAGTGTACATTTCAGAATGAATGAGTCCTCTCAGTTGAGTTTACTCAAATTGTTTCAGTGGTTTATTTGCACAGAGCAGTGGGTCATTCCAGAGCAACTTCTTCCTCTCCCGCCACATGGCAGATATTTACCGACGAGCAAACCTTCGAGTGGGACTCTTCACCCATATTCCCGTATCGTCATTACCAATCCTCTGTTTAGTGGATAGTTGAAGAGTTGCCCCACTGTTCACTCTCCCTGGAAGTGCTAAAGGAGATTCACACAGAGCCCGGCCAGGTAAGGAAATCGAGGGAGCTGGGTCAGGGAAGGCTTCTACACATTCCCCGGCTTTGGGCCACATCAGGCCTATAGAACTCAGTTTCCCATCAGGGATGCACCTGGTGAGGTTTATTCCTGCCATCTGTTGTCATCCCTCTGTGCCCATGGTTGCCCCATTTCTGGCATCTCTTGGACACCCCTCGGTCACATAATTGTTTTCCAACCCTCACCGTGTGTTCTAAGGAAAAAACAAATCAAGTCATTCCTTCGTTAAAAAATACGTAAGTCTGGGGCACCTGGGTGGCTCAATCGGTTATGCGTCTGACTCTTGATTTCAGCTCAGGTCATGATCTCATCTTTAAGAAGAAAGAAAGCTGTTCCATTTGAAGAACAAAACTTCACTGGTAGAATATCAGGCATCCTGAAATAGCTTTTGGTCAGCTGGCCTTTTGGGGAAGGGTTCCAGCATTCTGACATTTCCCCAGCATTTCCTATATGCCAGACAACAGAGTGTTTTTTATTTATTTTTTATTTTTTATTTATTTTTAAATTTTTTAACATTTTATTATTTTTGAGAAACATAGAGACAGGGCAAGAGTGGGGGAGGGGCAGAGAGCGAAGAGACACAGAATCCGAAGCAGGCTCCAGGCTCCGAGCCGTCGGCACAGAGCCCTACGTGGGGCTCGAACCCACTAGCTGTGAGATCATGACCTGAGCCAATGTCAGAAGCCCAACCAACCAAGCCACCCAGGCGCCCCTATTTTTTTATTTTTTTGTTTATTTATTTATTTTTGAGAGAGAGAGAGGAAGCATGGGAGAGTCAGACAGAGAGGGAGACAGAGAATCCCAAGCAGGCTCTGCACCACCAGCACAAAGCCCAACGCAGGGCTCGAAATCATGAACCCATGAGACCATGACCTGAGCTGTAACCAAGAGTCAGACACTTAACTGACTGAGCCACCCAGGATCCCCATAATAGAGTATTTTTTAAAACCCTTGATTGCTTTTGTAATAATGATAGTGCTGATGATAATGCTAATTAAAATGTAATAGCACCCATTCTACACAAAAAAATGAAACAATACATGAATGTACAAGGGAGATTAAAAAGAACTTGAGAGCTTGACTCTGAGAGGTGACCACTGTTAGTGTTTTGGTGACCTCTTTGTAGACATCTGTTTTCATTTGGACACGTGTATGTGACCTTACATGTACACAATGACATTCTTCACTTGGGTCAGTGTGATGGTTCATTTTATGTATCAACTTGGCCACAGGGTGATGAAACGTTACTCTGCAAGGGTGTTTGGGGAGAGATTAACATTTAAATTGGTGGATTTGGAGTAAGCAGATTGCTCTCCTATAATGTGGGTGGGCCACATCCAGTCACTTGAAGGCCTGAAAAGAGTAGTTTCCAGAAATACTGGTTCTCCTGGGTCTCCAACCTATAGGCCCACCCTACAGATTTTGGATTTGCTAATTCCTTGTAATAAATATCTTTCAGTATATATACACATCCTATTGGTATTCTTTCTCTGGGGAATCTTGACTAATACAACCAGTAACTTTCTTTTTTCACTCAACAAATAATATGATATTTTTTAATAGCTTTAAGTGTATGTCTATAACATATCAATCTCTCTCAGCCAGACTGTGAGCTTCCTAAGGGTAAGAGTTTTCCTTTCTTTCATCCTTCCTGCCTTCCTTCCTCCTTTCTTTCTTTCTTTCTTTCTTCTTTCTTTCTTTCTTTCTTCTCCCTCCCTTCCTCCCTCTTTCTTTCTCTTTCTTTCTTTCTTTCTTTCTTTCTTTCTTTCTTTCTTTCTTTCTTTCTTTCTTTCTTGATGTAAGCTCTATGCCCAACATGGGTTTTAAACTCACAACCCAGAGATCAAGAGTTCACATGCTCTACCAACTGAGCCAGCCAGGCACCCAAGAGTTTTCTTTTTTGCTTTTGTATCTCTAGTGCCCTCTCAACAAAAATTAGGTATTATAATCCCCACTATGTGGTTGAATAGACTGTGCTCAGGGGAGTTAGATTACCTGTCCAGATTGGTAAGCAATAGAATTAAGATTCAAAAACAGGGCTGTCTGATTTCCACCTTCTTTTACGACAGTAAACAAGACGCGGTGCTACTTACGATGAAGAGACAGAAGCCCTGATGTTTACCAGCCTGGGAATAATGTTTAGTTATTTGAGGCTAGTGGGTGGCTGAGTATATGTCTGCCAGTGGGTCAGCGGCTGATTTTATTTTCATGTGGAAGTCTTTGTTTTTACACCCAACACATCTGCAGGGAGAGGGCACCTTCTTACCCCTCGTCTGTTCCCTTTAGTTACATGTCCATCTCTCCGGTTAGCCTGTGACCTTCCAGGGGCCGACTTTCATCTGCCCTCTGTGCCCCTGGTGACTCTGATTGACCCATAGAAGGTATTCAGTGAAGGTTTGTTTTGAAAATGAATCCAGGCCGTCAAGGGGGGCATTTCCAATAATAGCCATTGTTCGCCCTGTATGCTTCCTGTGCAACCTAACCATATATGAAATCATAGAGCGGTAGTACATTCACAAATGCCATAAACACAGCATTGCATATGCTACGAAGAACACACGAAGAGCCTTGAAGTCAGCATGGAAGGTCCCTGAGCACTCAGAAGAAAATCTTCCTAAACTTCCTGCGTGAATACTCACACAAAACCACACTTGAAGGAGCACGCCCTACCCCAAATCAGGATCGATTTCTCGCTAGGTCATTCGACAAAGTACTGAAGAGACTACCACGTGCCAGCCACCATCCTAGGGTCTGGGATTCCAAAAATGATGAAGACACAGTCTGTGCCTACGAGGAACTTGGCAGAGAGCCCAGAGGTAGGGTGCCAAACCCAGAGCTCAGGGAGGAGCTGGGGGGGGGGGTTTCCCCTCTCTTTTCAGTTCTCACATGCTCAACTGACTGGTCTAGAGGTAGCTGATTAGAGCTCAGGAGTAGAGGGGCGCCTGGGTGGCTCAGTTGGTTGAGTGTCCAACTCTTGATTTCAGCTCGGGTCATGATCTCATGGTCAGTCATGGGATCAAGCCCCGTGCCAGGCTAGGAGGGGTTCTCTCTCTCTCTCCCTCTGCCCCTCTCTGGCTCATGCTTTCAGCGTGGAGTCTGCTTAAGATTCTCTGTCTCTCCTTCTGCCCCTCTCCTCTGCTCGCACTCCTTCTCTATCAAATAAAACAACAAAGAAAAAGAAGACAGGGGTGGAATTACACCCGAGAATCCCTCTGAATCCACTCTACCTTCTTGCCAGAGAATTTAGAGCAGAGGAAGAGCTGGGGCTTTGGAAGGCCTGGCCCAGGGGCTGCCCCAGAGTCTGCTCCGTGCAAGACAATCAGTTGTCAGGGCAGAGACAACAAACCTACAAAAAGCACGAGAAAAAGCTCAAGAGGTTTGCACCATTTAGTAACAGTGCACACGACAAATGTATCTCAGGGCCTACGTATATAGCAGTGAGCCTTAATCATCCCACAAAAATGTTCATGATGTTCTCGTTTTTCGTTGTCGTCAGTTATATGTCCATGTGTGTGTATGTACTTCGGTATTTAAGTTTTGGTACATAAAGCAACAAATCTTCAACACCTCCCAAATTATGACTCATCTACCCACAATTCAGGACAGTTGAGCAGTTGAATGAACAGAGGCCCGTCAGAGAACAATGTACACAGGAATTGATTGTGTGGCTCTCACAGTAAGTGCTATGGGAGTCGAGGGAAGGGAGACACGAGTGTGGGCTGGAGAGACTGCAGAAGATGTCAGGCGTCAGAAAACTAGGAAAAGGGGGTCACCGTAGGAAAAGGGAAGAGCCACCAAGAGGAGGAAGGTCTGTGTTTTCCCCCTTTCTGCTGCCCTGCTGGATAACTCTGGAAGGGCAGAAAGGCGACAGTCTCTTTCCCTTGTGTGAGAAGCCCGCTTTGGACAGGGGTGACCCCAGGAGATGGCTCTGGACAGCATGTGGGAATGCAGACCACCCACGGAGAGTTTGGTATCTCTTCTGCCTTTTCCCTTCCTTCAGCCATAACCAGCTCAGCCACATAACCAGCTTAACAAGTGCAGGCAACACTGGGAAGACTGGTCACGCTAACCTCCTGGCCCCTTCTCAGGGAGGATCTTGCAAAAAATGTTAAGTCTGACCCTTGCATTACTTTCCTGCTTAAAATCCTTCAGCAGCATTTAGCAGCAGCTTCTTGGTTGGACTCAGACTCCACGACGCACTAGATATGTGATCTTGGGCAGGTTACCTAACTATTCCGTGCCTCAGTTTCCCCGTTTGTGAAATGGGAATGATGATAACAATAATACCTCTTCAAAGGGTCGTTATGAGGATCTGATGGGTTATTACTGATAAAACGCTTTGAACAGTGCTATGTACCTGTTCATTAAACAGAATCAACTCAGAATCCTTCCGGGGACTCACAAGCCCTCAGTGATCTCACTGTAGCTTTTCTCCTTATCTCTTGGCTTTCCCCCCTTTCTCTGGGGCCTCAGTCCCTTCTAAGCTTTGCTCCGCTGTCCTCTCTTTCCTCATATCTTCACCTGGTTAGCTTCTTTTTTTTTATTTTTAGTTTTTCAAAATTTACATCCAAATTCGTTAGCATATAGTGCAGCAATGATTTCAGGAGTAGATTCCGTAATGCCCCTGACCCATTTAGCCCATCCCCCCCTCCCACAACCCCTCCGTAACCCTCTGTTTGTTCTCCATATTGAAGAGTCTCTTCTGTTTTGGCCCCCTCCCTGTTTTTATATTATTTTTTTTCCCTTCCCTTAGGTGCATCTGTTTTGTCTCTTAAAGTCCCCATATGAGTGAAGTTATATGATTATTGTCTTTCTCTGACTAATTTCACTTAGCATAATACCCTTCAGTTCCATCCACGTAGTTGCAAATGGCAAGATTCCATTCTTTTTGATTGCCGAGTAACACTCCATTGTATATATAGACCACATCTTCCTTATCCATTCATCCATCAATGGACATTTGGGCTCTTTCCATACTTTGGCTATTGTTGATCTTGCTGCTATAAACACGGAGGTGCATGTGTCCCTTTGAAACAGCACACCTGTATCCCGTGGATAAATGCCTAGTAGTGCAATTGCTGGGTCGTAGGGTAGTTCTATTTTTAGTTTTTTGAGCAACCTCCATACTGTTTTCCAGAGTAGCTGCACCAGCTTGCATTCCCACCTGGCTAGCTTCTCATCTCCCGAATCTGTGCAGAAATGACATTTCCTCTCAGAGCTGTCCTTGGGTTTCTGTCCACTCCCAGCTGAGTGAGCTCCTTGAGCATGAAGCACATGACATCACTTCTCCTGGGTCTGATTCCCTTAGAGGCTGAGGCCCCAGGAAGGCGGGATTATGCCTTTGCGGTTTGCTTGGGTAGCCCCCGTGCCTGGCAGAGTGCTTGGTGGATGTACTGGGTGCCACAAAATGGACAGAAGATGGATGGAGGGAGGAGTCACGGGGAAGGGCACAGTGGCCACAGGGCAGAGGGAGCTGAGGCTGTTTGCTCAGGTTTCAGGCTGGCCCGGGGCCAGCCCCCAGCTGGAAGCACCCAGGACTCTGGCTGGGAGGGGCTGGAAGCTCCAGGCAGCCCCCTGTGGCCCTCCTTCCCTTCAGTCCTGTCCAGTTCTGTAAACAAGCTCCCAACCGCACCAGGCCTGGGAATGAAGAGAACCCAGGGAAGCAACCTTTTGTAGAGGAAGGAATTCTTTTGAATATGATATTCCCTCATTTATTTGGACAATTTCCCTTCTGGATTTCCTTAAAGCCAGGATAAGCCCAGGCAAGAAACTTGGGGGCATCATACATCTAAACAAAACGCATAAAACTTGTGCCATCAAAAGCTGCCCCTGGAAGAAAGGCGCTGATGCCCCCCCTGCGCTACTATTTTTTTTCCTAAGGTTTATTTAGAGGGGTGGGGGTGGGGGGGCGGAGAGAGGAGGACAGAGAGAATCCCAAGTCCCCTGAGATCATGACCTGAACCAAAGTCAAGAGTGGACTGAGCCACCCAGGCGCCCCGCCCTGACTCCACTATTAACATGCCACGAGACGCCTGGAGAAAGCGATTGCTCTAATCGATGCTAATGAATGAACGATCCCCGGCCCTTCTCCCTGCTCTTGGTCCTGAAACTCAAAGGCCAGCCAGCTGGACTGAAGAAGCCAGCCCTGATGTGGGCAAACGGAACGCAGCAAGGCTGCTACAGCCGACCCACAGCTTCCGGAAATAAAGGGGAAAAGGCAGCGACTTGTCATTTCTGGAGCCAATGGATTTCGTACACGAGACCAAATAAGAGAGATTTAAAAAAAAAAACAAAAACTCACAGCCTCCAGGAAGCTGGTGACATGAGAATTTGCTCACCGGCACCAGGCAGAGGAAGGCAGTCCTGGGGCTTTGACAAGAAGGTTGTGGCCGCCACACAGGCAGCCCCCAAAGGCCTGGGGATTGGGAGGCCAGCTGCCGAAGCTCAGGCTGGACATGACGACGAGGGGAGGCAGGGACATGACAACCCCTGCAGTTCCGCGGGTCCGGCCAGCCCAGACGAGATCCTCACGGGGCCTCCAGGACCCTCAGAGCCTCCATGAGAAAAAGCCCAGTTAGCCATGTGAGCTAGAGGGTGCTCAGAAAATGCACCTTCCCCTTCTGGAAGACCAGGGACCCAGCCTGGACAAGGTTAATTATTCTTACATCAGAGTCCTTAGCTGCAAGTAACAGAAACTGACTCTAATGGACTTAAATATGAGACCACTCCTTCTTACTGATCGTGAGGAAGGCTGGCAAGCCGGGCCTCTAAAATGGGTGGGCCCTGGGGTGAGTCTAGAGCCAGAACCACAGCCCAAATCACACTGCAGACCTTGCTCAGAGGGATGCCTGTTGTTTCAGCCCCTGGACCTCAGATCTCTTTCCTTTCTGTGCTCCATGGTCCCAAGACACCGGACCTGAGACCCTGCGTTGGCTCCATCCTTGTTGAAATTCAAGGCAGCATCACTGCTCCCCCCAGAAGGGATTCTCCACAAGCCCCACTTCTTTGGGTCATTCATTAGATGCAAACGGGTGGGGTATCTGGCTCGGCCTGAGTCACGGGCCCCGCCTCACTGTAAGACAGGCTGGGGAAGTAGGTGTCAGGAATATATACCTTCCAGGGATAAAAGTGGGCTTTCCTTCCCACTAAAACTCAAAAAGTAGGAGCTCCTCAAATAACAGAAAGGGTTTCTGACGCCCGGCAGCCCGAAAATAGCCCATGTCCCTTGCAGTTATATTTGAGCTTCTGATCTGCATGGAGAAAAGCAAAAGCCAGGTGGGCACGTAGAAGCTGGAGTCTGGGCAAAGCCTTCGCCCGGATCTCGTCTCTCTCTCTCTCTGGAAGAAAGAGAGGGGGGCTTTACTCTGATTGACACCTCTACCTGGAAAGCTTGTCCCCGCTCAAACCTGAGCTCCTCCCAGATCCACAAAGTTCTCTCTCTCTCGCAGAAGATGCTATTTCACCGCTAAATTGCATCATACTCGTAAGAAATGAATCACTTCATTGATGCATGTCTTGCAAAGCTCCCCTGGGATGGAGACAAAAATCTTATTCATTAAACAGTTAACAAACATTTATTGAGTGTCTGCTAGGCCTTGGGAAGACTGCAGGGACAAAGGCAGGGCCTGTGCCTTAGAGAAAAAGGGCACATCTGTGCCAGGTGTGTCGAGGTGGGAAGCCTTCCCGGAGGAGGTGACCTAGTATGAACGAGTCTTAAAGATTAAGACGTGCTTGACCACTTGGGGGGCAGGGGAAGAAGGGCACTCCAGGGACAAAGAGCAGCACAAACAGAGAGGCAAGGAGTGTCATGAGCAAGTGTGTTGTGTTTGGGTCACAGAATAGGTGGGACGTGGTGTGAGCGTGTGGCCCGGCAAGGAGTGGGGGATAGGAGATGAGAAGCAGAGGGGAGCGTTGCATTCCGAGGAGCCGCGCATGTCTTTCTGAGGAACGGCTGTTGCATCCTGATGCAACCAGAATCTCCGGAGAATCACCGGATACTCTTACTCCTTCGTTTGTTTGTTTAGCTCTGTGCCCGACGTGGGCCTCGAACTCACAACCCTGAGATCTCTACCAAGTGAGCCAGCCAGGTGTCCCCATTTTGATTTATGTTTTTGATTGTGGAAAAATATATATAACGTAGGATGGGCCATTTTAACCACTTTTCAGGGTACGGTTTCATGGCATTAAGTGCGATCACATCGTTGTGCACCAGTCTCCACCATCCATCTCAAGCTGGGACTGTGTCCATTAAACAACAAGTCTGTATCCCCCCCCCCCCCCCCCGCTTCCACCCAGCTCTGGCAACCGCCACCCACTTTCTGTCTCTATCAGTTAGGTCCTTTTTTCCCTATTATTTATTTATTTTGAGAGAGAGAGAGAAAGAGAGAGAGACAGAGAGAGAAGATCCCAAGCAGTCTCCACAGAGCCCAGCGTGGCGCTTGATTCCACGACCTGTGAGATCATGACCTGGGTCAAGATGAAGAGTCAGACGTTTAACTGACTAAGCTACCCAGGCACCCCTATCGTCAGATCCTTTTAAGCAAGAGAATGACCTGATGGGATTTTCTAGAAGGATTCCTCTGGCTACCCTGTAAAGGATGGGTTAGAAGACTTGAGGTAAGAAGCCGTTGCAGAACACTCCGGAAGAGCTGAGGAGGAGGAATCAAGGCAATGTCTCTGGTGGCAGATGGGAGTGGAAGGAGCGAGAGACCTTTCAGAGATATTGATCAGATGACCTTTCAGAGATATTGATTAGAGGCAGGAGTTAAGAGCTATCCAAGATTACTCCGAGGTGTCTTCTACTTTATTTTCTCTGTGTTGACTCCCCCACATGCCTTCTTGTGTGAGGAAGGGAAGATTTATGATTCTATAAAATTGATTTTAAAATAATCCTCTGACTGTACTGGCTCACAAATATTTCAAAATTACGGCCTATGTCGATGTCCCCACATCATTACTGTAGGATATACAAGATGATTCGGGGACAGATTTGATCATTGCATGCTTTTTTTTTTTTTTTTAAAGTTTATTTACTCATTTTGAAAGTGAGAGAAGGCACAAATCGGGGAGGGGCAGAGAGAGAGGGAGAGAGAGAGAATCCCAAGTAGGCTCCCCCCCTGTCAGTGCAGAGCCTGATGCGGGACTCAAACCCACGAACCGTGAGATTATGACCAGAGCTGAAGTCAGACGCTTAACCGACTGAACCACCGGGCGCCCCTATCATTGCACGCTTCCATCAGTTTGATAAAAGAAATAAATTACAGCAGTAGTTTATGGTCATTAAATGGGCGATGGCGATTCAGAACAATTTCTGTGCTAGGAAAAATCATCTGAGGCTTGCGTTCAAAAGACAGCTGACTGTAGGGGTCTCCGAAAATCGGATTCCAGCCCAGCTCTGCCCGTTCATCAGCTGTGTGGCCCTGGGAAAGTTACTTAGCCTCTCGGCATTTCCGTATCCTCTTTAGCAAACTTGTTGTTGATTAAATGAGTTGGTCTGACGCACAGTAAGGGCTCCCTTTCTGCTGGTTATTGCTGCTGTGGTCATGATGATGATGCTGATGGCCGCTACCAACACCTTGAAAGGTCCTCCAGCGCCGAAACCCTGACTTTGCAGTCGCTCTTGAGAGGGAGATGAAATGGCCCACTCCTTGCTGTTCTGAAGAAGAAAGAGGTCACCCTCTCCCTGCCGGGTCTCCCACCCTCCTTGAAGACTCAGCCTTAGCTTTCTGCAGAAAAAAAAAAAAATGTTGCAAATGACGTTTCCGCCAGCCTCATTCTTCCCCCTTCTCATTTCTTCCCCCAGCTTGCTCTGGTCCCAAATCACCCTGTCTTCCTTAGCAGCAGAGACGTTTCCCTTCCTCCCCCCATAAGGTGGGCATCTCCTGCTGGGGCTGGGAGCACAGGAGAGGGAGGATGAGCCCCTCTGCTCTTTTTCCTCTTTGGGACCACAGCCGGCCCTCAGAGCCTGCACATCAGTCTCTCTGCCCTCCTTACCGCTTGGAGCTCCCCTTCGGGTGCCCTTTTGAAAGGTGTGTTCTGGGCGGAGGATTTCATCTAGAAACTTGGATAATGGGGCTTTGCCTGCGTGACATCCTGAGCTCCAAGTGGGCTGCTGGTGTGTGTGAATAGGTGCAGGGCAGCCTCTGGAACATGGTGTGGGCCGGCGCCTCAGAAGAGACTGGCAGGTGCCAGGGCTGCGACACGGGCTGGAGGCATCTCGGAAATTCACACAAACAGGAAATGGTGCAAACCCCCTCTGTTCCCAGGGGACTAGGCTCTGTCCGCCCAAAGGAGAACGCATGCATTCTTCTTCTTCATGGTGGATAGTTTTTTTTTTTTTTAATTTTTTTTTCAACATTTATTTATTTTTGGGACAGAGAGAGACAGAGCATGAACGGGGGAGGGGCAGGGAGAGAGGGAGACACAGAATCGGAAACAGGCTCCAGGCTCTGAGCCATCAGCCCAGAGCCCGACGCGGGGCTCGAACTCACGGACCGCGAGACCGTGACCTGGCTGAAGTCGGACGCCCAACCGACTGCGCCACCCAGGCGCCCCCATGGTGGATAGTTTTAAATCATGTGCTTCGCAGGCAAAATCCACAGGGCTGGGCAGGTAGCTAACTGATGGATAGATTAGAGAATCAAATATTCGTTGACCGAAAAAGCTTTAAGTTTCTTTCAAAAAATTGCTCGTTGAAGTCAAACATCATCGATTCTGAAGGCGCTTTGAGTGTGGGGCTTGAGGTTCTATATCGCTCTATGTAGTTTACTTCTCGTGCCCGAACATCTTTCAGTGTCTTTGAAAAGTGATTTATTGTTCACTATGTGCCCTGGTATTTCCCCAGCTTGAGGGCACAGGCTGTGTTTGTCTCTCTCCCTGCACGTAGTAGGTACTCAATAAATATTAAAGTCAGGAATCTTTTAACAATGGTTCATTTCCTGGGGCACCTGAGTGGCTCAGTTGGTTAAGCGTCCGACTTCAGCTCAGGTCACCATCTCACGGTTCGTGAGTTCGAGCCCTGCATCCGGCTCTGTGCTGACAGCTCAGAGCCTGGAGCCTGCTTCAGATTCTGTGTCTCCCTCTGTCTACCCCTCGGCCGCTTGCACTCTGTCTCTTGCATTGTCTCAAAAATAAAAAACAAGCATTAAAAAAAATTTTTTTTAAAAATGGTTCATTTCCAGACAGTTAAACTCAGAAACTTCTTCAACTTAATCATGGACACATCTGATTCCTTGATTCAGGCTGCCTGAGAAGAAGCACAGATGTGTCCCCTGGTGTCCTTCTTGAGTCCAGTGTAACCAACTGATGGCTGTGAGCGTGTGTTCCACAGGCATTAAAGGAACAACTCTTTACCAGAGATATGACACGTCTGTCTCTTTTCACACACGCCCTTCGCTTCATGATCGTTTCTCTGGTATCTGATGACAGCAAATGTTTGTCTATATTTCCTGGTGTAAGATTCTAGTCCCCTGACAGCTTTTATGGAAAAATTCAGGGTTGCCTGGCTGGCTCAGTTTGAAAGAGCAGGCGACTTTGATCTTGGGTTTTGGGTTTGAACCCCACCTTGTGTGTAGAGATTATTAAAAAATAAATAAATAAACTTAAAAAAAAGACACTAACAAAACAAATACGTATTTTTTAAAAAAGTTCAGGCAGGAAAGTCATGACACTCTCCAGGAGTTCTTTTAAGTGGAGTTTCATCATTAGCCAGAATTTTGAGTACAAAGAGCTGCTCTATTGGTTAGCGAGGAAGACTATTTCTGACAAACAAAAGTTCTTTCCGGTCTGTCTTTGTCGAGTCTAACCTGAACTCCGCTTCCCTCAGAGGAGGGCCAGCACTGTCTGTTTCTAGAAGGAATTTTAATGGGTTTCTTCTTCTTCCCTTTTTTTTTTTTTTTAAGATTTTATTTTTAAGTAATCTCTACACCCAACCTGGGGCTCAAACTTACAACCCTGAGATCGAAAGTCACATGCTCTACCGACTGAGCCAGCCAGGTACCCCTAACAAGCATAGTTCTATTCCTTGAAACTGTGAGGACACAAGCAGGTCACTTGGGGGCTAATGCCAGACTCGTGCGCACCCCAGGACGATGGCGTCGGTTATTAACATACTAGAATAGTCTGTTCCCTTGAGTAAGCAGTGGCTGCTTCCAAGCCTCACAAATGCCACCTTGCTGTTCCTGCTCATTCCTGGGACCCTATAGACTCCCCAGGCCCCTTTCTAGCAGCAAAAAGGGTGGGACCTGGAGGTGGGGTGTGGAGGGCCTGCCAGAATTGCACCCACTCTCCTGAGCACTGTCCCAGGTTGGGGCCACAGAGGGGAACGGGGAGCCCCTGTCCTTGAGGAGCTCCCAGGTCTGTGGGCACAGGATAAACCCTGTTACGGTGCCATACGGGATGCACAGGACAGAGTTTGCCCCAGATGCTGCCGTAGCCCCGAGAAAGCAGAAGAGATGAATGCCATCTGGGAAAGAAAACTCCCGTGTAATGTGGAGGAAGGGGAGGTGAGGGAGGACTTCCCGGAGGAAATGACATCTCGCTTGGGTTTTAAAGAATGAATATGAGTCAGGCCAGTCAGTGCAGGGTGGAAGAAAATTCTAGGCGAGGGGGAACGGCATATGCAAAGTCACAGAGCCTTACGTGGACAATGAAGTGTGCTTGGGAAAGCACGAACAGGTGGTAATGTTGGGAGCTTCAAGAACGGGCAGGGAGACGAGGAATAAGGCCGAAGACGGAGGCAGGGGTGAGAGCCACACAGACTGTAAACAGAGTCCATATTTGCAGAGATCTGTAAGTTACACGCCGCCTTCATTCAATTTGCTACCATTTATTGAGCTGTTTCTGTACGCAATCTGTTTGTTTCCTGACCTTCTCATCCGTCCTCAGTTACCTCTGTCGCTAACTGCTGGGGACATCTGAGGCACCACACAGTCTAGACCCATTTTACAGATGAGGAAACTGAACTCCACAACTACTAAACGTGATATCTGAGAGTTCCCAATTGCTTCGTGGCAGAACCGAGGCTAGTATCCAGATCTCCAAATTTCCCAGCACGGGGTCCCAGGGCCTGGTACTTTGTGCGCGAAGCACGGCCCTCGGAGCTGAAGCTGCTTCTTATCTGTTTAGGAACTGAAATGGGCTATGAAATGATATTCAGGGCAAAGAAATCCAGACTCTCATCTGAAGTTCATTTTTTTAACTTTATTTATTTATTTATTTATTTATTTATTTATTTATTTAAAATATGATTTATTGTCAAGTTGACTAACATACAGTGTGTAAAGTGTGCTCTTGGTTTTGGGGATAGATTCCCGTGGTTCATTGCTTACATACAGCACCCAGTGCCCACCCCAACAAGGGCCCTCCTCAATGCCCATCATCCATTTTCCTCTCCCCTCCCCGCCCCCATCAGCCCTCAGTTTGTTCTCTGTATTTAAGAGTCTCTTAAGGTTTGCCTCCCTCTCTGTTTGAAACTATTTTACTCTCCTTCCTTTCCCCGATGGTCTTCTGTTAAGTTTCTCAAATTCCACATATGAGTGAAAACATATGATATCTGTCTTTCCTGACTTATTTCACTTAGTATAATAGCCTCCAGTTCCATCCACGTTGTTGCAAATGGCAGGATTTCACTCTTTCTCATTGCCAAGTAGTATTCCATTACATATATAAACCACATCTTTATCCACTCATCGGTGGATGGACATTGGGGCTCTTTCCATAATTTGGCTATTGTTGAAAGCACTGCTCTAAACACTGGGGTACAAGTGCCCCTCTGCATCAGCATTCCTGTATCCTTTGGATACATTCCTAGTAGTGCTATCGCTGGGTTGTAGGGCATTTCTATTCCAGAAAATCAGTGAACCCCATGACTTGTTGAAACTCAGGCGTACTCTGAGTTTGAAAAACCACGTGCTCATAAGCCTCTTTCCAGACTCCCCTAGAAGCCCACTTTGGAGGCCGGCCAAAGTGGTGGTGCCAGTTTGCACAGGGTCCACCTGCAGGACGTCGACCCCTCTCCAGACTCTCCCAGTGACTTCACCTCCAGAGAGTGCACCTTCAGGCCAGGACCAGCTCTTTTCCGAAGTCACCCTCAGATGTCACCCATCCCATCAGCATTGTTTTTTGGCAGCAGCCTTGTCGGTTTGCAGAGACAGCAAATACTGGGAGATTAGAAGCTGCGCGCTCCTGGCTTTTCTGGAAGGTGCTGGGCCCCGCACCCAGGTGGGGTTTGCAGAGACAAGGGTAAGGGACAGACAGTGACTGGTGCTTGGGCAGAGGGCATGTGAAGACCTTGCCTGGGTGAGGGGTCTCTGGCTGATAGCTTCATTCCTTAGATCGTCCTTGGATGCCTTAATACAAGTCCTCCCCGGGCGCCTGGGTGGCTTAGTCGGTTAAGGGTCAGACTCTTGATTTCGGCTCAGGTCATGATCTCACAGTTCACGAGATCAAGCCCCGCATCGGGCTCTGCACTAAGAGTGTACAGCCTGCTTGGGATTCTCCCCTCCCCCTCTCCCTCTCTCTCTCTCTCTCTCCCCCCCTTCTTACACACACACTCTCTCAAAATAAATAATAAAATAAAATAAATAATACGAGTCCTCCCTGCAGCCTGGATTGTGATGGCAACTTCTGCCCCTGGTTCACTCCTCTCCACCCCCACCCCATCTCAGGACCATCTCCTGAAGCGGGAGGCAGTGGGGGGAAGCTCCCCTGCCCAGCCGATGTGGGAAGCTTGGAACTGGTCGTGGATGTGCACCCACAGGGGTCCTGGTCATGGGGGGTAGTGGCCAATGCCCTGGTTTGATGTCAGACACACAAAATGCACATCTCAGCTCTACCAGTTACTAGCTGTGTAACTTTGAGAAGGTCGCCTGTCTTTTCTGAGCTTTTATTTTATTTTATTTTTTCATATTTATTTATTTACATTAAATAATGAGGGGTGAGGGGCAGAGAGAGAGAGGGAGCCAGAAAGAGAATCCCAAACAGAATCCCAATCTCTGCGCGGTCAGCACAGAGCCCGACACCGGGCTGCAGCTCACCACCTGTGAGATCGTGACCTGAGCCGAAATCAAGAATCGGACGTTGAACCAACTGAGCCACCCGGGCGCTCCCTGAGCCTTTATTTTTGAAATAGGTGTAGACCAGCACTATCTGATATGGTGACCACTAACCACGTGTGGCTGCTGAACACCTGACGTGTGGCTAGTCCTAACTGAGATGTGCCGTAAGAGTGAAATACACGCTGGGTTTCCTCCCCCACCGGGTCCAACGGTGACTGGAGACACTGCTGGCAGGTGAGGCTCGGGCTGGAGCCGGCAAGGCCTTTGTGAAATGCCCTCCTCCCAGCCCGTTACACTCAAGGGACACCAGACACCCAGCAGGCCAGGCAGGTGCTGCGGAGGGCAGGCCCTTGGTGCCGGGCCTCACCCCATGTCTGGCCCGTCTGTGGCATGCCACAGAGAGAGCATTCCGTCTTCCCACACCTTCCCCGGGCCCCATGTCTTCCCTGGACCCCAGGGCCCCGTGCTAGGGGAGCAATGGGGTGTAGACTGTGCCAACACGATCTTCTGGCTCTGGCTCTGCCTCCTACTGCCTGGGTGACCTGAGACAGCTACTCCTTCCACACTTCAGCTTGCTCATCTCTAAAATGGTCTGCCCTCTGCTGCTGAGTAATTCTCCAGGTGGTATTTGGGTTTGGTTTGGTTTTGTTGGTTGGTTTTGCCACTAGATGCTCCTTGGCTTGTAGATGCATCATTCCAACCTCTGCCTCCGTCACGATATGGCCATCTTCTCCTTGTGCATCATTGTCTCCACATGGCATTCTCCTTTCTTACAGGGACTCCAGTCATTCTGGATTAAGGGCCTGTCCTATTATTCCAATATAACCTCACTTTAATTACTTACATCTGCAATGACTCTATTTCCAAAGAAGGTCACACTCTGAGGGACTGGGGGGGGGAGAGGTCAGGGTTTTAATATATCCTTTTGGGGGATATAATTCGACCTGTCATACCTCAGGGAGCTGAAGTCAGGGTCTCTTGCCTGCTCCCTGGTTTCACTGCCTTCCTCTGCTGGAAGCCACAGCCCACTCTACAATCAGCTACTCTTTCTGGATTCTGGTAATCACTTTTTCCCTTTGCCCTGGAATGGCATCTATGTCTTGCTGATTTCCCGAAACCCTTGTCCACTGCTTCATAAAGAGCTCTTGATTGAACTCTCTTTCAATTTCCCAATTTGTGCATCTGTTTCCTGACACAGTGCCTTACTATCCATTCGCCTATTCACTTACCCATCCACACATCATCCATCCATCTACTTATCCATCTATGCACCATCCACCCACCATCCTTCCACCCATCCATCCACCTACCCATCCATCCATCCACCCACCATCTATTCATCTATCCATCTGCTCTTCCATCCATCCATCCATCCATCCACTCACCCATCCACTCATCATCCATACATCCATCAACCTACCCATCCATGCATCTACCCACCATCCATTCATCTATCCATCTATTCATCCACTCACTCATCCACTCATCATCCATCTATTCATCCATCCATACTCCCGTCCACCCACCACGCTTCCACTTATCCACCCATCCACCCATCCATCCATCCAACCGTCCATCTATGCACTCACCCTCCCATGTACTTTTCCACTCTGCACAGTGCAGAGTTCATTGTGGATGCTAAATACATTCAGCAAACACTAAGCACCTACTGTCGTGCTGGCTATAGCCAGCTCAAGGTGCTATGCCAAGAATGTAGCAAGTAACACACAGTCCTTATTCTCTAGAAGCTGGTGATATAGTCCACAGATATGAATAAAATATATACACTCCATTTCCTGATAGTTCTCTGCATCTAGTAGCAAAACAAAACAAAAACCTGGAGAATTACTCAGTGAGATTTGGAGAAGAATTAGGAGGTGCATTCTGGGCTCTGTTATTTTTATTTTTATTTATTTTTATTTTTTTAATTTTTTTAAATTTTTTAATGTTTATTTATTTTTGAGACAGAGAGAGACAGAGCATGAACAGGGGAGGGGCAGAGAAAGAGGGAGACACAGAATCTGAAACAGGCTCCAGGCTCTGAGCTGTCAGCACAGAGCCTGACGCGGGGCTCAAACTCACGGACCGTGAGATCATGACCTGAGCTGAAGTCGGACGCTTAACCAACCGAGCCACCCAGGCGCCCCATGGGCTCTGTTATTTTAAGTTTTGAAGTAGTTTGCCTCTAAAATGTTCTGTGTGTCTTCTAAGAGACAGGGAGAGAGACCAGAGTAAATAATCAATGTCTCCCTCTGAAAGAGGCTCCCTGATGGCCAGCTGCTACTTACTGTGTCCTGGGAGGATGGCTTTCCCTTGGACCCCTGAGTCATTCTCTGGTCCACCCAGGAGGGAGGTGAGTTCTGAGGTCAAACACAGGATCATGGGAAGAGAGGCAATCCAGAGGCACTTTGGATTCATGGTGCAGCCCCTTTGAGCAGTTGCCGTGTAATCTGTAAGGGGCTGAGGAGGGGAGACAGATTCATTGAAGCCCACTAAGGAGATGTGCCCTCTCCAAGGCTGAGTCAAGTTGAGTCAACTCAATAGGCCTTGGCTGAGCCCCCCAAACAACCATTCACCGTGCCAGGCCTGGCTATACATGAGTAAGACACTAGCCTGTCCCTGGTGGCCTCATAACTTAGCTTATTGAGAATGATGCACAGGGGGTTCGGGAGATTTGCCAAGGTCATGCATCCAGTCAACGGGTGTTAACTGCGAGGTAAGGGTGAGATTTGTTCAGTAAATATATATTGAGTGCCTACCATGTGACTGGCATGGTCTGGGTGTTAGATGCAACAGAAGAGATGCAGAGAGAGAGAGAGAGAGAGAGTCTCTAACTCTGGAGGACATCCACATGTGGGGCAAGGGAGAGACAGACCCTGGGAGGAGAGGGTATACAAAGATCACACGGATTCACCCTCCACAGTCTCCAAAAACTGCCAAGAAATGAACTGAGTATGAGCTCTCACTAGGCAGAGATCCTATCCTATATGGTCTGTACCCCCCGGGGCCCAGCACATAGTAGGTGCTCAGTGAACTCGAGAGAATTTAATTGATTCTGACCTGGGGATGAGGCCCTACAAAAATGGATATACGGGGAATAGTCTGCATTCAAAATGTTATACTAACAAACCATCAGCAAAACTGCTGGCTGGAAAGGCAGCTCCCTCCTCTCTCTCTTCCTGTCTATCTCTATGGTGACCATCACCAGGACTGGTCAAGGTCAAACATGGTCCGCCTGGCGGCAATACTCCCAGGGACTCTAGCAGCTGCCTCTTGGGTTTATGGCACTGTGCGAAGATCTTTTGCATTTCACGTTACGAATCTCTGTACACGATATCAAAGTCTTTTTGTTATTGAGCAAATACGATAAAAGCGTTAAATATATTTTTTAAAGGAAGAAAAACAAACCATCCCTTTGCCGTAGAACCAATTTAATTTTTGTTTTTCCCTTCCAGCCTTTGTCTGTACGCAGGCACTTTTTAGACCCAGTGGTAATCACCTCGAGCATACCATTTTATATTCTGCTTACAAAGTCTTTTTTTTTTTTTTTATTTTTATTAAAGCATTTGTTCTCTCATATAGATTCTGTGCTTGGGGCCAATCTTTGTTGGCACATCAGCTTTCCTCTTAGGAGCACGTCATTGAAAAGACAATGGGAGATGTTTTCATTGCTTGTATCGGGTGTCTGTGAAATGCTTTGTTTTTCAGAGTTCTACAGACTAAGGAGTTAGCACAGAACAGAACAGAACAGAACAGAACAGACTTTTCATACAGATTATTTGTATTGTTATCTAATGAGGGTGCTCTATCTGGGTGGGAGGAAACCTCTCACATGGATCGAGTGGACACAGAGTTCGTAGTGAATCCCGAGCCTGTCACTCACTAGCTGCGTGACCCGGGGCCACTCACCTAATTCTCTGCTAAAGTAAGGACAACGGCACCCATCTCACTGGGCTGGCGAGAGGGTTATGTGAGGTACAGCCTGGGCTTTGGCCCTTGGAGCATGTGGTCTATGTATGACCGTAGCGTAATGCTCCCTGTCTGACACTATGATTGACCCTGAACAAGCCTCTCTGAGCCTCAGTTTGTGCCGTTGTAAAATGGGGAAAATAAAAGTCCCAAGGAACTGACCAAGGAATGAATACAACGGCGCTTTGTTAATCAAAATCTATCTGGTCCTTACTCCACTCATCTTCTTGTAGCTGTTTTCCCTTGGCCCTAGAATGAGGTGTGGAAGTCTGGGGATGAGCTCTGAAGTGTGTCCCCGCAGCAGCCACCAAATACATTGGGCCAGCAGCTTCCAGAGATTCTGTCGTTGGGCCCCAGCTCCAAGTCTGAGGTGCTGGCTAGGGCCTGACGCTCTCCTAGTCATCTCTGTGCACTGCCCTCTCCCCAGGGCCCACTTTCCAGGAAGCTTCAGCTGAGAAGCTGTGGTTGGGGCTCCTGGGTGACTCAGTTGGTTAAGCATCTGACTCATGGTTTTGGCTGAGGTCAGATCTCACAGGTTTGTGAGTTCGAGCCCCGCATCGGGCTCTGCGCTAACAGTGAGGAACCTGCTTGGAATTCTCTCTCTCCCTTTCCCTCTGTCCCTCCCCCACTCACTCTTTCTGTCCCTCTCTCAAAATTAATAAACTTAAAAAAAATTAAAAAAAAAAGCAGCTGTGTTTTCCATCAAGAGTCAGACCTCCGAATAGCAGAAAGTGGGTGCACAGTGGGTGGGAGTCTGGGGACGGGCCCAGGGGAGGACAGCCCAGCCGGGGGGCAGGGGGTGGGCAGGGGGTGGGCAGGGCGCAGAGGGGGGCATAGCAGTCACATTCTCCAATTGAACCGATGTGACCTAAAGTGTCGGTCGCAGGTCATCTGCATTCCTTCTTGCTTTTCTCTCCCCTTCACTTTCTTCCCTCCTCTCTCCTCTGCTCACTTTCCTCCTTTGTTTCACAATGTGTCCCTCCATGGAACCCCACAGGTATAACTGGTGGCCCCCTCCGCAGGGTGCAACCCCTCAGTGGGGTGTGATCTGCTACACGGTTGTAAAAATTGCTTAGAAACTTTTAAAACGGGGGGCGCCTGGGTGGCTCAGTCGGTTAAGCGTCCAACTTCAGCTCAGGTCACGATCTCGCGGTTTGTGGGTTCGAGCCCCGCATTGGGCTCTGTGCCGTCAGCTCAGAGCCTGGAGCCTGCTTCAGATTCTGGGTCTCCCTCTCTCCCTGCCCCTCCCCCCTCCCCATGCTTTGCCTCTGTCTCTCAAAAACGAATAAACGCTAAAAAAAAAAAAAAATTAAAAAGAAAAGAAACTTTCAAAACGAAGTACAATCAATGATCAAGTTTCGAGCCACCGTTCTTGCAAAACTAAACTTTGTGTGTGTGTGTGTGTGTGTGTGTGTGTGTGTGAACTACTTCTGCTGGGAAAGGAAACCAGGGAGAAAACCATTTACAGATTATCTCAGACTTTGAAGTGAGAGCCTCGGGCCTGACCCCAGTTCACCTACAGTCGGCTAAACAGTAAGCACATCAGGGATGAATGGTGTGAACCCGCACTCCTCCTGCACCCCACCCCCCTGCACAACCCCTCACTGCCCTGTGCTCAGCCCTTTCCTTCCCCCAACCCAGACAGAACCCCAGAGACGCAGCCAAAGGGTGCTCAGCACCTTTCCCGTCTTGAAACATTTTTATTGGGGTGTAACACATCTGCTACTAAGCACCCTGCTGACTGCCTTTCCTTTGAGCAGCCCCGGGGCCTCTTGCTTTCACTTTTCACAGGCTAGTGCAGTTTTCCTCTGCGGTCAGTTCCCCGCCCCCCCCAGGAGCTCCTTGAGGGCAGGCACCATGTAATGGGGTGTAAGATAGACCTTGCCAGTTGGCTGGTTCTGCCTCCGTTTCCCTCTTCTGGGGGCCGCCTCTGGGTTTTGCTGGTGGGGGCGGGGGGGGGTGGGAACTGTGATCAAAGGGCCTCGCCCCTCCCTGGTACTTGGATTTGAGTGGGTGACAAAGAGACGGAAATGACTGGAGCCTGGTTGTGAAGAGCCTGTCCCCCGGGTTTCCTCCTCTCTGGAAGGTTTTGGTTCTTCAGCTTTACCTTCAACCCTGAGTGGCCCCACAGCCAGAGGGCCTTTCTGTCACTTAAAAGAACCTGACCAGAGATGGTGCCTTCCTCACCTTTGTGTCCCCAGGTCCGATAAATGGCCCAACACAGTGCAGGGCTCAAAAACGTCCAACGGAGTTGAGTGGTGTTGATTTCCCTTTGCAGCCTGTGGCCTAAGGAGTCACCTGAATGTGTTTGGGGGAGGGAAGGTCTGGGTCATCACTCTTTGCCGGGGGCCCTCCCAGTGTCCCAGGTCGTGGGCCTGGAGCTCCACGTGACTCCACGCAAAGCTGGCATAAACTAACAGGACTCCCATCCGATCTTGCAAGCTTGGTCCCTCCCTCCTAGTAGGCGTGGGCCCCATCCCGAGCCCCGTGGAATTCTGACCACGGCCAGCTTCCGCACGGACCACTGCTTTATCTCCTGTCCCTCGTTTCAACCCCTGACCACCCACTTCTGCTTTTCCTAGGCGATCTAAAAACTTGAGTATATCAGCTAACAGAATGTACAGGTATCTCAAAAATCAGAAATCAGATAGGGTTTTTTTCAAGCGGGGATTGAGAAGGAGGGTTTTAATGCGGGCAATTAAGTCACAGGCTCCCGACTGGGGGAAGGCAGTCGTGAGGTCCCACACCCTTTCTCTTCTTTTCCTGGCTCGGGGTCAGTCCAGCCTCGCTCAGGCCCTTATTGTCAGTACTACTAAAAAAAATACCCTTGTTTCAACTGACACTCACACCCACACTTCTGACACAAAATGTGTGGGTTTTCTCCCCACACCAACTAACTCTTCAACTCCTCGGGCATCAGCTGGGTGTCGAACAATTAATTCAGACACTGACTCCCTGAAGTTGGTGCACACCCTGTAGGTTAAGGGCTCAGTGTCACAAGACTGCCCCCACTTCAGATGCCAATGGCAAGTAGCGGGCCCCCAGGGTGCCCACACTTCTGTCTCATATTGCTACAAATCGAGGGCTTGCACACCCCTCCTCGGGTTTGATCGTTTGGTCTCGTGACTCACAGAACTCAGGGAAATACTCACACGCTAACCGGTCTATTATGATAAAGGATCTGGGTGGACTACCCAGGGGAAGAGGTACTTAGGGCAAAGTCTAGAAGGGTCCCGAGTGCAGGAGCTTCTGTCCCTATGCAGTTGGGGCATTCTACCCTCCTCACACATGGCTGTGTTCACCAAACTGGAAGCTCTCTGAACTGCATAATTTAGGGATTTTTATGGATGCTTTATCCTGTAGGAACCATCAATTATTAACTCTATCCTAGCCTGTGTCTCCTCCATGCAGGATGGGGGGTGGGGCCAAAAGTTCCACACTTCGAATCCTGGCATGGCCCCTTCTGGTGACCAGACCCTTCCTGAGGCCATCCGGGAGCCCACCGAGAATCATTGCATTAGAACAAGAGACGCTCCCACGGCACAGAAATTCCAAGAGATTTAGGAGCTCTGTGTCAGGAGCCAGGGACAGAGACCAATATGTATAATTATCATTGCGCAGTTATTCTCGCCAGATGTTAGTTGATCACAAGTGGGAAGCCACGTCCTATTGTTGCCTGGTGTTATCACATGACTGCTGACTGCCCATGCAGCGTTCGAGTACATGGCTTTCTTAAGCTCATGCTGGGCAGAGACCGTGTCAATCATTTTTGGACAGAAAAGCTGCTCAGTAAACGAGCTGAGGAGGGATCAGTGCATCCCTGAGCCTGTTAATGCTTTCTTCCTTTCCTTCCGTATTTCACTTTTGTTTATGGACATTCTCTCCACATAGAAGTAGAGAGCATTGCATATTGACCACCATAGACCCATCACCCAGTTTTGACACGGATCATTTTGTTGTTCGTGTTCCCACCGACTTTTTTTTTTTCTTTTTCTTTTTTTTCCCTTTTTTTTGGCTGCAGTAGTTCAGAGCAAACCTCGGTCACCACGTCATGTCAACCATAAAGACTTCGGCATAGATTTCTAATAGGAAAGGACTTCCAAAAAAAAAAAAAAAAATCTCAACTGCGTGCCATTTTCACAACTAACAATAATTACACTTGACAATAATCTCTTAAAATCGCATTTTTAAATCTTTTAAATAATCTCTTAAAAAACACAGTTTGTAATGTTTTATCTTATTTTTGAGAGAGAGAGAGAGACAGAAAGAGGATCCAAAGCAGACTGTGCCAACAGCAGAGTCTGATGTGGGGCTCGAACTCACGAACCGCGAGATCATGACCTGAGCTGAAGTTGGACGCTTCACTCACTGGGGCTTCCAGGCGCCCTGCTTAAAAAATTCAATATTCCTCAACTGTCTGAAAAGATTCTTTTCACAATTGTTTTGTTCAAATCAGGATCCTTTTTTTTTTTTTTTAATTTTGTTTTTCAACGTTTTTTATTTATTTTTGGGACAGAGAGAGACAGAGCATGAACGGGGGAGGGGCAGAGAGAGAGGGAGACACAGAATCAGAAACAGGCTCCAGGCTCTGAGCCATCAGCCCAGAGCCCGACGCGGGGCTCGAACTCACGGACCGCGAGATCGTGACCTGGCTGAAGTCGGACGCTTAACCGACTGCGCCACCCAGGCGCCCCACAAATCAGGATCCTTAAGAGCACATGTGGCATTGGATTGGTGTGTTTCTCTATTTCAATCTCTATGTTCCTCTCTTCCCCCACCCACTTCTTTTTTGAATGCCATTTTTTGGTAGAAGAAACCAGGGCGTCAGTCCTATAGATTTTTCCTGCGGTTTGATCTGGCCGGTTGCAGCTGCATGGTGACACCTGGCACGTTCCCCATCCCGGGATGGTAGGTTTGTGCTATACTGTGCTGCATGGCTCTGGCTTGCCTGGCTTCAAAGTAGCTTAAATGACAAAAATCGTGGTCCCACATTGAAGCAGGGAGGACTAACCCTCCTGGGAAGCTCTCACCGATGACAGATAAATGCCCCAGCTTCCCCATCCTCTGTGGACATCATTCTAGATGGTTCTTCAGAGGGTCCCCAGCGGGACTGAACCCAGTCATCCAGGCGTAACCACCCCTGATTGGCCTTGATATGGCCACCCCGTTCATTGTCTGTTCCCCCAGGTTTTACTTTGCTCACTCCCTCACTTCTTCCTGAGAGCATCTCCCAAAGAAACTACCTGCTCCCAAATCCTCGTGTCAGGCCCTTCCTCTGGCGGTTCTAGAGGTTTGGCCAGATTCAGGGTCCTTTTTTCATTTTGGTAGTCCGGCTTCTTCGGCCGTAACATGTGCTTCCTTCTGCACCGCACTGTCACTGACAGTGTGTGGGAGGGGGGCTCGCTAGCTCTGTGCCTCAGAATACCAGCGATCCCCCTGGAAGGCTCCAGAGCCTTCCTTTAATCTTTCCTTGTAACCATCTTGGAGCTACTCCCCTTGCGTTTATACCCAAGCTCTTCCAAAGCTGGTAGATGTTCTCTGCCTGCAGGGAGCACGCTATTCATTTAACCGTCAGAGACGTGCCTGGCTCCCCCCACCTCGTACACAGCGCCCCAAGCAGCAGCGGTCGGTTCCCTTCACCTTGTCAGAGCCTCCACGCGTGAGTCATTTCTGCTAGGGGTGTGTGTGCTTTAAAGTCCTCGTGGAGGGAACACTTGGTATGACAAAAATAGAAGCTCATCAGAGGTGTGCTTTGCTCAGCTGGATGGCCGTTAAGCAGTTCATGTGAGGCTTAGCACCTTGTAATGGAAAAGCGGAGGGGGAGGACATTGGCCGGGCAAGCACATGTGCGAGTGTGTGTGTGTGTGTGTGCGCGCATGAGTGTGTGCGTGCGCATGTGTGTGCGCGTGTGCATACAAGCCCTCTTTTCCCCCAGGTGGCACAGGTCACTCCCTATTTGGTGTGGTTTCCCTTTCTGAAAGGGAGGGGAGGGTTTCCCTTCCCTCTTCTTATTTCCACTCATCAGCTCTCATTTTCCCCCCTCCTGTGCAAAATACTGGAATGGAGCACGTTAAGGTGGAAGATAGCTCGGTAGAAGGTAGCACGGAATTTTGTGCTAGAAGATGCGGTGATTTCACTTTGTGACCCTCACTTCAGCACTCACTGAACCACTATGGGCCTTAAGGTGGATATACCGAAACGATATGCTAGAACGCTGTGACTTAACACATCAAACGAGAGCGCAGAATGAGAAAAGAATCTTGTCAATAGGAAAGCCGTGTATGAATGAGAGGGGGTATTTTTACGGCTCAGTGGGAATAGATTTTCAATATTTTCTTGGACAGGTTTTGATAGGAGTAGAAAATGGGGATCGAACCAGACAGGTTGCTTAGCTGCAAACAACAGAAACAGACGCAGGCCAAAAGAAGCAGACAAGAGACTTGTCAATAGTATATTGAGTAGCATTTGGGCCTGCCAGGAGGCTGCCAGCCAGGTGCACCTGATGATCAGGAGGGAGGAGCCCTGGGCAATGACCACAGTCATGGCCAAGGCCATGCTATGGAACTGGGACGCTGGCATGGCCACTCTGAACACAGGACAGCACAGCTGGCTCCAGTGAACTGTCCATGGCCCCGGGGCAGCTGGTGCCTTCGGCTACCAGATGGTTCTCTGTCGGCCCTGCTCCTTTGACGCAAGTGCTTTTAGCCAGTGTCTGGGTGGGCCTCTGAGGGGCGGGGCCCATCACCATCTGTGTTCCCCTGCAGAAAGCTGGGTCTACTCTGGAGTCTCCACCTCTGGGGTCGGAAGGACCGCAGGGAGGAGATCCAGGATCAATAAACAGGAGCAGCAGTGGGATGAGGTGGGAGGCTGATGAAAGCTAAACTAAATGTTGATATCGTCACACTAAGGCTTCCCGACAGATATTTACCCAGGGGCTACTGTGGCTGAGTGCCACGACGGCCAGACGATAGATAAGACATGAATAGCTTGTGTTCTAAAACATAAATCATGTAAATTATGGTGTGCCACGTGAAGGAATAGTTTGTAGCCATGACCAACGGTCTTTATGAAAATGTGGGAAAAATGCTTTTGATCTACGTTAATGAAAAAGGAAGGAGAATGCTAAGATGTACAGATTTGATTATGAGGGTATGAAACACGTATGTGCCTGGATGCTAGTGGGCAAAATAGAAAAGAGCTGTTTGGGGTCAGGATTATGGGGGATTTTTATTTACAAACACTTTTTTCTTTAAGGAACTTAAGAAATGGGCGCCTGGGTGGCTCAGTCAGTTAAGCGTCTGGCTCTCAACTTCTGCTCGGGTCATGATCTCACGGTTCGTGGGTTTGAGCCCCCCATTGGGCTCTGTGCTGGCAGTGTGGGGCCTGCTTGGGATTCCCTCTCTCCCTCTCTTTCTGCCCCTCCCCCACTTGTGTGTTTTCTCTCTCTCTCTCTCAAAATAAATAAATAAAACTTTAAAAAATAGTTAAAAAAAAAAAAGAAACACAGCAAGGATTCTAAGACACATATTTAAAGGCAAAATAAGAACGCTTCGGGGGATGATGTTAACGGTACTCAAAACTTGAATAGCATCCCTGCGCTGTACTCAGCATAAATGATCAGAACAAACACAAGCCAGACAGCGATGCGGGTAGTGTGGACACCAGACTGTCTCTTGCCTTTCAGAAAAGCTGATTCCCAAGACGCTGGCAAGCGGCCCATCGCTGAACCCGGCGCACTGTGTCTTTGCTGCCAAAAGGATCCTTTCCCCGCGTTCTTCCCATTTTCATAGCATGCCTTTCCCCGTCCGGTCCCTCATCCCTGACCACATTTGCATGAATCGTCCTCAGCAGCGGAGGAGAAAGCCGTGCTCTCGGCTGGAGACGGGCTTGTTTCCAATTTGCCCTCTCCTGTTTCTCCTGGGACTGTGATTCGAAATTCTTCCTGCCTCTTATCCCACCAGTCGACAGACTCGACTTCAACTAGGAGTCAAACAGATGCTGCCTTTTTGATAGAAGAACTTCAAACCACAGAATAATACAGGTCGCAAAGCGCTGGCCCGCCCCCAGCTTTTTTGGCTTCTTTGACAGTGGAGGCACGCAACAGGTACACTTAGCCCTCGTGGTGGTAAAGCTGATTATTATTATTTTTTAAAATTTTTTAACGTTTATTTTTGAAGGAGAGAGAGAGACAGAGCGTGAGCGGGGGAGGGGCAGAGAAAGAGGGAGACACAGAATCCGAAGCAGGCTGCAGGCTCTGGGCCATCAGCGCAGAGCCCGATGCGGGACTCGAACCCACCAACTGTGAGATCATGACCTGGGCCCAAGTCGGACGCTTAACCGACTGAGCCACCCAGGTGCCCCGGTAAAGCTGATCATTGCAAAGCGCTGGTCACTGTTGGGAATTCGCCACACGCAACCCTACTTCATACAAGATGGAGAGGCAGACGTTTGGAGTAACAGTGGCTTCCGTAGGAACAAATATATGCACGGGAATCACCAAATTCTGTACAATTATGGGGTTTGCTGGATACAATTTGAGGACATTTCCAAGATGTGGTCCTCAGTCTTCTACTTGCTCTATGTAAACCCTCTGTCTCTGTCTCAAAGAACTTATTCATCTCCGTAGCAGCCTTCTTTTCTGTTTAGTCCATAACTCGGGTAGTGCAAAATGTAACTCACTATCACTCGCTTGAACGTGCAGAGAAAAGTGAGTGCAAGTTTTAGTTTTTCCATAACGAATATGGTCTTCCTCCTAGGGTCCTCTATCCTCCACCCTTCTCGCTGATTGATGGTAACAATTACTTTACTATCTAATCTTGTTTAAACAGATCAGAACAGGTCTGATCTGTTCATTTAACTGGCCCCATTAGGAAACTTTCATTTGGGTAAAGATGCTTGGTCTCGTCTCCCTTTGCCTCTCTGGCTCTGAGGTGGTGGCTGGGTATGTGGAGAAGAGCATACCTTTGTTTACAGCAACAGTGGACACGTGGGTGCCCAGTGACGGCATCCTCTCCCCTCTGTCCTCTGGCTGATGGGTTTGGTCCACCTGAACTCCTCCTGCTTGCTGAAGTTTGAGGCTGATGGAACGTGTTACCTGGCTTCTGCCTACTTGGTCTGGGTTCAGCGGGGCATCTTGTCCCGAACCCTGCCCTCCTGCCGGCTGCCAGCCCCAAGTTTTGCCAGGGGCCTTCTCCGGTCATGGCAACCTCCTTGGATATGACCATCTTGAACTGACTGAGCGCTCTCTCTCCCTGTCCATATCTGAGCTTGGACAGTGGATGTTGGGGGTCCCATGTCTTCCTGATTTTTCTGCTCCCTCTCTTCCCTCTCTTCCCTCCATCCATGAAGCCAGGGAAAGGGTGGGCTTTTCTTTTCCCTCTCCTATGTCATGTCTTCCTTCACCGACCTTCTAGCTAAGTTTCAACGATGAACTGGATCTCTCCTACAAACCTCCCGGAAACTGTATACCACACGGGAGCCCCCCAAACTCCCATGTTGATATGCCAAGGGAAGAGAGGACTTTGGAAAATCATTTCTTTAGAGGAAAGTCTGGCTTGCAAAACAATTTCCTGCTGCCAAAGGCTATTTTGGGGCATAGAAGCTCTGTATTACTCTATTACCCATTTTTTGGTTCCATGTGTAACAAACTCTAACCTCCCTCAGGGCAAAGATCTTTGTACTTGTGAAAATTCTGTAATTCTGTTTTGCGAGTCCTTTACTTCCGGCTCAATCTTCTAAAACCAAGCTCTTTCTTCCCCACTGCTAGCTTGGTTTTCTTAAAGTGCTGCTTTGATTGTGTCACTGTCCTGCACAAACACCTTCGATGGCTTAAAAAAAAATTTTTTTTAATGTCGATTTATTTTTCAGAGAGAGGGAAGGGAGAGAGACAGAGTGCAAGTGGGGGAGGGGCAGAGAGAGTGAGGGAGACACAGAATCCGAAGCAGGCTCCAGGCTCTGAGCTCTCAGCCCAGAGCCCGACGCGGGGCTCGAACCCATAAACTATGAGATCACGAGCTGAGCCGAAGTCGGACGCTCAACTGACTGAGCCGCCCAGGCACTCCTTCAATGGCTTCTTATTGCCTTAGAACAAACTCCTTGGGACTTCACCCCTCCTCACCTGCATCTCCCCAGATTCTCCTTCATAACTTCCCCCTTAGCAACACCGCCGACAGTTTTTGCTTGCTTTCTTCCAAGTCTCTGCTCACCTAAACACATCTCCCTCTTCTTTCTGCCTATTCAAATTCCAACATCTTCCAAAACCCTCTGCCAACCCCATCCTTCTAGAATGTGCTTGGAGCATCTCGGTGACCCTCTCTCCTTTCTGTTCTCCCATAACTCTCTCTGGACACTTGGTCCAGCCTGCTTCATTGAGTTGAACAATGGAGTCTGTACCGTGGAGGTGGCCCATTTGTGACACGGAGGCGTGTCAGAGCCCAAGAGTCAAGCTAGTTAAAGCAGCACGTAGGGATAGAATCATCTCAAAAGGGAGAAGGAAGAGCGCGATTTCCTAACCGGACCGTAATCCAGTCAATAGAATTAACAGATGAAATAAGAATGTGTCAGTGGAAGGGAACACAGACCATAGAAAAGTAGGGGTCAGAGAGGCCATCCCTGGCAGTGTGTCTTTGGCCTTGACCAGGTGATATGATATGAGCATGAGGTCCCCACCCCTGCAGAGGAAGTGAGCGGTATGACAGGCATTGCCTATGACGCCAGCTCAGTCTCTCGCTCTTGTGCCTTTCTCTGGCATCTGCCTCCCGTGTGGACACCCCCAGGGGTGCTGGCAAGTTGATCCAAACATTCTGGGGTGCTAGACAGCCTGGGTCTTTGGTTCACACCAGCTAGTCCGCTAGTCTCGGGAGTTTGCTTGTGGGAACCAATCTCGACTGCTTGCCTGAGATCAGACACCAGAATGTGATGACCGTATCTACATCATATCTGCCGGGGGCTTTGTGTGGGCTGAGGTCAGCTTGCCTGGGGAAGATCTCTGCAACAAAATGCAGCACACTGCTTGTTTTTCTACCAGTTCTAGGGTGTACGGGGCAGGGAATGTATCTGTGTGCCTTTGTAGCCCATGTAGTCCCCGCAAAACTGAAGACTGATGTAAACTTGCACCTGGAAGTCTCCTCCGGACCCCCAAACCCCACCATGGTGTAGTTGGAGTCCTTTCTTTTTCACTCAGATGAGCCATTTCTACCAAATAAAACGGTTCCTAAGAAGTTGTATATAAGTAAAATTTATATAAATTGAAGTTTTAATGGGAACCCTACAGATGTTCTATTATTTGGGATTTAGTGCACTTTCTTGTACCGTGACTTAGTTTCTCTCTATTTTAGGTTTTGTGAAGTGTGTTTTTCCAACAGCATAGGGCCTTATGCTGGAAGAGGTCATCTCTGGAGGCAAGGTCTCATTAAACAGTAATCAAGATAGAAAGGGTTAATGGCAGGGGCGCCTAGCTGGCCCAGTCGGTTAAGCATTCATCTCTTGGTTTTAGCTCAGGTCATGATCTCACAGTTCGTGGGTTTGAGTGGAGCCTGCTTGGGATTCTCTGTCTCCCTTTCTCTCTGTTCTGTCTCTCTCTCTCTCTTTCCCTCATAAAAATAAATAAATAAACATTAAAAAAGAAGAAGGCCAGGTCCCAACTGGAGGAGACAGCCTCAGTCTGGGAGCAAGAGGTTGAGAGACTGAGCAATTAGACAACAACAAACAGCCTGCGTTATGTAGACAGCATGAGATGGCCTGTCCGTGGCTTGAGGGGCCTGGGGGCCTATCCTACACCACAAGAACGTATACCTCGATTTCTTTGGTCTCGAATCCTGGGAGCTATTTTGAGTCCCTGGCTAGAGACTGTTACTCATCTGTGTCCTTCTTCTGGGATGCAGAGTCCCCGGTGAGGATTGTTGAATGGAGTTCCTCCAACTTGTCCGATAATTTTCTCTTTCACTGGGTCACATCTGTGAGGACACTCACGCTCATTCTAATGCCCACACTTTTTCTTTGTATGTCTTACCCCTGGAGCGAACTGCCCGTAGCTTTTGCCGTTGCTACCGTTGTTTTAGGGACTTCTGCAAGTTCCTTTTCCCAGGGGGGCAGCTTCACCGAATGCAACGTATAAATTTCAATTTATACAAATTTTACCCACAGACAGCTTTTTAGGAACCATTTTATTTGGTAGAAATGGCTCATCTGAGTGAAAAAGAAGGGACTCCAACTACGCCATGGTGGGGTTTGGGGGTCTGGAGGAGACTTCCACGTGGAAATTGAAATCAGAGCCGTCAGTTTTGCAGGGACGACAGGGGCTGCTGTCGGGAGGTGACCCCAAGTGATCCGGGTGTGAAAGGGCCGCACTACGAAGCCCAAAGGAGGAGGGACTAGGATGGGGACAGTACCGAATACTGACTGGTCCGACTAAAGGACCACATAGTAAAGGAACACAAGACGGATGATGGAAGTCTTCCATTCACCTCTAGAATGCGTCTTCCTGCTTAAAGACAAGGAGGTCTATGAACCATCCCCCCCTAACCCCAGCAGCTGTGACGGACATTTATAGAGAAGGATTTTCCGAACTGTTCCCGTTGGAAGAAAGTGCCTGGAGAGAGCGCCCGTCCGTCCTTCCGCTTCACGCAGATCCTGGAGGTACAAATGGAAGTGGAAACATTCCGTGCCGTGGAGACTGAACTTGGCCGACAGAGGGAATGAGGCCTCTCTGCAGAAGAGCTGATACCATCCGATACTGTTTCATCATGGTTTTGTGGGGCTGGAACGGATCAAACACGCAGACGGTGATGAGAAACACTGAGCTGGGCCAGAGTTGGACGACCACACCGGATGCTCCCACTGGGGGGCTTAAGAATTATCCGGCCGGTAACGCCAGACTCCCTCTGCAGTGATACTTTTATTCTACGTGTGTGTTTATATCTGCAGGGACCTTTGAATTTTAATTAAAAATCTTCCCACCTTCCAACACTCATACGGGAAGTATTTGTTTATTTTAGGTACAACGAGTTCGCATGAAGGCAGGTGACTTGGACGACCCATCCAAGAAAGTTCACTTAATCCAACCTGAGGCAGCCTGCATCCTCGGCATGCCGACGGTAACACTGGCGGCACATACTGAGGCTGCACTTCCCTAGCGGACCCAGCCGGTTTGAGCAGACACGGCAAGAGCGAGAACTCTGGCCAGATTTCCTCCGACGGCCCCAGGAGGGCTGCCGGTGACCCACCTGGCCACCTCGGATGCAACGAGGCAAAAGGCGTGACCTCTCAAGCTTCTGTGAGGATGTTCCTGAGTCTGAGTGATCAGAAATACACACGTGTAGAGAGATGTACCTAAACAGTTCGTTCAATAGCCCTGGAGGCAGCACCCGAAGGGACTGCCTCCGGGTCACGGTGGCTTGAGCCTGAGGGGGAGACAGCCACCTGGAGGCGGCTCTTGATCTGAAATGTGTAGATTCGATACCATAATCAGCAAGTGTACATTCGTGCCACTTTGCTGCCTTTGACTCTCCAAGCTTTTGTTCACCGGTGAATAAAAAGCAGAGATTTGTTCTACTTCGAAAAGTGAACATGAGGCACCCGGGTGGCTCAGTGGGTTGAGCGTCCAACTCTTGATTTTGGCTCAGGTCATGATCTCACGGTTCATGGGTTCTGTGCTGACAGCGCGGAGCCTGCTTGGGATTCTCTGTCTCCTGCTTTCTCTGCCTCTCTTTCTCGAGAAAAAAAAAAAATAAATCAAGCAAACAGTTTTATGCTGCTGACTAAATACGGACAGAACATTTCAGACTCTTTGGATGGCCTAGAAGACTCCAATTTGAATGCTCTTATTTTGCGGAAGGGATCATGAGGCGAACGAACGAACGAATGAGCGAACGAATGAGATGTATTTGGAGCCCCTACTTATGCTTCTGAGCCTCCTCTGCCTAAGCTGCCTGGACTTCTTGGCCTCTGCTGCACCTGCTACGGGCAACGCCCCCTCCTACAGGCAGCCCCGCAGCCTCACCCCGGCTCCCATTTCAGCGTCTAGTCCCCAACTTCGGGTTTCTGACTCTTCCCGGGAACGTCTCTGAAAGCCCTCTTGTCAGCACATGGCCGTATAAGCTTTCATTTTCTCATCATGAGAGATTTAAGGCACCGTAAGTCTCAAATTAGAATTACTCCCTCGATACCCTTTAATCCTTCATAATACCCTTCTGGGAAGCCATAGCCACGGGGACAAAGCCATTACTTATTCTCTGGCTGTGACACAAAGTGGCTGATGGATTCCTCACAGGCCCTGTCATCTTTTCTTTTAATTTTTAATTTTAAAGGACTAAATGCCGTTGCAACAGTCCAGCGAATAATAGACGTCGCTACAAATTTTGGCCTGGCAAAAGTTCAATTTAAGTGCAACTTTGCTAAAATGCGTGATTTTATAAGGTGAGGGATGCCAGCATGGCACATGTCGGCCTGCTAAGTACAGAAAGGCCTTCACTGCGGACAGATGAGAGAGGGTTGGGGCTGGCCTCTCTCGGCAGGTTCACAAAACTCACCCACGCTCTTGTGACCTTATGTTTCCCTGGTGGGGCCTTTGTTTCGAGGAGGGGGACATACTTGGGAGTCAGGCCAACTTGGTGTCACTGGTACTGTTTATTATCTACCTAATACTTTATTTTATTTTATTTTTTTTTTCAACGTTTATTTATTTTTGGGACAGAAAGAGACAGAGCATGAACGGGGGAGGGGCAGAGAGAGAGGGAGACACAGAATCGGAAACAGGCTCCAGGCTCTGAGCCATCAGCCCAGAGCCTGACGCGGGGCTCGAACTCACGGACCGCGAGATCGTGACCTGGCTGAAGTCGGACGCCCAACCGACTGCGCCACCCAGGCGCCCCCTTAATACTTTATTTAAAAAAAGAAAACTTGGGGTTCCTGGGTGGCTCAGTCGGTTGGGCGTCCGACTTCGACTCAGGTCATGATCTCACAGTTTATGGGTTCGAGCCCCGCGTCGGGCTCTGTGCTGACAGCTCGGAGCCTGGAGCCTGCTTCGGATTGTGTCTCCCTCTCTCTGCTCCTCCCCCGCTCATGCTCTGTCTCTTTCTCTCCTTCAAAAATAAATAAAAACATTAAAAAAAATTTTTTTTAAAGAAAACTTCCTGGGGCCCCTGGGTGGCTCAGTCGGTTAAGGGTCTGACTTCGGCTCAGGTCGTGCTCTCCCAGTTCACGAGTTCGAGCTCCGCATCAGGGTCTGTGCTGACAGCTCAGAGCCTGGAGCCTGTTTCAGATTCTGTGTCTCTCTTTCTTTCTCTATGCCCCTCCCACACTTGTGCTCTCTCTCTCACTCTCGCTCTGTCTCTCAAAAAGAAATAAAAATATTAAAAAAAGGAAACTTCCTGTTAATACTACACATGCAAACGATATTTATTCTGATAAACATGCAAATATTAGAATAAAAAAGGTTCACCTATGTACAACCTAAAATCATTCCACGGACTACTAAACTGCTAACGTTATGTCCACCTCAGTTGAAGACCCAGCGGGACCATGGCAGTATTGGAAGTTTGATGAGGTGTAGATTTGGTAAAGAGGAAAACACAAAACGATACCACCCAGAGTCCTACTCTTGGATTTCACTTTTATCCACTCAGGAATGTTGTAGCTCCACCCCGTATCATCCCACATTTAGCAATTTATTTATGTGTGTGTGTGTGTGTGTGTGTGTGTACTTTATGTTTTAGAGCGGGGTTAGGTTCACAGCAAAACTAAGAGGAAAAGTACAGAGATTTCCCATATATCCCCTGCCCCCATGCATAGTCTCCTTCATTATCAATGTCTCCCACCAGAGGGTTCATTTATTGCAGTTGACCTTGGCCCTCGCAGATAAGATGGCTCTGTCTTTGACAGCAATGGCGATCTTGGCTTGATGCTCTACAGGTGTTGTGAGGCAGTCGTCAGAGTCATTCAGGATTGGCCTTGGTGGCGATAGACCACTTGAACCGGGGGTGTCTTAAAGCTCATCAAATCCAACCCTCCAATTTTATAGTAAAGACAGCTAAGTCCCAGAGAGAGGCAGTGGCTCGCTTTGTCATTGTGGGCGTCACCATTACCACCATCATCATCTACCATTTACCTAACTCCTACCAAGGGTACGTCTCTGACATTACAGAGAAGAATAAGGTGAGGTCTTGCCCTCAAAGAGTTTACCATCTGTTGTGATGATGGGTCTTGCAGGGAGTTAGTAGTGAAGTTCTGACCAGAGCCCAGGTTTCTCTCTGGACTCCCAGGGCAGTGCCTATCCCATTACCCCATGACCTCTTCTACCAGCAGGTCGGATGGGGGTGGGTGTCCTTAGGGGAGAGGGCAGTCAGGACTACGGATCCTTACAGGTAAAATGATTATACCCTTGATATCAGTGGTGATCTTGGCTCAGTGCTCAGTATAGATGTTAGAGTGTAATCTGGGCTGAGTCCCAGACAGGACGCCTCACAAAAAAAAGCCTAGGGAAGGATCTCATTGAACTGGCTTGGATCAGGTGTCCACTTTCGGGCCAATCATCTGTGGCCAGAGGCAGAGGCGATGAGAATATGGAAGCTCCTTCCAGAATCAAGTGGTTGGAGTCAGAGGAGCAGTTCTCAGAAGCAGGGTGTTCTTCCAGAAGAAGGAAGAGCTACCAGGCAAATAAAGCAGTAAGTGTTCTCTACGATGGTAGGTGCTCACTCAAAAAGACACCAAGGGTGTTTGAAGAGGAGGGAGGTTCTGCCCCACTGGGGATTAGGGATGGCAGGCATGGCCTTTAAGATGGAAAACAAAGGGAGAAGCTTTCGCAAAGGCAGAGGGGCAGGAAAGCAAAAGGCAAAGCAACACGTAAGAGGTAGTTCGCTTTGTCGAGAAACGAAAATGGGTACCAGAAAGGGAACAGTGTGTGGGAAGTGAGATTGCAAAGTCAGGAAGGGGCTGAATCTTGGAGAATTGGAGGTCAGAATTCAGGCTTTAGTTTGTAGCCATTGGGGATAGGGTTGCCACATAAAATACAGGATGCCGGGGTGGGGGCGCAGTGCCTGGGCGGCTCAATCCGTGAAGTGTCTGACTCTTGATTTCAACTCAGATCATGATCTTGCGGTTGTGGGATCGAGCCCCCCGTCAGAGTCCGCTGAGTGTGGAGGCTGCTTGGGATTCTCTCTCTCCCCCTCTCTCTCTCTGCATCCCCCCCCCCTTCAAAATAAATAAATAAACACACAAAAAAATACAGGATGCCTGGTTAGATTTGAGTTTCAGATAAACAGCAACTAATGCTTGCACGGACATAATTATACCCAAAAATTATCCATTGGGTATCTGAAACTCAAATTTAACTGGGCATTCTGCGTTTTGGTTTCGTGAATTTGGCAATTCTAACCGGGGAGGCGGTGAAGTTTTGAGCCAAGACATGCATCAAACTGTTGATTCAGTCCGAACTCCGGAACCTGTTAGGTCTAGAATCCTGGGCAATGAAAACTGATGCCCACTGCAATGAGTCAGACCTTGACAGCTGCTGGGTTTCCTTGAATTCCCACAGAATGGCTGAATCCCCATTGTAGAGCAGAAGTGTTAAATTCACTCTTTTAATGTCTTCATGCTCCCAACTCCGGCATATCCGACGTCCTTTGTCACCGTGGTAACTCAACTGGAGCCACAGAATTCAATTAGCCAGACACCCCATTCCCTTGAGAATGACTCAGGAGTCGACCTCCCCGGGTTTGCTGACATCATCCATGATTTATTCCCTCAGAAAGCCTGGATATAAACCCAGGCAGAGATTAGCAAAAAGGCACCGCACATTTGTACGCGTGTCACCTGCTCTTCTTCCGCCATCATTCCTCTCCGGCAGAGAGGTCACAGGGCTGGCCTCAGGAAGCCACACAGCCCCGGGCTTCCTGGACAGCTGTGAAGAAGGACTTCATCAGCCTTCACAGCCAGGACCCCGGGGGGGGAGCTGTTGTACGCACGCCCACGAGCAAACTCTTCCCGCAATTTGCACTTAACAGAAGCACAGAGTCAGTTGGGAAAATGCGACCTTCTTCAAAGGAGTAATTCAGATGACCTGATCCCAGCTTCCGGCTTTTTTCTGCTCAGCCTTTCACACACGCTCCCTATCATAGCAAGATTTTTAAAAAACCAACCAAGAAGGAAATGGAGTTTGGGATCTTGCTCAGACAATCCTAGAAGTTTCCAGAAGTTGCCAGAAGCTTCTTCCTCCAAGAGGCCTCTACTTTGACTGTATTTCATGGACGCGAGACACACAAAAACCTTCCATGCTGTTCCGCCATCTTGGCTCCTCCCAAGAGGCCTCTCCTTTTTGCTTTTTCAGCCCCCGTCGTCAGAGGCATTTCTGGATGCTTACTGTGCGAATGAGCACAGTACAGGAGCAAGTGTGCACCCCACAGGTCATGTGATGCGTGCTGGCCCAGGCGTCACTTTTCATTCTCAGTTAGCGTGTCTCAGATAACTTTCTGCGTCAGTATGCATAGATCAGCCTCGTTGTTTCTACAGACAGCATAATATGCCGTAATGTGAGTGTGGAAAAATGTATTTACATAATCCCATACTCATGAATATTTAAGTCGCTTTTTTCCCTTCATGTATAAAACAATGCCGTATGGACAGTCTTCCTTTTTTGTACGTACCTTTCGGCTCTTGTGCAGGGATAGTTACAGGGTAAATTTCTAGAAACCAAGCTGCTAAGACATACCAGAGGTATTTGGAATTTCTCAAATGCTCTCCGAAACCATGGCAACAAATTAAAATTCCTGTGTACGGTGTGTGAGTGGGTTTTCCTAGAAACTCTAACCATCACGATGTATAATCAAACTGTAATTCTTATCAGTCCGGAAACTGTAATTCACGGTTCTGACTTGCACTCATTTATTTATGAGTGCGGTTACACATTTCTCGGGTAGCTTATCATTGTTTCTTTATTATTTAATTTTTTTAATGTTTTATTGTTTGAGAGAGAGAGAGAAAGAGAGAGAGCAGGTGCGTGCGTGGGGAAGGCGTGAGAGGGAGACACAGAATCCGAAGCAGGTTCCAGGATCTGAGCTGTCGGCACAGAGCCCGATGCGGGGCTTGAACCCACAGATGTGGGATCATGACCTGAGCCGAAGTCAGATGCTTAACCGACTGAACCCCGCAGGCGCTCCACACACTCATACTCTCATTTTTTAACGTGTGACATCGCCTCCCCGTCTCCGTTGAAAGCGAGCCGTGTGGTTGACACTTGTCTGTTACGCCCACAGCACATAATGGACTGAGGCCAAGTGCTTAGGTTTTGCTCGGATACAAGCCAGGCAGCAAGGCCCGGGTCCCTTGCCCCACGCACCCTGGGAGCCAAGACTGACGCCTGGAGCCCCAGCACCTGCCAGCATCCCCCTGTTCCTACCTGCCAGCCTGTGACCCGGCTGCCCCCTAAAGTGACGCGGGACTCGCGGGACACTCCTCCCACATTTGACCCGGTTAGTACTATCCTTTGTACAATTAAACCACCAATTAATGAGTGTTTGCCGTGTGCCAGACTCTGCCGATGCTTTACGCGTATTATTTCCTTTGTTATTCACCAACAAAGTTTTGCCACTGGTATTGTATCCCCATCTTCCAAATCAGGAAGCTGAGAGTCTGGGAGGTTGTCTGAGATTTCATAACCTTGGAGGGGTGGGGTCAGGACTCCAACCGTCTCGCTCTGTACCTGGAGCCCTTGAGGCCAACTTCAGGTATTACGCTCCACCTGCCGCACAGAATTTCCTTCTAGGGCCTGCTGTGAGCCTGTCCTCGAGGGCGAGGGCGAAGTCCCCCTCCCTTCCCCGGAGAAGCAGGGAGTTTAGTCCGGCTTTTCCCGGCCCACCCAGAACCACCCACAGCCATCCTGCTATACGACAGTTACCCCGCCTCTTTCCCCACAGGTTTGACACGTGTGCTAAACGACAAGCGGGAGGGGCGCCTGGTTGGCGCAGTTGGTTAAGCGTGGGACTCTTGATCTCGGCTCAGGACACGATCTCACAGACCCTGAGTTCGAGCCGCGCGTCTGGCTCTGTGGAGGGTGGAGCCTGCTCGGGATTCTGTCTCGCCTTCTCTCTGCCCCTCCCCCGCTTGTACACTTCCTCTCTCTCTCTCTCAAAATAAAGAAATATTCTTAAAAAAAATAAAAAAACACACGGCAAACAAGAGGGGAAAGCATCCAACTGTCCCTCATCCTCCCAAAGGGAGAAAAACCAGGTTATTCGTGAACCCTGAAAGCAGGATGCGCGAGATCCCCCTGGCCGATTCGAGGCCCTGCTCACAGCATGGCACTACCAGGAGGCCAGCTCCGCACCCCTCGTCCTACCCCAGTGACGTGAAGTTAGTGTTCCTCCTGCAGCCAGTCAGGGGCTCACTGACAGAGGGAGGCGTTAGGCTGAGATGATGGGCTCTTTCTTCCCCTCTTAGCTTCATCTTGAAAAACTGTTTAGTCTTTGGGGCGTCTGGGTGGCTCAGTCGGTTCGGCTTCTGACTCTCGACTTCGGCTCAGGTCTTGATATCACGGTTCGTGAGACTGAGCCCCGAGTTGGGCTCTGTGCTGGCAGCACGGAGCCTGCCTGGAATTCTCTCTCTCCCTGTCTCTCTGCCCCTCTCCTGCTCACTCTCTCCCCAAAACAAATAAACATTAGGAAAAATTGTTGGGGCGCCTGGGTGGCTCAGTCGGTTAAGCGTCCGACCTGGGCTCAGTCATGATCTCACTATCTCTGTTTCTCTCTCTCTCTCAAAGGTGGAAAAAATGTTAAAAATTAAAAAAAAATTGTTTAGTCATTGAATGAATAACACGTGAGAATATTATTATAATAGATTCAAATACAGACATTGCAATAAAGACTTGATGTTCCTCAGGAGAAATTATTAACAGTTTGATATGTATCATATACATCACACACACATGTATTAACATAAATGTGATAATGTTATAGTACATAAAACATAAAATACTATTGTTCCATGACTTTCTAAATATGTTTACATATTTAACTTGATTTGGAAAAAATTGCATATGAAAATACACGGTTCTATTTTACTGTTTCTCATGGCTACGGCATATTTAATTGTAGGACTAACCATTGTTTAAACAAATTTTATTTATTTAGTTAGTTTTTAAAAATATTTATTTATTTTTGAGAGAGAGAGAGAGACAGAGCATGAGTGGGGGAGGGGCAGAGAGCGAGGGAGACACAGAATCCCAAGCAGGCTCCAGGCTCTGAGCTGTCAGCACAGAACCCCACGTGGGGCTCAAACTCACAAACTAAGAGATCATGACCTGAGCCGAAGTCTGATGCTTAACCGACTGAATCACCCAGGTGCCCCGACTTAAACACATTTTAGATGAAGTCTTGTCAAATTACTGTGGTCCTTAAACCCCTCGGAAGACCTGATATCTCTTTGAAATCAAAATTACTTTCATACCTATGCTAAACGGTTCTGCCTTTTCCACTGTGCTGACAGTTGCTCAGAAGGTTCCAGAACAAAGGTGGGTAAAGTGGCCATGACTCAGCAAGAATCAGGGCAGAGACCCCTTGCTGCTCTAGCGGCCTCTGTGCTCTTCACCACCCTGCACCCAACAATGGAAAAACAGTCCGGTTTCACTTGAGAATGTCTTTGATGAAGCAGTAGAAATTACTAATTTTGTTAAATCTCAAACCTTAAATACATGGCCTCTCAATATTCTATGTCAGGAACTGGGAAGTAGTCATTAGGCACTTTTACTTTTTGTCTTTATATATTTTTAAAAATTTGTAATGTTTATTCATTTTTGAGAGAGAGAGAGACAGAGACAGACAGAGCATGAGTGGGGGAGGGGTAGAGAGAGAGGGAGACACAGAATCCGAAGCAGGCTCCAGGGTCTGAGCTGTCAGCACAGAGCCCGACGTGGGGCTTGAACTCACGGACTGTGAGATCATGACCTGAGCCAAGGTCGGAAGCTCAACGGACTGAGCCACCCAGTGCCCCCACAAGGCACTTTTGTACGTACTGAGACATGGTGGTGACGCAAAACACCGTGGGATCGGCTCGCAGGCGGAAGTGGCTGCATTTTCCAGAGTATCGCTTTTACTTGAGAAGAACAACTGACAGGCAAAAGGTGGTTATTCCGACTGGATGTTTGGCGAACATTTCCGCACAACGAGCAAGGTGAGCCGTCACTTCAAGGAAAACAACCTACAGTGTTTGTCGCCAATGAGATGATTCGAGTTGTCAAGTGAAAAACCTGAGTCTGGAAAACTTCTGTCTGCCACCTTAAGCTTGATAGCCTCCTGCGACTTCAAGACGGATGAGATGTGGTCAAAGATTAATGAGTGTGGTTTTTTAAAATATTGTATGATGAAATATGTCAACATTTGGAAGCTCCGTATAACTCAGTGAACCAATATTTTCCAAACAACAAATGCATTATGTTACAAAAGCATGCGTGGATAAAAGATCCATTCAAAGTACAAGACAGAACAATGGATTTTAATGTAACACAGTATAAAAAGAGTATTGATATGGATTCAGATCCCACATTGCAACTGTCTTTAAGAAACTACCACTCACTGAGGATTTAAGTAAAGTCAAGGAAGAATGTTCACAGGGATCTGGGAAAAGCTATTAAAATATTTTTCCCCTTTTAAACTATATATGTCTGTAAGTCCAGCTATTCTTTGAATTCTTTTTTTTTTAAATTTTTTTTTCAACGTTTTTTATTTATTTTTGGGACAGAGAGAGACAGAGCATGAACGGGGGAGGGGCAGAGAGAGAGGGAGACACAGAATCGGAAACAGGCTCCAGGCTCCGAGCCATCAGCCCAGAGCCTGACGCGGGGCTCGAACTCACGGACCGCGAGATCGTGACCTGGCTGAAGTCGGACGCTTAACCGACTGCGCCACCCAGGCGCCCCTATTCTTTGAATTCTTGAACTAAACCAATGTATCACAATGGATTGAAAGCATATGGTATAGGAATCCAGCTGTAAATTGTACAAGTGTCACTCTCGTAAGTTTTTTTATGTGTTTAAAATATACAATTATGTTTTCATAAATATATGTTATTTATGTTTACATGTGATGGGTAATTACTATTTTATTTTATTAAATTTTTTTTAACGTTTATTCATTTTTGAAAGAGAGAGAGAGACAGACAGAGCATGAGTGGGGGAGGGGCAGAGAGAGGGAGACACAGAACCCGAAGCGGGCTCCAGGCTCTGAGCTGTCAGCACAGAGCCCAATGTGGGGCTCGAACCCATGGACCATGAGATCATGACCTGAGCCAAAGTCGGAAACTTAACTGACTGAGTCACCCAGGCACCCCTTTACCCCCTTAATTTTAAGCTTTTTGGGTTTGTTGTTAATTTTTAAGAATGTAAAGATGTCTTCTGAGAGTAAAACGTTTGAAGACTGCTGCTATAGATAATGAGCTCTTAGACCTGGAGTCTACTTGCTGTCCTTGACCCCACTTCGGCCAAACAGGCAGCTCAGGGTCATTCGAGAACCTAAGATCCATTGTGCAAATGATCTACGTCCCCATGTCTGGCAGACCCTCCCCAATACCCAAGACACATACACCTGCTCCTGACTTTCTCTGTCTGGGGAAGCCAGATTAACAGATTTGTTAAAATTAACTATAAACTTGAGTCGACAGGCTCTGAATGAAGAGGAAAGGCCCTGTTTTGTTTTGTTTCGTTTTCGATCTTCTCACTCAGGTTCTCAATTTTATAACACCCGTTTAGGACACTCAGAGGCCCTGGTTTAGGAACTTAAAGATTCCCAGTGTTTTCTGGGAAAATGTTTTCTATAGCCTCGCTACTCGGAGTAGTGGTCCATAGACCAAGAAATCAGCCTCAGTATCTTCCACTGCTTGCTACAGATGCAAATTCGTGATCACCACCCTAGGCTACTAAGTCAAAATCTACATTTTAAGAAGATTCCCCAGGGGTGCCTCAGTGGCTCAGTTGATTAGGTGTCCGACTCTTGATCTCAGCTCAGGTCATGATCTTGTGGTTCATGAGATCGAGCCCCCAAATCAGGCTCTGTGCTATTTATTTTACAAATAATAGTTTTTATTTTACAAATTTGTAAAATTTATTTTACAAATAAATAGCACAGAACCTGATTGGAATGCAAGCTGGTGCAAGCTGGTGCAGCCACTCTGGAAAACAGGATGGAGGTTCCTCAAAAAACTAAAAATAGAACTGCCCTACGACCCAGCAATTGCACTACTAGGCATTTATCCAAGGGACACAGGTGTGCTGTTTCGAAGGGACACATGCACCCCCATGTTTATAGCAGCACCACCAACAATAGCCAAAGTATGGAAAGAGCCCAAATGTCTACTGATGGATGAATGGATAAAGAAGATGTGGTATATATATATACAATGGGGTATTACTCGGCAATCAAAAAGAATGAAATCTTGCCATTTGCAACTACGTGGATGGAACTGGAGGGTATTATGCTAAGTGAAATTAGTCACAGAAAGACAAAAATCTTATGACTTCACTCCTATGAGGACTTTAAGAGACAAAACAGATGAACATAAGGGAAGGGAAACAAAAATAATATAAAAACAGGGAGGGGCAAAACAGAAGAGACTCATAAATATGGAGAACAAACTGAGGGTTACTAGAGGGGTGGTAGGAGGGGGGATGGGCTAAATGGGTAAGGGGCATTAAGGAATCTAGTCTTGAAATCATTGTTTCACTATATGCTAACTAATTTGGATGTAAATTAAAATAAATAAATAAATAAATAAATTTAAAAATAAAAAAAAGAAAGACAAAAAGATTCCCTAGTAGTTTGTATGAACATTAAAGCTTGTGAAGCCCTGCTCTAGAATAAGCATTTTAGAACCTAGAGTCCAAAATTCAAAAGGACTTCTAATTTTTAGTATGGTTGGCAAGTTACTTGGATGAAGTCTCCTATTGAAAGGAACTAAAATATGGGTAAGATATACCTTTATAAAACCACTAAAAAGCTTTTAAGACAGCAAGAAACCACCACACCCAAAATGAAGGGAACATTCATTCAGAGAGGTAAGCCTGAACTGAAGAAGTTTTCACCCTGAAGTCATTTGTTAAACGCAGAAAATTAGAACCCAGTGGTTTTTTTTTTTAAGTTTATTTATTTATTTTGAGAGAGAGAGAGAGACAGAGAGAGAGAAAGAGAGCATGCCTGCGGGTGTGTGGGGGAGAGGCAGAGAGAGAGGGAGAGAGAGCAGGCTGCCAGCACAGAGCCTGATGTGGGATTCAATCATGCAAACCGTGGGATCGTGACCTGAGTCACCCAGGTGCCCCAGAACACAGGTTTTGACAGATTCTCAGGGTGAAAGATTCAGAATTAAAACCTGGAAGTGGAAAATCCCCTGAGTCAGAAACCCTCAAGCCTTGAACTTGGTAATGTTCCCAGATGCCTGGAAAAACAAATGGGAATCCTCTCTGAGTAAGGTATCTTTAGCATGAGTGGCAAATTATTCTCACAAGTAACTTTTTAAATACAATGATCAGAACATTCACGGGTAGGTAGGCTCTCAAGGAAACTAGGCTCCATGAGCAAGAACCAGACTATAAGAGAGCTAGGCTTGGTTTAACAAAAGAAAGACAGGCTTGAAAATATCCTCAGAGAATAGAAATCCACCAAGAGTCATGGATCCAATTTGAAAAAGAACCTAAGAGAACTTGTAGAAATAAAAATATTCAATAATTGAAATAAAAACTAAAAGGATACCCAAAGAATAAAAAAATCCCCAAAACATTAATTTGAGAAGATACATACACCCCTATGTTTTTTGCAGCATTATTTAAAATAGTCAAACTATGGAAGCAGCCCAAGTGTCCACCAATGGATGAATAGATAAAGAAGATACGGTGTGTGTGTGTGTGTGTGTGTGTGTGTGTGTGTGTATGCATAATGGAATAAAAGGATGAAATCTTTCCATTTGCAACAACATAGGTGGATCTGGAGAGTATAATACTAAGTGAAAAAAGTCAGTCAGAGAAAGACAAATAACATTTCACTCATATGTGAAATTTAAGAAACAAAACAAACAAAGAAAAAAAGAGACAAACAAAAAACAGACTCTTAGCTATAGAGAACAAACTGGTGGTTACCAGAAGGAAGGTGGGTGGGGGATGGATGAAATGGATGAAGGGGGCTGAGAGAACGCTTATCATGATGAGCAATGAGTAACGTAGAGAATTGTTGAATCACTATATTGTACGCCCAAAACTAATATAACACTGGATGTTAACTCTACCAGAATTTAAATAAGAAAAAAAAACCCTAAAAGGATGGGCTCCATAGACTGCACCTAGCTGAGGAGAACGTCTGTGAACTGTAAGATAGGTTATAAGAAATCTTCCAGAGCACAGCACAGAAAGACAAAAAGATGGAAAATTCAGGTTGAAAGGGCAAAGACAAAGACGGAAAAAGTCCGGCGCATGTCTAGATCTATATAATATATATAACTTGAATCCTAGAAAGAGAAGAGTAAGGTAATGTGGCAGAGGCCATATTTGAAGAGATAATGGTGGAGAATTTTCTGGAACTAATAAAAGATACCAATCCACAAATTTTAGAATCACAATAAATCCCACGCTGAATCTACCCTGACATAAATCATTGTGAAACTTGAGAAAAACCACCAAAAGCGATCATCTGAACAGAGGGCAAAGTCACGTGAGCAACAGCAGGACTGACAGCTGACTTCTCAAAGCGACAATGGGAGCCAGAAGATGATAGAATTCCATACGCTGAAAATAATTGCCGACAACATGGGGCGCCTGGGTGGCTCAGTCAGTTGAGTGTCCGACTTTGGCTCAGGTCAGGATCTTGCAGTTTGTGAGTTCGAGCCCCGCATCGGGCTCTGTGCTGACAGCTCAGAGCCTGGAGCCTGTTTCAGATTCTGTGTCTCCCTCTCTCTGCCCCTTCCGCTCTCAGGCTCTGTCTCTCTCTGTCTCTCAAAAATGAGTAAACATTAAAAAAAAATTTAAAAAATTTGCCGACATTGAATCCTACATGCGAACAGAAACATCTTTCAAGAACAAAGTCAGAAGAAAGACAGTGTCACATCAAGGACAGCTAAGGGAATCTGTCACCCAAAGCCCTCTACTAAAGGAAATTCTAAAGGATGTACTTCAGGTAGAAGAAAGATAATCCCAGTTGGAGAGACTGAGGTGAAAGAAGAAATGAGGAACGAGAACAAAGAAACTGGTAAATGTATGAATAAATTTAAGTGAACATGGGCTCTACTAGGTAATGATAATGTCCCATAGGGTTTGAAAACCAGAATTAAAATAGGGGACAACTGCATATAAATTGAAAGAGATGTCAATGTGGCTAGAGGAAAGAATATTCATTGACATTGGACTGGATTAAGCTATAAGAATGCATGTTGTAATTTCAAAGGTAAACTCTGAATACATTCAAACAGAATATATAACTCCCAAATGAATAGAGGGAAAAAAAGTAGAATGCTAAAAAATAATCAGTCTAAAGGAAGGCAAGGTGTGAGAGAAAAAGAAACAAAATGGGCCAGGACAATTAGAAGGTATAAAATAAGATGTCAGATTTTAAAAACTTTTTGGTATAGGAAGTTTAAATCATACACAAAAAATGAACAGAATAGTATAATAAGCCTCATGTACCCATCACCCTAACACTTAATATGGTGGCTACATTTCTCTCTCTCATTTTTTCCCCTAGAGTGATTTTAAAACCAAATCTTTTTATTCATAAATATTTTAATATGGATCTTTATCAGATAAGGACTTAAGAAAATATAGCACCACAATACCACTCTCACAACAGTGGTATAAACAGAAATATGTCAGAAATTATGTTACACCCGTAAATGGATTAGATGGGTAAAGACACAAATTGAGAGACTGGGTAAGAAACAAAATCCTGCTTTATGCTGTGTGCATGTAAAAAATAAAGATTTAGGAATGTGGAAAGTAAATAACGGGAAGAGATACATTGCGCGAATATAAACCAGGAGAAGATGTGTACAGACCACAAAAGAAAAAGATGTTTCACAAAGTCTCTCTGGGGCAAAATTGGGCAAAAGTTCGTACATCAACAGCTTATACTCCCCAGAGGTCAGTTTCCACTGCTGATCTCACCTGAGACAGGATTAACCCTTAACTCTGCCTACGAATGAGGAACGAAGGCTTGGGAAGCTGAGGTTGGTCCAGGACCCCTGGCTGGTGAGGGGCAGAGGTTAGACTCGAGGTCAAGGTCCCAACACCAAGATGAGAAACCCTTCCACACCCCATGGTGCTTTACCAGGCCCGAGGAGGAAAAGGCGTGGGGGTTCCTGGGAGGGAGGTGGCAGGGGGAGGGGGCTGGAAATCTCCTGAGAAGGTAGACCTCTGGGCCACGGTTACAGGTAGAGCTCCAGGGTCTTTAAAGTTCTTTAATATTTATTTATTTATTTTTTCAAGAGAGAGCAACAGTGTGAGCAGGGGAGGGGCAGAGAGAGGGAGACACAGAATCCGAAGCAGGCTCCGGGCTCTGAGCTGTGTGCACAGAACCCGACGCGGGGCTCGAACTCACCAACTGCAGGATGATGACCTGGGCGGAAGTCAGATGCTTAACCGACTGAGCCCCCCAGGTGCCCCTAGAGCTTCAGGGTCTTTAAAAGGGAAGGCAAGAGCGGGGGAGGCACCAGCTCCAGGGTCCCTTCGCAAATACAACTGGGAGAGAGAAACAGGAAGAGAGAACGGCTGTGTGCGCCCCTTGGTGCCGATGCCCTTGGAGCGCCCGTTTGGCCGGGTCTTTCCCAGCCACACGGGAGAGAGGAGTGTGACGAGGGGGGAGCTCAGACCTTGGCCACTTTCCAGGAAGAGCGTGGGTGCGTTCCGGTGGCCCCGACACCCCAGGAACACAGCAGGCTCTGAGGTGACCCCAGGACACTTCATTTCAGGAGGCTCCTACCAGCGCAGCCTCGATCTGATGTCACTCAGCTCATCCCAGCGGACGGAGAGGAATTTTTAAGAAGGAAACGTGGCCCACGGGGGATTCGGGATTTGTGATTCATCCAGACCTGTCCAGGCCCATCTGGGAGGAAAGCGATGTAGCTTCCTGGCGAATCCTGGCACCTTCCTACCAAGAGCCCGGCGGTGCCAGCAGCCTCCCCGAAGGAGCCGGCCGCCCCAGCGATGGGGGCCTGGCTGAACCCTCGCCTCGCTCCCACACAGACAGACAGAAACCCGGACACAAACAAACTTGGGTTTCGAACACACACACACTCATGTGTGAGTTTCACCTCCCACCCAGTCAGGTTTTACCTACACGCGGACAGACGGACACACGCGCCCAGAGTTGCGAACACAAACCCGAGCGCACACGCTGCTATTCCCACCTTCCTGGCGTGGTCGTGGGCCACCGGCGAGGAATGACCGAGCAGGCGTGGGCTGAGGCCACCGCTAGCCAAGAACAGAGGGAAGAAGCAGGCCCTCCAGATGCGTCCAGAAAACCAGGGGCCCTAAAGCTGCAAGCTGGCGGTCTCGCTGCTCCCGGGGGGGCAGACCCACGGAATGAGCGCATTTGTTTTTCCTACAGAGCCAACTGCAGTCCTGTTTCCCTTACACGGGAGCTGTGGTTGGTGAGTCCGGCTAGCTGCACTGCCTGTCCTTGATGTGGTGGCTAAGGGCCGTGGATGCTGTCTAATGTATGGGCTTTGGAGACAAACCGACCAGACGTGCGGCCCGCATGTCACGCTTTCCACCTTCTGGGCTCAGTCTCCCCATCTGTAGAAGGGGCACACCGGCCTCATTCAGCTGTGAGGACTCAGTTGGAATAACACCCCCAAAGGACAGGGCCCGGGACACAGGGGTGGTCCATCACTGTTGATTTTCTCCCTTCCTGTTTCAGGCTACACTCCTCACCTGGGCCTTTAGGGCAAAGAATGGGGTCAAGGCTAGCAGGGCCCCGCCTTTGACAATGCAGGAATGGACAGTCTTGTGACCACTCTCTTCCCGCTTCCCAGCACCACCTCAGCCCCTCGGCCACACGCCCTCTGCCAAGGCCCCTCTCCTGCCATCTCCTCTATGGAACTCCCCGTTGAGTTTGAAACGGGAGGGGGCAGGAGGCAGTTCGAGAGGCAAGCACAAGGCCGGCCACCTCTGGGGGGGACAGACGCGCTCCAGGCTCCACACGGGGGGTGGGGCGGGACTGGGGCGCAGACTCTGGTGATGTCCCCGAAGGTCACAGGGGCGTGGAGAGAATGAGTGTCATGGAACCCATGAGGCTCATGGCACGTGAGGGACGCTGGGTAGTCACTCCAGTTAGACTTTCCTTCTTTCCCTCGACCTCCTAGTCCTTCTGTAGGGGAGTCATTCCAGAGGGGGATTGCAGACGGGCAGCCCGCAAGCTGGATTTGCTTTGTTTGCCTTGTGTCCAAATATTTCCAGTAGATTTCCAGATTTCTGGCTTCTCAAAAAATCAGAGACCCCCAAGGGGCCTGATATTGAATGTCCTCGAGGCCACAGCTTAAACACAGCAGGTCCTTTCGGATGTACGTGCTCAACCTAGTATGTCACAGTCCACACGGCTTCCTACCGTCTACATGGGGCCCCCTTCCCTCGCTCACATCGCCTGCCCTGCCCCGCTGATATTTGTGTTGCAAACCTTGTCTACATAGTCACCCATCAGGGGTGAGAAAGGACATTAGATCTGGAAGGACCCTTAAAGGTGATCTTGTCCAGTGGATTTTAAACTTGCTTTTATAATGTTTATTTATTTATTATGAGAGAGAGAAAGAGAGAGAGCGAGCAAGAGAGGGAGGGGCAGAGAGAGAGAGGGAGAGAGAGAATCCCAAGCAGGCCGTCAGCACAGAACCTGACGAGGGGCTCGACCTCACGAACCGTGAAATCGTGACCTGAGCCGAAATCAAGTCGGAAGCTTAACCGACCCAGCCACCCGGGCGCAAGGCACAGCTGGACAACAGCAGGGCTGTTCTGGTTGAAGCAGGACTTGCTATAACCCAACCCTTGTTTGGGTGAGGAAACCGAGGACCACGCTGGAGACTTGACCCTTCCCCTTTGATCCTGCTCACCGCGTGGGGGCAGGTACCAGGTGAGGCCCGGTGGGAGGACACAGGGACGATGCTGGACCCCTAAGGCGGAAGGGGAGCTGTCGGGGTGGCAGATCACACAGGAAGGGCCCCAGAAGACAGGTCTCCGCCACCTTGTGAGTTGCCTTGGGACATCCTGATGCCAAGCACGCCCGAGGATTAAGAGCCGTGCTGGGGGGACAGCCGGTCACGCAAACACTCACCGTGTCTTCTGACATCGTGGTGACACCTGACCTCATGATCTCAGTGTGACCCACCTTGAACGGGACACGCCAGGCCCTGGGAGCAAGCGAGGAGCTAAAAGGCTGTGTCAGGAAGTTGGCATCAAAAGGGAGATTTTGTTGGACTAATGAGATTGCACGTCTTATGAAAGGGCCTCGAGGAGAGTCAAGTCCTGAGTCAGCCTTGGCATTAGAAGTGAAATTACCGTGCGCTTTTCTGTCGGGACTCATCCACGGCAGCTGGAACGATCTGGGCTTCAAATATCGAGAGCCTCCGGGGTAAATGAATCTGTGAGCTCACGGAGCAGGTAGTCAGAGGGTAGGCCCCTCATCGATGACCCCGGTCCTTCTCATCCTTCTGCTGTGCTGTCCTTGGCCCTCAGGTAAAGCTCCCTTCACGGTAAAGCTGGAACAGACCCGGTTGTCACGTTTTCCTGACGGCATCCAGGCCCTACGTCTCCATGTGTCCTTTTTCCCCCTTTTAATCAGGGAGGAGCCTTTCCTGGAAGCCCCCAGCAGACTTCCTTTCATCCTCTGCCGGCCAGAACTGTCAGTGGCCAGGAGAGTGAGGTCACTCCCCTTGTCCTGATGCCCCGGTTCTGAGGGCTGCCCCCCTTGGCCAGAGAGTGGGTACCTGGCACAGTGTGGGTCTGCCAGGAGGGAGGAAGGATGGACTGGCTGCTGGGAAGCTTCCAGCAGGTTCCCCCACGCCAGCTGTCCACCTCCTTCCTCTCGGAAATTCCCTTCAGGTGGTGAAGCAGGAAGTCACATTTCCATGCTATCTCCTTGGGCTCTCACAAACAGCTGTAACATCCTGATCTGAGGAATGGGCATCACAAAAATAGTAAGGCAGCAGCTCCACGGTCACCGGCTTGTAAGTGATGAGCTCGAATCAGAGCCCGGTCCTTCCTAGGTCTCCGTGGGGAGCTCTGGTCGCCACACCCCGCCTCGTCCCGCACCCCGAGACAGGGTGGCAGCGAGGGCAGGAGGCAGGGCTGGGTGGGGGGGAAGGACCCTGGGTGGGTCACGGCTCTGCCACTCATCTACATGAAACTTCCCTTCTCTTGGCCTCAGTTTCCCCGCCAGGACAGACAGGGATTGGACTCTAATTTTGAAGGTTCCTTCTAGCACAAACATCCTTTGACCTTCTGAAAGAGATCTGGAGCTCCAGAGAAAAGCAAAAAAGAAGCCAGCATTTCTGTGGCTTGTCAGCTCAGAGGCCCCACAACAGGCATCTGAGGGCCTTGGCTCCCCCTATTTTGGGCTCATGAGTTCATCCCGAGGCCCGTGCCAGCCCCTGTGGTTTCTCATCTTTCCATCCTGGTCTGAATGACACAATGACTAAAAATACCGGGCTCCCACAGGCCCGACACCCGGTTAACGCCCTCCCTTGAATTGGTTCATTTTTCAGTTTTAGGTGTGCCACGGGTGAGGGCCAGGGACCAGCCACACTTTACACTGCTGACTCCCAGCAACCCCACCTGCAGGGCGTGGGCAGGTGTGGGCAGGTGTGGGCAGGTGTGGGCAGGTGGGAGGGGCCCACGCCTGCCCTGTTGCGTCTCCCAGCCGGTGAATCTGGCACGTCGGGAGCCTCTGAGCCTCAGTTTGCCTCATCTGGAAATTGGGGATAATTACTCCCAGGTTGAGGATAAAATAAGATCGTGTAACCCAGGCTAGGGGCTTGATCTGTATCTGTTCCTGCCTCCCCTTGACCCCTCCTCTCTGCTGGGTACCCTGGGGAGGTTTCCGGCCCGTGACGGCTCAGACCCTGTGCGCTCGATACTCCCCCTCCCCCTCGAAATCTATTCTGGGCTGTGTGAAGAAAGCCCTTCCCTAAACTGCTTCCTGAGATAGTCGCTCATGAACCCTGCGCAGCCACTGAGGGAGGCAGGGGCTCCTTCGAGGCCAGCACATCGCTCCTCCGGGGTCTGTCCGGACATCTCACCGGGCTGTCTCGTGGCAGAGACGTGCAGTAACCAGGGCACGGCCCCCCCGCCAATCCCCTTTGCTGGTTCCTTCTGTGAGGCCCGCTGGAAGCAGAGGATAAAAGGTAAACTAAACTAAAAGCTCATCAGATGCTCCATCCATAGGTGAGAGCCAGCCTCCGCCACGTGGAACCCCTTGACCTTGGGCACATGGTTTAACCTCCCAGGCTCTCCCTTTTGTCTTCCACACAAAGGGAAAAATCAAAAGGCCTCCCTTATATGTCCTCAGAGGATGTGAGGATCCAAAGAGGTAAGTCTGTGAGAACATCACATATCTATACATATATATGTGCATTTATTTTGTCTTTTTATAGCCCGAAGACAGTCTTAAAAAGACTTGTGTGCCCACCCACACCAGATTGGAGATCCGATTTAGCTCAGTGTTTGGTCCATGACAGGAATTCCACAAACGTCCGAGCGTCCCCTGGGTGCCGGGCCGCGGGTGGGGTGCAAGGCAGGGCTGCCTTCGACGGGGTGGTGGCCGTCTTCTGCCGTGAAGACAGGCTGGAACCCCGCCGTAGCTCAGCACCGAGGCGGACGCTCACCTCCTGCGCTCATCACGGTCAAGGGCCGGATGGCTGGGTGTTCCGGGGCTGACCCAAGAGGTTTATGGCTTCTCATGGGTTCTGGGCCTCTGCTCCGTTGGCCGTCTGCAGGAAGCTCGTTACGGCAACTCGGCCTCCGAAAGCAGCCTCTAGTCAAGCTGCCGGAGCCCCTCGGTGCTGCCTCACTTTCCCCGCAGGAGGCCACCGCCTGCAAAAGCAGACACGGGAGGGAGCCACGCCGGTCTCTTTCCTCCTTTGCTTTTAGTTTTAGGGACTAGGACCTACGGTGGAGTCAAATAATTCTAGAAGGCCTATGTGCAAACACGATGGGACGCCCCTGCCCCTCTCACCCCTGCTTCCTTCCCTGAAGTAGCTGCTTTCTCTTTCCCCCTGACGATCTGGGGTGGTCTTTAGATGTCTAGACCACACACTTGCAGAGTCACTTTCTAATCGTTCAGGGTGGACACGATCTACTGACTTCCCGATATGAACTCAGAGATCGAGCACACTTTCCACCGCTACTCTCCCCAGACACGGGAACCCCCCTCCCTCCCTATGGAATTAGGATGCCATTTTGGTTAGATCAAGTAAGTCTATGATATTAAGCCATGGGAACACTTTCTACAGTAAAGAAAAAAAAATGTAGTCAATTATGAATCTTTTTCCTCCTCTACAGATTTTTGTTATCCCTGAAGTTAATCACTGTCTTGTTTCATAGTCTGACTTTCTGTGTCTTTATCGCTAATTCCATTCCTGGCTTGCTGCTTGTCTAATTGTCCTCTCAAGACATTCAGAAGCATCAGGGGCTCTATCGGCTTTATCTTCCTGAAGTCCCATCTTTCTGGCTCCCTCTTACCCTCTGGACCTGTCACTCTGTGTCTGGAGCTCCACTGTCACCCGGCATCTGTCTGTACCTCATCTGGGGACCGTCCTCTGCTCCTCTTCTGTGTTGGGCCTTCTGTTTCCTGGGTATGGTGGTCTCTTGTGTCTTGGATGAGCCCTCCTTTTAGGGGAGCACATTCTCTAGAGGTTTCCAAGAAGAGTGTCATGGCAGGTCAGTATTTTGAGCCCCTGCATATCTGAAAATGTTCTTGCCCTACCTTGTCACTGGGTGAAGAGTTTCACTGTTTCCGCAATCCCAGGTCGTAAAGCGTTGCCCCTCGAATTTTGAAGCTGGTGCTCTCCTGTCTTCTGGCTTCGAGGGTCCTGGTGAGAAACCAAACTCACGTCTAGCTTTTTGAATGTGACTCGTTTCCTGTCTCTGGGAGCCTCTAGGCTCTTCTCGTGGTCTTCTGAAATGTCACGGTGGTGAGCCCTGGTGTGGTCTGAACGCACGGGTGAGAACAGACCCACACATCAAGGTCCTTTTCTCTAGAGGTCTTCTCCAGAGGGCAAAGACTTAGCTTCCAGGCTCCAGGCAGAGCGTGCGGGGGCCGCGGTCTTGGCGTTTAGAATCCACACAGTCACTTAGTCTCGCTATTTGCGGTGAGAATGCCTATCCTCAGCTGCACCTGGCGGCCTCCAATCCAAAGAGCCACTTTTGACCCTTTTCCAGGGTACAAATCTCCAGTCTTCTCCCGGGATGGAAAAGGGCAGGTGCTCATGAGTGGGGAACAGAGGGGACCGAGGGGCCCAACTTCTTTGCCTACTTTCAATGAATCCTGCTCATTCTGGCCACCCCTTTACCCCCGTTCCAGACGTTCCTGACGCTTCTAGCTCCTGAAGAGTTCGGAGGGGTCCGTCTAGTCGGCTCTCACTTTTCTTCACTGTGAGTGTGAGATTTTCCTTTCTCGGGTCTGCTCAGTCAGTTACTACTCTTCGACCTGCTTTCCAGCTTCTAAAACATTGTTGTGGTCTATTCTGGGTGTGTGTGCGCGTGCGCATGCATACGTGAACCTCGTGACTGTAATTCTAGTGGGGTTTTTGCGAGGGATTGAAACTAGACGTTCAATCTGCCATTTTTCCCGGAAGCCTGGTTTGAATACTATGAGCAAAGCCCAGAGGCCTCAGAGCACGGAGTTCACCACCCTCAACATAGAGTGTTTTTCTTATCACAGAGACGGTGAGAACTTTTGCAGGCTGGGGGCAAATGTTCGGAGAGAATCTGAGAAGAAAACGAGTAAGGGCTTGTTGTAGGCCCTTGAGGAAATCCAGGCAGGGGTGCAGACGGGAGTGGCAGAGACCTCCTGATAGACTGGGGACACATGTGGGGTTCTCCAGGGAGCCCCCTGCTCAGGGAGCCTCTGCTAGAAATCCAAGAAGAGCTAACACCACCTTAGGCTGAGGCCAATGAGATAAGGCCAGCCTGAGAGCCAGACGGGTGGTATGTAAGCTCCCTGGGAAAATAGATAACCCTCAGAGAGAGGGGAGAGGGGACCCCAGAATCACAGAGTCATGAAGTTGTCAGAGCTGGGAGGCCCTTAAGAAACATCTCCTTCATGGGGCGCCTGGGTGGCTCAGTAGGTTAGGCATCCGACTTTGGCTCAGGTCATGATCTCACGGTTTGTGGGTTCGAGCCCTGCATCGGGCTCTGTGCTGACAGCTCAGAGCCTGGAGCCTGCTTTGGATTCTGTGTCTCCCTTTCTCTCTGCCCCACGCCCCTCTCACTCTGTCTCTGTCTCTCAAAAATGAATAAACGTTAAAAAAAAATTTTTTTTAATAAAAAAAAGAGAAACATCTCCTTCAATGTCTCCATTTTAGGGAAGGGGATTCTGGGGCTCAAAGAAGTAAGGGGGCTTGTCCCAGGCCAGTCAGTGAAAGACAGTGTCCCTTCTGTGATGCCTCTAAAGACAGTTGACGGAGACTAATGGTTTACTTGCCCTGGGAGTCCTGTCCTTGACCTAACCCATTCCCTCTGTCCCGATCTGCTTGTCTAGGGTTCATCAGAGCCTTTTGGATAGAGCGTATCTTTTCCACTGATTGCTCCAAGCGTACCTCAGGGCAGTCATGTGACCATGCAAGGGGTTATTTGAAGTGGACATCGGGGTTGGGGGAGAAGCTCGCCGGCCAGAGGAGAAAGAACACTCCCAACAGAGAGAGTACAAAGCTATGGCAGGGCGTGTGCAGGGACATAAGGGATTTGCTGGCTGAAAGGATGCATCCCTGCAGAACCGAGCTGGCAGAGGGCCTCCCCGGAGGAGGCGGCCGGGGCCCGAGGTGCTCCGAGGAGGTAGGCTTCTGGCAGTACCTGGGGCAGACTCAGACCTCCGGCCTCGCTGCTCCTGGCCGTCCTGCCATGGCACCCACCGGCTGGTATTTGTGGAACAGTCTCCACTCTGTTGCCGGGGAAACGAGGCCTCCCGTCACTGGGCCTCCGACACCCACCACACCCGGCTCAGAGGCTTTGGTCAGCCCTTTCTGCCAGAGCCACACGCACACTAGTTTGTATATCCTGAGTGGGGGTGTGGCTGGGGGTGGGGGCATTGAGTGCCGCCCACCCAGGTCTCTCGGCATGGAGTCCTGGGCAGCTGGTTCCAGGGAAAATTTGGACGGTTGATGGTTAACACTCATGTGTCAGGGTCACGGAGCGCCCCCCCCCCCAACCCCCCCTGTCCCCTCAGCCCGGTTTGGACTGATGCTTACCTCCTCTCGGGGACACAGACCACAGACTGCCTGCCTGGCGTGGGAAGGCCAGGTGGGAAGTAGAAATACCAGCTGACACCCAGAGCTGGGGAGCCAAGTGCCCCCAAGCCCACCCCCATGTGGCTCAGCTCACTGGACTTCCTGGGGCGACCACAGTCAAGGCCAGGGCAGCCGAAGGGGCCAGGCCTGGGAGCCCAGAGAGCTGGGTCTGAGTCCAAAGAGCTGGGTCTTTGAGGCCTTGGGCAAGTGGAGAGGCTTCTGGGTGTAAGCCCCACCACCTGCTACCTCCTGGGCTCTGGGAGCGAGTGAAGATCAAAGACACGGGGTGGACGACCTCCTCCTGGTACACCCTGGGCTCCTGGAGATGGGGTGGGGGGGGGTTCTCTGGGGGATTTGGTGACATTTCTAGGGAATCTTCTCAAGTTTGGACAGAATCAAACTGGAGCCTTTGGCCCGCCCTGCCTCCAGGGAGGATGGTGGCCGGAAAGTGACAAGGAGAGACACAGCCCCTCTTCCTGTCGGCCGTTGTCAAGGCCAGGCCCCTACTCTACACCCCAGCCCCAGACTTGTGCATGGCTCGACCTTGCGCGTGGCCCTGTGTACTCCTAAACCAAATTAACCCCTCGCTGCTATGTTGGGGAAAATGTGTTAGTAGTTCATCCTAGGCCCCCACCCTGCCCCTGCGATGTGTGAATCCTGGCCAGTTTCTGCTGGCACGCCTACTGCCCCAGCCCAGCCTGAGGACCGGGGCCTCTGGGCCTGGAGCCTGGGGCTGGGGCTCCTTGGTGACCGGAGGCCCTGTGGACCCAGAGCCCAGCCTCCCAGGGTATGCCTTCCCGAGGGCGATTGTCTTCAAGCAGGTTCAGGACCCCAAGGTCCCCCACCCAATGGCTCTCAACCCTTCCCTGCACCCCGGGAGCCCCCTTCCTTCTCCACCCTCCTCCAACTGACAGAGGCATACAGACTCCTGAGGGAACGAGGGACAGGCTCGTAACACAGCCCCCTGCCGCACGTCTCAGAGGAACCTGGCCCTTGTGCCCTGGCTCTGTGGATGGGGAGGTGGGTGGTACAGGGAGGAAAACCCTTATTTCCATCCCCAGAAATCTAAAGCGTCTGTGATAACACCCCACATGGGATTTAGAGACTTAGAATACCGCCGTTTCCACATTCTAGCCCTTTGATGTAACTTCGACCCCAGAGAACACACCAAATACAAGCACGTCAGGCAGTCGCTCGTCCCTTGCACGCATTCATTTATTCCCCAAACCCTTGCTGGTGCCTGTCAGAGGCCAGGCCTGGAGAAAACAGAAAGTGGGATGCATCCCGGCCCGCAAGGAGCTCCCGGTCTGGAAGGGGGATGCGTGAGTCCTGGGGTGCAGCGGCCAGGTCCTTCCCCCAGGAGGTGCTCTGCTGCTGAGTGGGGCAGGAAGGGGTGAGGGGGGAGCGGGGAGAGGGGTGTGCCACAGAGGGGACAGAAGTAGAGGAGGCTGATCAGTGCGGAGCCCTCACAGGGGGTTCGTCTGATGGTGTGGACAGAGTCAGCGAAGGAGAGGGGCTCTCGGTCTGCGGGGACAGATCCCTCGCTGGTCTCCCCTTTCCTGGGTAATGAATCCCAAGTCCTTTATCTGTTCTTCTGTTATTCAGTAGCCGCCGGCTGAGCCTATTCTCCGTGGCCAGGGCACAAACGAGGCTGGGCGGGGGACCCAGAAGAAAACAGCTGCTGTGCGGTGCGGTGCGGCGAGGGCTGGAACACAGGGACGCACAGCCACCAACTGACCACAGGACAGGAAGGGTGGCAGAGATGGGGACATTTGCGCGGGGCCTGGAGTAACGAGCAGGAGTTCACCAGACAGGTGAGAGGCAGAGGAGAGAACAGAGTGATCAGAGCCGGAAAAGCGAGGGGCGCTGTTGGGACGACAGGCAGGTGTCGGCTGAGGCTCCAGGTCAGGGGTGCGTAGGGACAGGCAGCCCAGCACTGGGGGCTGTCACCGGGGCCCCCCCGCAGGAAGTCAGTGGGGCACTTGGGCAGGAGGGGACCAGGATGAGACTCACTGTCTGTGACTTCAAGTCAGACCATGGATCTCCTCCAACCGACTCTGAGTTCTGTTTTATTTCTAACTATATTCCCGATGGACAAAAACACGAATAATAGCGACAAATCCTTACCAAGCACTTGTTCCGTATCGGGCCTTCGTCTCGGAGCCTCACCGGCATTAATTCATTTCATCCACACAAAAATGCCAGTGGTGTTCCTTAATTATTCCCACTTTACAGACAGGAGGTGGGGGCAGTTGGTCTGCACAGCTGCTAAGTGGCCGGCCTGGGGCAGGAGGCAGGCAAGGCTCAAGACGTTTGTCGCGCTGGATGAAACCAGACGAGACCCAAGACTGGCTCTGGCTGCAGCGTGGAAGCTGATTAGGTGAGGCCACAGGCGGGGTGACCAGGAGGCTGCTGCCGCTGCCCAGGCTCACAGGGCGACACCCCCCCCCCCCCAACACTGCTCAGGATGGCTCAGGTCATCAGTGACCGTCTTTGTGGAAACTTTTTCATTGTGGCGATTTTTTCTAGTTTACATTCCCCTGACTGTATCAGACCTTTCCTGCTTTCAAAATTGAGCCCTCCTTCATTTGTCACACATTTACTAAACGCCTGCTTTGTGCCAGGCGCTGTGCTGGCTCTGGGGACGCCCAGATGAGACGGGATTCCTCCTCTTGCTGAGCTCGCGGTTCAGTGGGGGTGTTAAGCACTCCCAACATCAAGGCAGTGGTAACCCCACACCTGCGGGGACACCTATGCTGTCACCATCTGGGGACCAAACTCCCTGTCCCATGGCCCCCTTATCCGTGAAACGGGGAATAAAAATCCTGCCTTGGAGGATCCCTGAGGACGAAGGGTGCTCGCACACTCCCTGTGCTCCCTTGGTGCTCACTGAACGGTAGTGTCTCTCCCTTCTCCTTGTTTCTTGCCAGAGCGGAAGCAAACTTTTCTCGAAGACTGGGCATCCTGGAGCAACCCCCCATCCTGGCGGATGTGCAGGAGGACAGTGAGCCTCACACTGCCTGGGGCACAGAAGAGGAAGCCGCCGGGAACACAGGCCGGGGTAACAGGTGAGCTGGGGCTGGCTGTGCGGTTCCCAGAACCTTGCGAGAAGGCCTTGGCCCTGGCCATCCTTCAGCTGGTGGATTGCATCCTGCAAGGACACGTCTCCTTTAGAGAGGGCATTGGAGGAGGGCTGTAGGAGCACCACAGTGCCCCTGCCCTGCTTGGGCGCTCATCATGGACTGCCCCCCCCCCATCTCAGGCTGGCAGTTCCCCTGAATCTTCCCTCAGCCTTGGGGTGAGTTTTTTCTTGCTCCTGAGGGTCTCCCTTTCCTCCAGCCCCCTTGGGTCCGCTTCTGTGGTTCCAGTGCCAGTGTCCGTGGAACTGGGCCCTCAGGGGCCTCACCAGTGCCCAGGTCGCTCTGAACCCCCATAGGCCTTCCACCCAAGGACTGGAGACAGGGCAGGGCAACACACTTGCTTGGTTGGGCTGCATGCTGTGTCCATGTTGCAGATGGCACCCAGAAGTTAAGCAGAGATACTTACGGGTTCCAAAGCATTTCCAGGGGACTGGAAAGATGATTACGATGCCATGTTTAAAGGTAAAAATGGGAGGGGCGCCTGGGTGGCTCAGTCGGTTAAGCTTCCGACTTCGGCTCAGGTCACGATCTCATAGTTTGTGACTTAGAGCTCTGCATCGGGCTCTGTGCTGACACTGCAGAGCCTGCTTGGGGTTCTCTCTCTCTTCCACTCTCTCTGCCCCTCCTGTGAGCTCTCTCTCTCTCTCAGAATAAATAAATAAACTTAAAAAAAAAAAGAGGCAGAGACTGGAGCTTAGCAAGGTTAACTGACTGGCCCAAGGTCACACAGAGGTGGAGCTGTGACCATACTAGGGGTCTTTTGACCCTTAGTTCATTGCCATCTTATGATTTCTCAGCTGCTCGGATCCTGATGGACCCAAAGTCACTCAGTGTTCGTGCTGGGTTCAGAGACCGTGTTCCCGAAAGGGGTGCAGACCATGGTGGGTCCAGGCTTGTGGGACTTGAAGTGGATATAATTTGGAGGCCCTTAATGAGGACAAGAACAAAATAGGGCATGAAAGTAACATTCATTTAGAGTTACAAAATTTTAAATTTTTTTTCAACGTTTTTTTGATTTATTTTTGGGACAGAGAGAAACAGAGCATGAACGGGGGAGGGGCAGAGAGAGAGGGAGACACAGAATCGGAAACAGGCTCCAGGCTATCAGCCCAGAGCCTGACGCGGGGCTCGAACTCACGGACCGCGAGATCGTGACCTGAGCTGAAGTCGGACGCTTAACCGACTGCGCCACCCAGGTGCCCCTAGAGTTACAAAATTTTAAAAGCAGGTAAATATCACAAACAACACAAAATCCAGAAAAGTAACATATTTTTATTAATTACTTGCCTGACACACTTCCATAATACTTTCCCCCCAACATTTTTAAGCCACGTGCTCTTTGAATGCCTCTTTACATGACAATGGTTTCGTATTTTCTGTATAGATGAAGATTAGTAATCGGTTTGCATTACGCACGTGACTTCAAAGTTATACTATAACTAGTATACTATAAATAGGATCACTACAGATCTGTGCCCTATAAAGACAGAAATCTGGATAAATTCGGGGCACCTGGGTGGCTCAGTGGGTTCAATATCAGACCTTGGCTCAGGTCACAATCTCGCGGTCCATGAGTTCGAGCCCCACATCGGGCTCTGTGCCGACCGCTCGGAGCCTGGAGCCCGCTTTGGATTCTGTGTCTCCCTCTCTCTCTCTGCTCCTCCCTGGCTCGCGCTGTGTCTCTCTCTCTTTCTCTTTCTCTCTCTCTCTCAAAAAATAAATAGGCATTAAAAAAAATTAAAAAAAGAAAGAAATTTGGATAATCCAGTCATACTGGATTAAGGGCCTGCCTACTCCTGTGTGACCTTATCTTAACTTAGCTAATTATATCTACAAAGACCCTATTTCCAAATTAGGTCATATTCTGAGGTTCTAGGAAGGACATGCATTTGGGGGCGGTGGGAGGGGGCACTGGGATGCTTAATTCCCAGCTGGTTAGCAAAACATTATTTCTGGGTGTGTCTATGAGGGTGGTTCTGGGAAAGGTTAGCATTTGAATCAACAGTCTGAGCAAAGAAGACGCTTTATCCAGTGCGGATGGACGGCACCCAATCCGCTGAGGGTTTAAATAGAAGCAAAGGCAGAGGAAGGGTGAATTCACTCTCTTTTTGCTGGAGCTGGGACATCCTTCTTCTCCTGCCCATACGCTGGTGTGGCCAGTTCTCTCTGGCTTTCAGCTGCCCACCAGGACTTAGCCTATCACTTCCCCGTTCTCAGGCCTTTGGCCACGGATTGAATTACTCCACCAGCTTTCTGGGGTTTCCAGCTTGCAGATGACAGATTGTGAGACTTCTCAGCCTCCAAAACTGCATGAGCTAATTCCCATAATAAATCTCCTCTTCTAGAATATCCGTATATAGCCTATATATCTTGACTAACGCAGATACTCTGCAACCCAGTACACGGGGTAAGCCAGAGTGGAACGAGACAGTGGCCTTAGCCCACTGGGCGAAACAGCTTACTTTTGCAGATCTTACAAGCACACTTGACCTTGTGAACGCATTGCTTGCAGGTGCCAGGGCCTTGGAGGCACCTGTGCAGGGAAGAAGGGACTGTGAGGCGGGAGCTTCCTTCAGGTATAGGAGAGGGGAAACAAGGGGTGGGGTGGGGAGATGAGAGGCTGTCTCCAGAAGCTGGTGGGATTTGGGGTGGTGGGAGCCCCGGGGGCTTGCTCACAGGAGCAGGATAGGAAGAGCATGTGGGGCTGCAGAGGGTGGCTGTCTGGCCCCCTCTGCGAGGAATTACTCCTTATTACTCAGGAGGCTGTGAACCAGAGTCCCAGTGATGGTGCGATAACGGGAGGCCCAGGCCTGCGCTCCCCACTTTCCTTTCCCTGCCAGCCTATTCTCCTGGGATTTCAGAAAAACCAGCGGCCTCCACCTTGACTCTTTGCACACTCTTCACCCGATGGCAAGAACGGCAATAAAAATGATAGCTGTTTATCGAGCTCTTCATTCAATAAATATGTGCTGAGCACCTGCTGGGTGCCAGGAACGTTTCTAGCTGAGATGCAGCAGAGAGAAACAGAGGAACAGATCACGGCTCTCGTGGGGCTAAGACTCCCGGGGAAGAGAACTGAGGAGTTAATAAGGTACCTGTGTGTCAGACGGTGATCGGCGCAAGGGGGGAAAGGGAAACTGGAGTGAGAAAGTGGGGGTAAGGAGTGTGTGTGGGGTTTAATTGAAATAGGCCTTACTGAGAAAAGGGCATTTATTCGCTCAAAGACCAAAGGCAGGAGGGAACTGAGCATTCCGGCCAACAGGCCAGGCGGAGGCCGGCGAGTAACAGATCGGGGGAGACGTGGCAGGGCCTGGGGACACAGCACCCTTGGAGTCACCATTGCAGGCGCTGGGCTGGAGGGTGATGTGATGTGACATCTGCGTTACAGGTTGGCTCGGGCCCGTCTGGTGGAAACGGCCCGGGCAGGGAGTTGAGGGCAGAAGCGGGGAGACTGGTGGAGGTATAATCCGGGCAAGAGCGGAGGGCCAGGTACACGTCGAAGGTGCGGCCGACAAGGTACGCTGAGGAACGCGAGGGAGACAAGCTGGGGAGGTGCTAGACGCTCGCAGACGTCCCCTGATAAGCCTGCCAATCCCTGTCTGACAGATGAGGCCCAGACTCACAGCAGGGAGGCTGCTTGTCACGGGCCCCACGGCCGGGCTTGTGTGCTGACCTCTGCCCGAGTCCAATGCCAAGTGCACCTCAGCAGCCCCTCCGGCTTTTGCGTTTTAGACGGTATGAAATTAAAAAGACCGCCGGTACGTAACACATACACCTGTCATACCACACATAAAACGTACATACCTCAACCCACACATTCCACACATCTCACACACACACACACACACACACACACACACCCCACATACCTCACGCACCACACATGTCCACAAAGTCTGATTGTCTTGCAGGTGAACCCAGCACTGGATCTCACAGCCCTCTGAGTCAGCTTCCAGAAGCCATGGCTTTGCATCCAGATAAAACCTGGTTCAAATCTTGGCTCGTCACCTTCCGCTCGCACGACGTTGGGCAAGTCATCAAATCTCGCCGTTCCAGTTTGCTGTATACAGTGGCCACAGCCATTTCGGGGCTGCGGCGAGGATTGACAATAAGAGGCTGCTCTTGGGCCAGCGCTGGGTTACAGCTTGCCTCCGTTTCCCCGCTTGGGCCCTGAGGACAAGGGGGCTGTTCGGAAAGTGCTCTGAGACCTTGGGGCAGAGAGCAAGCAAGGCCGCAAATCTGTCCTCAAACTGTCCAGGAGCTCTGTCTCCCTAGGACACAAAGGCTTGTTCCAGGCCACAGAGGGCCCCTCAGGCCGTGACCCTGTCACCGCAGCACTGACCCGAACCAGGGGCACCATCAGACCCCGAGCCTCTGGCCTCCCTGACACGACAGCCCCCCAGAGTGGCCGAGAGGGGCCAGGGCAACCCTTTGCCTTGGATTTGGCTGTGATTTATTATCCCTTGGAGATGACTCATCCTGCTGGGAAAGGAGATTAATTGGAGATACACATGTTTAGAGGGCAAATCATTTCATATACAAACATTCTAGCCGAAAAGCAGTTGTAAACACCAGTTGGAACATCCATTCTCCTCTCTGTCACGCAGCCTCTATCTTAGCTAACCAAACTGGCCCAGGGGTCTCCGGAAATCTCTTCTGACACCTCAGGCGGGGTTTCCCAAGCATCTAGTGGAGCCGCTCCTGAGCAAACTGCCTCCCTTTATACAACAGTTCAACAGAAAATCTCATGGAGGATGGCTGGCGCACGCACACACACACACACACACACACACACTGAAGATGCAGAATATGCTTTCCTCAAAAGACCGAATATGTGCTTATCTCCATGCAAGTGCATGCCCTATGGGAGAAAGAACATTGGACTTAATATAAGAATATCTGATTTCATGGGAATGCAAGCTGGTGCAGCCACTCTGGAAAACAGTATGGAGGTTCTTCAAAAAATTAAAAGTAGAACTCCCCTACGACCCAGCAATTGCACTACTGGGCATTTACCCACGGGATACAGGTGTGCTGTTTCGAAGGGACACATGCACCCCCGTGTTTATAGCAGCACGATCAACAATAGCCAAAGTATGGAAGAGCCCAAATGTCCCTTGATGGACGAATGGATAAAGAAGATGTGGTATATATATGCAATGGAGTATGACTCAGCAATCAAAAAGAATGAAATGTAGCCATTTGCAACTACATGGATGGAACTGGAGGGTGTTGTGCTAAGTGAAATTAGTCAGAGAAAGACAAATATCATACGACTTCACTCATATGAGGACTTTAAGAGACAAAACAGATGAACATAAGGGAAGGGAAACAAAAATAATATAAAAACAGGGAGGGGGACAAAACCAGAAGAGACTCCTAAATATGGAGAACAAACTGAGGGTTACAGGAGGGGTCGTGGGAGGGGGGATGGGCTAAATGGGTCAGGGGCATTAAGGAATCTACTCCTGAAATCATTGTTGTGCAATATGCTAACTAATTTAGATGTAAATTAAAAAAAAATAAAACAAGTTAAAAAAATGAACAAACATTAAAAAATAAATAAAAAATAAAATCACACACGCGCAAAAGAATATCTGATTTCAGATCTTGTCTCTGCCATGACATTTAACGTCTCTGACAAGCCGGTAAACTCTCAGAGCCTCACCGATCCAGTGGGGATGGGAGGGTTGTTGTAAGTGGTGCACGGACGAGACCATGTATGTGGGGACCTGGCCCCGATTAGCTGTAAGTCAATGACTGGAATGTTTGTCTCTCCTTTGAGAAATTTACCTGCTATTGGTCTTTTGGTTTGGGAATATAGTTTTTGAAAGTGTGGATCTAAATGTGTACTTCATGCACCTACGCGTGTAGGTATTCAGTAAACATTTATGTCACCTGCTCCCTGCCAGGCACAACCTGGAGGCTGGGAAGCAGGAAAGGCACGGTCCTACCTTTGGGGGCTTGAGGTCTAGTAGGGGGTAAGATGAGGAAAGTCCTTGCTGCCCCGCCCACCCTGCTCCTCGGTACAATCGACCTAAATGCAAATCTGACCCCGCCCCCCTGCTTTCTATTCCCTGCGGCTCCCTAATGCCTCACGGTGAAGCCCTTTCTGACCTCAGGCCCTTGGCCGTCTGACTCCCCTGCCCCCTCTAGACCACACCTTACCTCTAGTTCCTCTTTGCCCCACACCCTCCGTGTCTTCACACCCTGTTCCCTTGGTCCCTCCCGCCCTGTGTGTCCCTGTCCCTTGGACCCCTCACGAGGCACTGCTCTCTGGTGTTTGTTGCCAGACCCTTGTCTTGCCCGGGGGATGGGGGTGGGGGATGGGGGGAGGCCCTTCAGGGCAGGGCTGTATTTTGCTCAGCCCGATTCCCTGGGACAAAGTCCAGGGACAAGCGCAGGGACTTAACAAATGCAGCTGAAGTGAATATTTAAGAAACAGGCTTCTTACTTTAAAGGTCCCTTATTAGCGGTTTGGGAAAGAGAAACGATCCGGCAGAAACATGTGACCCTCCTGCTTGGCCTGGGGCAGGAGGCAGCACTTAGGAGGCCAGGCTGCTGCCCAAGACCACAGAGCCACGGAGCCCAGAGCCACAGAGCACATGGAGCTATGGCCATAGGGACGTGGCCACCAGGCTGCCCAGAGCTCCTGCCTGCTGAACCAGAGGAACCCTGCCTGGCTTCCCCTGCTGCCTCTTCCCCGTCTCCCGGCTTCCATTTCCAGGTCTGTTTTGTGCACCTTGCCGCGTGGGCCCTTTCGTGGCCCGGCGTCTCGATCACTTCAGAAAGAGGGGGGAGATAGGTTCTTGAAAGTGCCTACCGACATTCCCAGAGGCCTGCAGAGAACATGTGCAGCAACGGTCAGTATTGTCGGAAACTTACTTTCTTTTTTTTTTTTTTAATGTTTATTTACTTTTGAAGGAGAGAGAGACAGAGCGTGAGTGGGGGAGGGGCAGAGAGAGAGAGGGAGACACAGAATCCGAAGCAGGCTCCGGGCTCCGAGCTGTCAGCACAGAGCTCGACGCGGGGCTCGAACCCACGACCCGTGAGATCATGACCTGAGCTGAAGTCGGACCCTCCACCGACTGAGCCTCCCGGGCGCCCTGAACCTTTCTAATGCGCGACTCCGCTCACGTCTGTCCACTGCCTGGAAGTCTTTAGTAAATAATTGCACCACCATCATCACCGGCAGCAGTAAAAGCGGTCAGCTCCTGGAATCTCCCTGCGTTCGAGGCGCAGGGACAAGCTCCTTACAGATAGGATCTCGTCCTCACGCCCACCCTGAGTGAGAGTCCTTATCCCCATTTTACAGTTGGGGAAATGGGGATTTAAGGATTAAGCAGCTTTGCCCAAAGTGGCTTCAGGGGCCACCCATGTGCGCCTCTCAGATCTCTGACGCAGGGAGCTTCGTGCCTGAGCCCAGCGGCCGCCCTGACACCCACGTCCCGTCCTCGTCCTCGAGGCCACACTTTCCAAGGGCGGCCCCCCGCCAGCAGCTGAGCACGAGGCGGGGTTGGGGGGGCATAGAGCCCAGCAGGAGCTGCAGGTCTCTGCTGCGCCCTTTGGCTCAGAATCCCCGACCGACCGGACTCTGTCAGGACCGCCAGTGCGCTGGAGATGTTTCTACTCTCCCACCAGGACCTCCCTCCCCTCTCTGTCTCCTCCCCACTCAGACCTGCCTCGCAGTCTGAGAGCTCTCCCAGCCTCCCCTTCCATTCTTCACCGGCATTGCCCGGAGACATCTCTAGCGTGGCTAATCGTGCATGGTGTCTGCTTTTTGGAGGACCAGAAGGAACGCACACAGCTAAAAAACGGTGAACCCCAATATCCCTTCTATCCTTCCACACTGACGGGCTGACTTCCAGAATGGGCTGCATTTCCCAGCCTCTCTTGTAGCCTCAGGCTAGGATCTGCATGCCGTGGTCTGAGGGATGTCTGCTTTGTGTCCTTATTAAAGGGATGTCTGTCATGGACCCTGCGAAGCAGGTGACAGAAGAGCGTGGACCCCCGATGGCTTTGCAGAGCACAGCATCACGCCTGCGGGGACTTCCACGTGGCAGGGGGTGGCGGGGGGGGGGGTGGACTTGCTTCTTATTTAAATCACTCTTACTCTGAGCTCTGTTGCACTTGGAACAGTGTATCAGTGGATCGCGGAATCCAATCTCCCAGCCAAATCAGACGTGAATCTCAGCTTCGTTGGCAAAACTCTGGATTTTAAAGGGCCTCTAAAGCCACATCATTGCGACAGGCTTCCCAGCATGGAGGGAAGGAGAGGAAGAAAGGAGTGGAGGAGCAGGGAGCTGGTCAAGAGCCAAAGTGAATGGGCGGAGCGCTGTCTGCTGTGGTCTGAGAGGCAGGCGAGAGCCCGGACGGGGGCAGAAAAGTGCCCAGTGTGACTTGTGTAACAATAAGATGACAAGATCTCAGGACAAATTCAGCTCCAAAGCAGAGGAGACGCTTTTCCGACTCACAGGGGAAAGCCCTCCAGCTGGTGCTGTGAGCCTCTTCCGCCCATGACCTTGAAGGTCCAGGGAAAGGGTTGGGTGGTCTGGGCTGGGCATCACCACCCCCGAGGCAGCCCCCGCCCACCCCCCCCCCACCCCGCCCCGAGCACTGTGGGAAGAGAGAGGATTCTTCGCGGATGCCAGCCCCATGTGAGCATTCTGGGGGTCAGCTCTTCCTCCCCCTTGTGCTGGGTGTGCCCAGAGTTAGGGCTCAGTCTCGTTTGAACTGCCGGCCCTGCTCGAGTGACCAGGAGGACAGGCTAAAACCAGCTTCCCAGCCTGGCTCTCAAGGCTCTTCAGGACACGGGCGTCCCACTTTCCCACAAGGTCTGATGGACTTCTCACCACCCCCCCCGCCAAACCCTGCCGCCACGACTGTGCTGTTCCCTCCAGACTTTCCCTCCACCTGCCCGGGTCCAGTGTCCCGTCCGTGAGGCTGAGCCCCCCGCCGGCGGTGGCCTCCTCTGTGCCTCCCTCGGGGTCGCTGCTGGGATCCGCTCCCAGGTGTCCTCCAACCAGCCTTCTGAAGAGCAGGAATCTCTCACCATTTTCCTTCTTTCCAACCCAGCGCCTGCAAAAGGCTTGGCACGGTGGAAGGTTCAAGAACTTTTTGGTGGACGAAAGAAGACTCGGCCACTTGTCAACCAACACACGGTGATGGAAAGTGCAGTAGTTGTTCCACGTGTTCATGCAGAAAATGACAGGAGGTCATCCAGGGACACTGTGACAGAGGCGAGTACTGTCCCTGTAGAGGGGGGCCGTGGGGCTGAGTATCGACGGAGGGCCTCTGGGGAGTGGGGTGCCGGGGATGTGGCCACGCAGCTCAAGAGCAGGCAATTCCCCTCCCTGCCGATGACAACGTCTGTCATGACCACACCGAGCCTGATGCAGGGACACGTGTCATCGATCCCTTATTCCCATGTGGGTCTTTTAGTTTAGCGAATGCTGCAGTGATAACACAGCTGGGGAAACTGAGACCCCAGAGCTGAAGAACTGCAATCACTCGGGTTCTCAACGCGGACTTTCTGACTTCCTGCTCTGCACGCGGGCCATGAGCCTCTGTGGGCTTGTGGAGAATAGTCTGGATGTAGGAGTCAGAATATCTGGGTCTGCGTGTGGTTTCCACCCCTTTGTGACCCTTGTGCGATACATTCCCTACCTGGAGCCTGGGTACTCACATAAAAATGGGGATAAATTGTTTCCTTCCAGGTCGCTAACGGTCGGTTAAGCGCCTGACTCTTGGTCTTGGCTCAGGTCATGAGCTCACGGTTCGTGAGTTCGAGCCCCATACCGGGCTCTCTGCTGTCAGGGCAGAGCCCTCTTCGGGTCCCCGTCTCCTCTCTCTCTGTCCCCTCCCCACTTGCACACGCCCTTTCTCTCTCTCAAAAATAAACATTAAAAAAGAAAGAAAGAAAGAATATGTATGAAAAGCTTTCATAAGTCATCGGGACTTCCTTCAAACACAGATTTTGTTGTGTATTTTTATCTGAGTGTTGCAAATTAAGTGAAAGACCAGGGAACATAAAGCGTGCAACCAGTAAATTTATGATTTGAAAAGAAGAAGTAATTGGGGAAAAGCTTACAGGTAAGACAAATATCACCATATGATTAAATCTAATAACCAGCCTGCGTGGTAGAGTGAGTTTTGTCTCATTTCATATTTGCCTTTTAGAATATTTATTTAGGGGCGCCGGGGTGGCTCAGTCGGTGAAGTATCTGACTCTTGGTTTGGGCTCAGGTCATGATCTCACGAGCCCCGTGCTGGGCTCTGCGCCGACAGCTCAGAGCCTGCTTGGGATTCTCTCTCCCACCTTCTCTGCCCCTCCCCAACTTGTGCTCTCTGTCTCTTTCTCAAAAATAAATGAACATGTATAAAATAAAATAAAATCTATTTAATCTGATCTGGTGACCTGAGGACAGCCCCCCTCATTCCAGCGGGGGTGTGTGCAAAACATGTTACATGGTTCATCTGTAGGTGGTGAGGTTATGGATGGTTTTTATGGGGTTTTTCCATATCTTTATTCTTGTACTTTACCTGCACGAACATGTAAAATATATATAAGAAGGAGAAGTTTGCGAATGCTCTCATTGGTGGAGTGGCCTCCCCCCGCCCCACTCCCGGCTCTGGTGTCTGCTTTGATCCTCACGGAAGCAATGGAGAGGTCAGCTGATCTCAAAGGTGAGGCTGGGCTGTGCACTCAGGCTCAGGCTCCCTCACTCCCAAAGCTTTTGCTGTGTGCACTTACCGTGTGCTCCTGACTGGCTGGTGGGGAGCAACGTTGGGAATGGGACATTCTCTCTGGTTCCCTAGAGAATGGAGCTTCTAGATGCTTCTCTGCCAGGCATGGAGTAAATGTGAGTGAGGGGCCTTTGGCACTTCTCTGGCACCGCATTTAAACCAGGCTCATCGGAACCCATCGGACATGGTCCCATTGGAAGAGCTCGGCATGTCCTGAAACAGCCTACCCTCCCACAATTCAGAGCTACCCCCGAGGCCTCGGGAGCTGTATAGTCTGGTACGTGTGACCTTGTGGGGCCCTAGGTCCTCTGTGGGGCTGAGCTCTGGATGAGAATTTTTGGCTTGCCCTGCCTGTGGGCATCACCAGCTGGGAGGCCACCAGAGGACAAACCCACTTGTCTCAGTCCTAGTTTCTCCAGTTTCTTTTTTTTTTTTTTTAATGTTTATTTATTTTTAAGAGAGAGAACGTGTGAGCAGGGGAGGGGCAGAGAGAGACAGGGACGAGATTGGAAGTGGGCCCCATGCTGACAGCAGAGAGCCCGACATGGGGCTTGAACTCATGAACCATGAGCTCACGACCTGAGCCGAAGTTGGATGCCTCACCAACCGAGCCGCCCCAGTTTCTCCAGTTCCGAACGGGGGCCCTGTTTTCTACCTTGTGGAGGCCTTGAATGGCACCCAAGGAACTTTGGTTTATTCCAATGGAGGAAAACTCCACGGCTGATTTTGCCAAGCAGAATTCCAAGGGATTCATTCCACCCCCCGGGTTCACCGGGGCCTCAGCCGCAGTGGGCAAAGCAGAGCTTGAAGGACTTCTGTGGACAGCATGCTCCCAGCTCAGAGGGGGGACAGAGGGGAGACGCATGACATCTGACTCTTCTCTGGCCCTGGACCTCAGGGTTCATCTCAGCCTCCCGTACACGAGGGGTTTCTTGACTTGGGAATCCAACTGTAGCCAGAGAAGAAGTGAGGCCTGTACCCGCGTAGTTAGCAGAGGCCTCGCTGAGCCCTGCGGATTTGGGAGAGGGAAAATTCTCTCGAGAAGGTTTTGTTCCTGATTTTTTGGGGGATTAGGAGCCTCTTCTGAAAGACAAGAGACTTTCTCACCAAACCCTCCGTGGGCTCCCAAGTGTTATGTCTCTTACACGGTCGCACTGCCATGAGAGTTCTATTATTATTGTTGTTTTTCTTGAGAGAAACAAAGGCAGTGTGAATGGGGGAGGAGCAGAGAGAGAGAGAGGAGAAAGAGAGAATCCCAAGCAGGTTCCACACTGTTACGTGGGGCTTGAGCTCATGAAACCTCGAGATCATGACCTGAGCCGAAACCAAAATGGGACACTTAACTGACTGAGCCACCCAGGCGCCCCCATTTTTTTAATCAATGATACAGAAGATGGGCTTTATTGCATTCTGTGGGTCTAACACCTTGAGGCTTGGGGAGGTAGATGACCGGCCCCTGGTCGCAGCTCGCTCGTGGTGGACCAGAGTTCCGGTCCTGCCTTCTAAGCCGGTGGCTTGTCCGCTGCCTGCACGTGCCCATGATGATATTTTTAAGCAAGGGCTTTAAGCCCTGGGTGAAAAGATGGCTTTTCTACCTCCTGGTTGTGTGAGCAGGAGCATTTCTTATTAATAATAAATGTAGGCTGTCTGGTGAAATTTGAGTTTCAGATAAACAACATAGAGGTTTTTTAGTACCGGCGTGTCCCAGGCAATGTCTGCTAACTCAGGGCTGAAATCCTGAAATGCTGATGTCAGCCTCATTCCGTGAACCGGCCGCTCTCCTTCTCAGGCAAGGTGCGCACATCCTGTCCCCTCTCTCCTGCATCAACCGTCCCTCTAGTGGGTTGTTCCCGGCAGCACGGACACGTGCTGTCCTTTCTTGGATCTGCACTTGAGAGCCCAGCCCGGCCCCTTCCCTGGACTCCAGGCTCATTTCCACGGTGTCCTTAATGGCCACACTTGGATATCTCCGAGGCAACTGAACCTGACCATCCAGAGCCACGCTGCTGATGTAATCCGTGCAGTTTCCTCCCCAGGAGTCCCCTTGGCCCCTCCACCCTCGCCCCCTGCCTCCCTTCCCTCCGAGGCGCTGGCGGCCCTCCCGTTCCCGGGCACAGAGTCTTGCAAGCCTCGGTCTTGCGCTGGCCTCGCCTCCCTGAACCCATCTTCTGCAGAAAGCTCAGGGCTGCTCTCTCCCCTCGTTGACTCACATGCCATCTCCGCGGGGAGGCTTTCCCGGCAACCTCGACGGCTGAATCTATGCAGAGCCTAGGCCCAGCCGTTCCCCTTCTGGACGCAAGCTCGATGGGTGTGTGTTCACGCGTTCATCTGTGCGCCGAAAGACGCTCCAAGAATGTTATAGCAGCGGCATTCCTGATTTACCTTTGAGTCACTCCAGCCCCTCGCTCTGAATCTTACCCAGGGTCCCACGGAGGGCCCAGGCCCTGCGAGGAGAAGGGCCCAGCCCTGCCTCCTGGCCTTTCCTCTCCGCTCCCTCCAGAGCCGAGTGTGCTTTCTCATCCGTCCAGGAAGGCGTACGGCTAAGCCAAGGGCCAGGCTCTGAACCCGGCTCTGAAGCTTGAATCCCAGCTCCTTCTCTTACCTGCTGTGTGATCTTGGGTAAGCTGCTAACCGTCTCTGTGCTTGTTTCCTTATCTACAAAATGGGGATCGTGACCTCACTCCCCTCATGGGACTTTATGAGGATTAGCTGAGTTCACGCCTGGACATGTGTAGGACAGCGCCTGCTACAAGAAAGATGGAAGTCTTCCCCAAATCACAAAGGCTAAGATTAATCGAGTGCTTACCATGTGCTCAGTGCTTTACCGCTGTTACTTCCCTCCAGGCTTTCAACACCCTCGAGGTAGCTAGAGATGTCTCTTTGTGGTACCATGGGGGAAACTGAGGCACGGAGGGGGGCAGGTGAGCTCTCTAAGGGCCCACAGTGGGTCCTCAGCAGGGTTTGCCTTCTGTTATTGGTCTCCTCTGTGTATGGAGAGATCCTTAATGCCCGGTTTCCTCTTCAAGAAATGCAGCAAAGTCAGGGAAATCTGCTTAAATTACTTTTTGTGCAAGACCCCAGCGTGGGAGACCCAGACTAAGTCCTCTAGAACTCATGGGGAAGAACAACTGGAATTCTTACTCAAGCCTGTTCTGGAAGCCACAGAATATGTGGTCCACCAAGCCTCTCAGGCCTAGGTTTCCAGGAAAACTGAGCTGGGATTTCATGAGCTCAGATCTCTTGTTGGATCTGCTTAGTAGTGGGTGACTGGGTCTCATAGACTCACGTAAGTTGAAATCGGCACCCAGTCTTCGCCCTTTTCCACTTTGCAGATGGGACAAGCTGATGCCCAGAGAGGGAGGGTGATTTTCCCAAGGCCACACAGCAAGACAGTGGAACTGAAGCCTCCTGACTCCCAGGTGGGCTGGCTCACCTGCTCCTGGAAGGCGTAGCCCTTGGAGGGCATTCCGTCTTGGAGTTCTCTACCTTGACTGTCCTTTGGAATCACCCGCGGGTACCCATGTGTGGGCGCCATCCCGGACCAGATAAATCAGAATTTCTGGGGGTGAAGCCTGGGCACTGATATTCTTTTAAAACTCCCTAAGTGACTCTAAAATGCATGAATGGTTGAGAACCACTGCTCCAGCCCAAGAGATGGGAGCGAGCCTCAGAGATTGGAAATACCTGGGCCATCACGACACAGGTATTAAGACCAGAGTGGATCTCCCGCCGGCTCTTCAGATCCATTCAGTGCTCTTTCTAATCCGATATATGGCCACACCCCACCCCCAGCCCCCAGACCCTTTGAATAGAGCCCTATATCTGGTCCACATCAAAGTGGTGCCGAGCCTGGCAGGGAATACATCGGGCTCAGATACATCTGGAGTGGAATTCAGGAATACAAGGAGCATGCTCTGTCTCCTGCCTTTCTACAACTCTGTTCAGCTCATTCCTGGATAAGCTCAAACCATTGGCCATTTCGTCACTGGTCTCTGTGTCCCCATCTTACCCCGGGCGGCTCTAGGTAAGTCTTATGTGGGCCTCGTTCTTCCCGGCCCGGAATCCACTGACCCAGTTGGTTTCAGGTGCCCACAGCAGGGCTGGTGCAGTCTAAGACCCAATCTGTGATTTGCGGCTGGTCAAGAGCCAACTTTGGCTCCCAGAATCGCCTCCTGATCTCAGCAAGAAGCTGGAATAGCCGGAAGGATCTTAGAAATCTGTGTTTCAAAAGGGAAACAGTTAAATTAGAGCTGAAACTCAGTGAGGCTTGTGTTAAAGCACGGCCTGTCATCTGAAACCTGGGATTTCTTTTTCATTTTATTTTTTTTTTAAATGTATTTATTTCCTTTTTATTTTTAGAGAGAGAGAGTACGAGCGGGGGAGAGGGGCAGAGAGAGGGAGAGAGAATCTCCAACAGGTTCCACGCCCAGCATGAAGCCCGATGCGGGGCTTCATCCCGTGACCCTGGGATCATGACCTGAGTCGAAATCAAGAGTCGGGCACTCAACCGCCTGAGCCACCCAGGCGCCCCTCTTTTTCGTTTTAAATGAGAGTGTTTATGCAGATTTGTCATGAAGGCTTAAAACTCTCGACTCGCTCTGGAGCCAAACTCCGCTTTCCTAATTGGAGAGGGAATAATTGTTAAAGCTCACGGCCGATGTTTTTCTGAAAATTGCATGTTTTACAAGAGCTGCTCTTGAAAACATATAATTCTGATGTTGTGAAACCACTGCATCAATGCAGAGTTTTGAAAACATGGAAAAGTTCACCCCGGGAACCGAGGGGGTTGTCTGTCTGGGTTGTGACAGTCTGGGGTACTGTCTGGATACGATGGAGAAGGCGACACAGGCATCTGTGGGCTGGTTTCTCAAGGGTACGGGAAGGTTGGTAGTTTGGGGGCGGGACATAAAAGAGAAGAAAGGGAATCAGATCTGGAGCCTGGGCCACACTCGTGCTAGCTGGTGAGTGGCTTGAGGCCAATCTTTTAAGCTTGCTGGGCCTCAGTTTCCTTGACGGTAAGAGGAGAGGGTGGGGCCACACGCCTCCAAGTGACTCGGGTTGGACTTTCCTTCTCTGGGCCGCCCTTTTCCCAAATGGCAGGCAAAGGCATTGCAGTAGATGACCCAGGGAAACAGCGTGGTCCTAAAATTCCTTCTTTTCTGGAATGTTCTGGTTGTCGCTGGATAATTCCCGATCCACAAGAGGCATTGCTGGGCGCTCCCTTCCGCCAAGATGGTCTTCCCAGCAAAGTTCTATTTCCTCAGCTCTCTGCACGTGGTTTGAGTCTTTCCAGGAGAAATTAAGAAGGATTTAGGGAAATTTAATTTTCTCCTCTCAGGGTTAGTCAGAGCTTTACTATTATTATCTGTTCCAAACCAGCTGATCTATGGGGGAGAGCAGGGATGGGGTCACGTTTGTCCTCCTTTGCCTTGAAAAGAGAGGAACCTTTGGGACTCCGTGGAGGGCCCGGAGTGTGCCAGAAACCTCTCTGCAACTCTGGACACTGGTGAGCTCAGAGTCCAAGGCTGGCACAGTCATTTGGAAGGGCTGGGGAAGCCAGGGCTGCTACAGAAGTTTCTAGCACACTGTCTTCCCCGACCCCCCCCCCCCGCCCCCCGCCGCCCCGGGACCCTAGGAAGTCTCCTCCAAGTCTAGGACAAGACAGCAACTCCCACTGCAGGCTTCATGGCTCTCGGTGACACCACTGCAGGGGACTTGTCGCGAAGAGAGTTTCGCACTGTTCGGTCTCTTCTGATTCTGGCTCCCAAGAGGGTGTAGGCTTTCTCCTTGGCTTCCGGCACCCCTTCTGGTTCACGCTGCACCCATTCTCGAACCTCAGCATCGGTATTTCTCTAGGGGGCCCTGGGGCCCCACAAAACCCAGGCTCTTTTCTCTGGACCCCAACTCTCTATTTTGGATCCAGGTCAGCACTGACTAACCACCCCCTGACCAGCCCAGTTCTGGAGTGCCCCGGATCTGCTTATGGACACAGCTTGTGTGGCAGTCTCTGCTCCTGGCTGACCTCGCCCCTGTAAACAGGCTGGTGGGTGGGGGACGGGCCAAATGGGTGACGGGGATGAGGGAGGGCGCTTGTCGTGTTGGGCACCGGGGGTTCCATGTAAACGACGGATCAATCACTAAATTCGACTCCTGAAGGGGCGCCCGGATGGCACAGTCGGTTAAGCACCCGACTCTTGATCTCGGCTCAGGTTGTGATCTCACGGTTCGTGAGTTCAAGGCCCACGTCGGGCCGTGTGCTGATGGTGCGGAGCCTGCTTGGAATTCTGTCTCTCCTTCTCTGTGTCCCTCCCCTGCTTGTTCTCCCTCTCTCTCTCAAAATAAATAAATAAACTTAAAAAATAATTTTAAAAAATTCTACTCCTGAAAACAGTATCACACTCTACGTTAACCAACCAGACTGTAAACAAAACTTTGAAGAAAAAAAGTCATAAACAAGGCTGCCCACAGTCTTAGCCAACTGTGCCTGTTCCTGATGCGTGCACAGGACTGTTCTCTGCTATTCCAGACACGTCGCTCCCAGCAGCTCCTTAACTCAACCCCCTGCCTCTTCAAGGCGCAGCTTAGGGCCCTGGGTTCCAAGATCGGCTTCTGCTCTTTCTGAACTGGCAACCGTTCTGACCCCTTTCTTGTTTGGAACTGGGTTCCAAACCTTCCGTTGGGTACTGGGATCTAGGTGTCTTCCTTATGTGAGTGTCCCTAAAGCTCCAGGCAGAAGTGCCCCTCCTGCTGCTCAGAGGTCCCCAGGGCCCTGGTTGCCACATGGTTTGTTGCAGAACAGCCTCCCGGATACACACCCAGAAGAAGCTCTCGCGATTACCCCTCAGCCCCTGTTCGTATTTTCTTGCCTGTGAGTCTTAGGAGCAGTGTCTTTGACTCAGACCCTCCCGACCCACTATAAAAAACATTTGTTTCTAAAGGTAAACAGAGTTGAATGTATAGAACACATACAAATGCTAGATAAAATTGCTATATAAAATTGCAGGGCTAACCCGGCAGAAAAGTAGAAAAAACGTTGGAGGCTGAAAAGTCCAGAAAACACAAATCCAGAGAGAAAGGGGTACTGAGGCTGAGTTTGCCTGGGCCCACCCCTGCGGGTCTACAGTGTTGGCTGTAACTGGGCCTATAGGTGGGTAGTGGTAACAAATCCCAAGACCCACTCAAGGTGCAAGGTCAAAGGAGAGGCCCATCCCAGCGTAAAGCCAGATGATCCCCCCCTCCCCAAGCAAGAAGTTTAGGATTCCTGCCTGTCTAGGGGCGCCTGGGGGGCTCAGTCAGCTAAGCGTCCGACTTCGGCTCAGGTCACGATCTCGCGGTCCGTGAGTTCGAGCCCCGTGTCGGGCTCTGTGCTGACCGCTCGGAGCCTGGAGCCTGCTTCGGATTCTGTGTCTCCCTCTCTCTCTGCCCCTCCCCTGCTCACACCGTCTCTCTCTCTCTCTTTCTCAAAAAATAAATAAACATTATTAAAAATTTTTTTTTCAACGTTTATTTATTTTTGGGACAGAGAGAGACAGAGCATGAACGGGGGAGGGGCAGAGAGAGAGGGAGACACAGAATCAGAAACAGGCTCCAGGCTCTGAGCCGTCAGCCCAGAGCCCGACGCGGGGCTCGAACTCACGGACCACGAGATCGTGACCTGGCTGAAGTCGGACGCTTAACCGACTGCGCCACCCAGGCGCCCCAAAAAATAAATAAACATTAAAAAAAAAAAAAAAAGGATTCCTGCCTGTCTATGCCTGGACTCTGGGTCCAGGGCAAAAAGAACAAGTCTCTGCTGAAAATTTCTAGTTCTAAGCCCCAGAGCTCAGTTGGGTTTAGGGCCAGAATTCTACCCCATTTAGTCAGCTTTTGGCTTTAGGCTTTTCAGGCCTCTCAGGTCGTGTGAATCGGACGCCTGGCTGGCCGAAGCAAACACAAATCCCATCTAAGGAGGCAATGCTATTTCACTTCACCGACGAGGAGGCTTAGCAGTGAATACTCGCCCAAGCTCCTCTGGCTGAGAAAGAGGGGAGTCTGTTTTCAGGAAGGATACCATGAGGCCTCCTGCACACGGCCAGCGAGTGTGAAATTGTCCAGGAACTCTAGGGGGAAAGGGACACGACTGTGGGTGTCCAGCCTGGGGCTAGGGAGAATAGCATGGTTTTCATCCCAGATCTGGGTTCGTACAGATACAGGCAGGATGCTTAGACCTCACGGGACGGCTGTGGGGATCCAAGGGGACCGAACACTTGGCCTTGAGGTTGAAGGGGCAAGTCGGCCTCAGACTGGCCATGCGGAGGCCCTCAAGGGGCCTCGCTGGGCTCTGCTGTCTACAGAACGCTTGTTGGTTCCGGAAGTCGAGGGGAAGGAATCGCTCGGAGCAGTCCCCTTCCTGGAGAGACCTCCGCCTCCCCATGAAGGCCTGTTCTGCGGGTGCAGAGCAGCGCCCGGCCATTCTCCACTCGAGGAGCTCGTTTGACAATTGATGTCATTCCCACCCACCCAACACAAGCACGCGTGCACATGCTCCCTCAGTCTGATAAGTAGCGGACGCAGCTGCTGCTGGTTGAACACCTACGGCCCGAGCAGCACCTGCTACATCAGGAGCCTTGCAGCTAAAAAAAAACAAAAAAACAAAACCAAAAACCAGAAAGGGTTCAAAATAGCTTAATAACAACTACCACTTAAATGGCACTTAGAGGGGCACCTGGGTGGCTCAGTCGATTAAGCGTCTGACTCTTGATTTTGGCTCAGGTCATGATCTCACAGTTCATGGGATCGAGCCCCGCATGGGGCTCTGCACTGACAGTGTGGAGCCTGCTTGGGATCCTCTCTCTCCCTCCCTCTCTCTCTCTGCCCCTCCCCCACTCACGTGCACAGGCTCTTTCTCTCTCTCTCAAAATAAATAAACATTAAAAGCATAAATCAATGGCACTTACAATGTTCCAGAAACTGTTTGAAATACTTTCCACGCACCAACCCTTTTAATCCTAGCAACAATCTCCATAAAATGGAGGTGGGTGTTCTCTCCAGGCCCATTTTACAGATGAGGAGATCAAGAGAGGTGTGGTGAACATGCCAAAAGGCCTAAGTGGCAGAGCCTGGGTTTGCCGGTCTAGCTCCAGAGGTTTTGCTCTTGACTGCGCTGGAAATACCCACTTAACCAGAGATTAGGATTCTCTCACTTAACAAGGTGTCCCAAGGTGGGGACACGCCAAGGGCAATTACTTCAATAGCTCAACTTCATCACCGAGGATTAGGCTTCTTTTCATCTTTATGCTCTGTCAGTCCTTAGCCCCTTGGCTTTTGCGTTCAGTATTATCCCTTATGTTACAACATGGCTGCAGCAGCTCCAAGTATCATACTGTCACCCAACAGCACCCAAAGGCCAGTTAAAGAAAAAGTCCCTTCCTTATGGTTCTTTTTGAGATGAGGGAAACTTTCCCCAAATGCCCCCCAGAGACTTCTCCTTGTGTCCCCTTAGCCAGAATAAAGTTATACACTTTCTCATAAACTAAGAAGAAAGAGGTCACCCATTCAACTGGCTTAGACCAATCAAGACCCACCCCTAGGGGCCTGGGGGGGGGGGGGCTGCTTCTCCTGAAGCAGAGGGCTGCCTGGGAACCTGAGTAAAACTGGCTTCTGGTTTGTGGGCTGGGAGGGACAGCCGGAAAGGGTGTGGGCCGGCCACACCCGCACGATCTCTAGTTCTCACCTTGTAACCTTACAGGATAGAGGCTGTTACCGCTCCATAAATAAGAAAACTAAGACTCGGGGAGGACCCAGTGGCTTGGCCAAGGTCAGCCGCTGGTGACTGACAGGTCCTGTAACCTGGGCACACCCTCCGGCAAGCCTGGAAATGAAAGCCTCTCTTTTCCCATCTTAGGCTGATTGCATTGGAAAGATTCATGGTCCTATCAGGTGGCTCTCACTGTCCCTTTTGGGTGACTGCATCCCCGACAACGGTTTATGGGCTGGAGAAATTCTCACATAGTGGCTCCTGTCCCTGCAAGGCAAGGGAAGGCCCCCAGGAAGAGCGGTGGTGGGTGGGGGGAGGGGAGGGGAAGGGCAGGGGCCAGGCAGCTCTCTGGCTTTGGTCCTGCTATCAGTGAAGGCAGCGCCTCCTGGCAGGGTTTTCTCTCGTTTGTGTTGATCAGGGGTACTTCGGCACTAGGGCCCTGGGTCCCCATCCAGAATCCCTTTGCAGAGAGGTGCGACGCACGGCCTGGGTTCCTCCTGCGTCTGTTCTACCGCCCTTAGGAACGTCAGCGCCTTTGACTTTCTGAGCCCCCAGAAGGAATCAGCCCCCTCACTGAGCCAGATGCCCCTTCCTCCCGAGAGCGGTGGCCTGTTCTCCCACCAGGGTCAGGGAGGGGGTGACCTACTCCCTCTCCCTTCAAGGTGCTCAGAGCCGTGAACTTGCCGTTGGCAGGCCACGCGGATGCCATCTGGGACCGCTCCCGAGGCGCGGTGTACGGGAAGCCGAGGCAGCCCCGGGGGGCAGCTGTGGGGTCAGGCACCATTGAGAAGGTCCTGGGACCCGCTGCCCAGGCACAAACGTGGTGGGGGGTCAGAAGCAACATGCTTCCTTCCTGGAAACAGGCGAGGACACAGACCTTGATTTTCCTCTTCCCTCCACTTGTGTATTTTTCACTCTTGGTCACCCATCCATCCATCCATCCGTCCCTTCATCAGGTCGTTAAAGCGTACGGAGCCCCCCTGTGGGGCAGGCACAGGAATACAGTAGCAATTCACGTGTGGTCCACCCCAGGACGCCCCCAAACCAACGAGTGTTTGAGGTTCTAACTCGCCCACGGGCATTTATTTGTGTTTGAGCTGGGGTCTCTGCAAAATGAATACACAAACGCGAGCAAAGTCTTGGTGGTTTCTCTGGCATCACGCCAAAGGTTAGCGGGGGGCAGCACTTTTAAGAAGGGATTCTGCTTTGCCAGCATTTCTTAAATCTCTCCAGGCTCAGTCCGTTCACCCCTGTACCTGTGGGCCTTGTTCACCTGCTTCTGAGCTCTGGACCTCAGAAGAGGTTAGTGGTCCTGGCCCTGTCAGGGACCTCTGGGAAATCACTAGCGAGCATCTCTAGAGGCCGGCGGGGCCACCTGCCCAGATGACTCAGGGATCAGGGGCATGGCAGCGGGGGGCCAGTCCTGCTGGCTGTGGCCTTCCTTTCCAGCTGGGCAGGCTGAGTGGGCGTATCCACAGGGGTCTGAGTTAGGTGGGGGCTGCATGGGAACCTTAAATGTTCTATGGGATGAGCTGCCTCAAGGAGAGACCCTCCAGCGCTGGGAGAGGAACCGAAGCCGGTCTGGACCGGCTCAGGGCCCTTGCCGGACTTCCGCACCGAGATGCTTGACTTCTGGTCTGGTGGCGCCTGGCTGTGGGTGACGTGTTTGTCACCACGCTCTCAGCCCTCCTGAGGGGCTGGCTTGTTTTCCAAGCCTTGCTCTGTACTTCAGATTATTTTAAACGCATCTGTAGAAGCTATTGTGTTTAATAAAGAGTATCCTTTTAGAGGCATTGCTAAATTTATAATGACTTTTCATCCTCGCCCATGGTCTCAGTTGAAGGATCCTAAACACAAAACTACCATCACGCGGGGCTTTGTTGTAAAAGTGTTACCAAAGGTTGTGCGAGAGGATACTCAAAATGTCGCGAGCCTGTCCTACTGGAGGGTGACGCCCTTTGTGACGCCCTGGCGGGAGGCCACGCGGGCTGGGAGCCCCCTCCTCCAAAGCAGCCTGCAGGCCGTCGCTCTGGCATTTGGAAAGCCTGAAGTCACCCTGCACCAGACTCCGCCTCCTGTCACCATACCTGACGGTCCCACCCTCCTCCCTGCTGTGATCTTTGGGATTGCTCCCTCGGCCCCCCCAGGGACCCAGCTACCAAGTAAAACCACTGGCTGGTGTCTACCCCGAACTTCTACTCACCTGAGTTTCCTGTCTTTACTTCGAAGCAGGAGAAGAAAGGATCCGAGATGGAGATACAGAAAACCAGCTGAATCCAGAAACCCCACCCCCTCCAACCTCCCCACCCTCTTTCTGTGCCCTCCTACCTGGGGGAAGCAGAGGGTGCAGTAGAAAGAGTAGATCTTAGAATCACCAGACCCCGGGTTTCACTTCCTTTCCTGCCTGTCACTAGCTTTGAGACTTTGGGCAAATTCCTTTACTTCTCACCTTGTTTCATCTGAAAATGAGATTGATAATTCCAGCTCGCTGGGCTTTTATCAGGATTAGGTGCACGGTACTTAGTGGGTGCTTCGTAAATATTAGATAAACCCGGATCATGTTAAAAGTTTATAATATTTGCCTTTGGGAGAACGTACACTAAGACGTGCGTCGGCCAATGTGAATTCATATTTTCCCTGGCCAGAGCATGGAAGGAAGTGATCACAGTTACCATTACTGCAGCAAATTGTATTCGCCTGGAGGTCCCAGCATCCTTCAAGGACAGCCGTCCTCAGTGACTTTCCAGAAGTCCTTGTAGATGTCTGCGTGTGCCTGGATGTGCTGGGGTGCAGACATGGATGGTGCCTGGGCTCTCCTGGGTGCTCTGGGCTCCTGGCGGTGAGGTAGTGATAAATCAGAAACTGGCATATTCTCTAGTGACCTACACCAAGTACCCCAAAACATAGGAACTTAAAACAACAAATATGTTTTCTCCCCCACAGTTTCTGTTAGACATAAGCCCATTGACCCAATCACAGGAGGCTCGAGGAGACTCGGAGCACGGTAAAGCGAGGCTTTAATCAATGTTCTTGCAAGAGCGGGTGTCTGACGGACAGGCACACTTGGGGCCGTTACAGCAGACACTTTATCTCCTAGCATGCAAGTCCCTCCCCTGGTACCTCATTGGCTGAGCGCTGCAGAGGTAAGTCCCTCCCCTGGTTCCTCATTGGCTGAGCGCTGCAGAGGTTACAGCCTTACCCGGACATCGCCTATGCCCATGTAAGGCAAAAAAAGTGGTCTGATTGGAACAAACGTACATTCCCTGAGGCGACGCCCAGACTTTCCGTCCCTCCTCCCTTTGTTCCTTGGCACACGTTCATTGCAAATGCCATGAAACAGAGAGGGGAAGAATCAGCAAGTGAAGTGTCTAAAGGTTTGGGAGTCCACTGCAGGGTCAAGGGTTCGTCGGTATTTCCAATAGGTTGTAAACTTACTGTTAACTAGACAGCACAGCTTTTATTTGGTATTTCTGAAAATGAATCATCTCCCTTACTTCTCACAGTTTTCTGAGGGTCAAGAGTCCAGGAGAGGCTTAGCGGGATGGCCCTGACTCAGGGTCTCGAGGCAACAGGCAAGCTGGCGACAGGCCAGATCTGCATCCTCAAAACCTCGAAAGGGCTGGAGAAGGAGTCACTGCCAAGAGAGCTCACTCGCATGGCTATTGGCTGGAGTCCTCAGTTCCTCACTGGCTGTTGGTGGAGGGTCTCCGGGTTACCCTGTGGGCACCTGCCCACTCCACCTGGTCTCTCCAGGGCAATAGACCCCCTCAGAATGAGTAGCCTGAGAGACAGAGACAGACAGAGGGACAACGGAGACAGAGCGCTACCAAAATGGAAGCTTCAGTGTCTTTTGTAATGTTACACCTAACCGCAGAACTGGTAGATCATCCCTTCTGCTGTATTCACTGAATTCGGTCCACTCTCAAGGAGAGGACAGCTACATGAGGAGCAAAGTCAATGGGTGCCATCTTGGGGTCTGGGTCCTATGGCTGCTAAGCATGAAAGAAGACCGTGGCCGCCTCCATTTTGACCTCAGACTTGCCAGTTGGGTTCTTCTTTCCAGCTTGGCTCTTGTCTCAGGCCGAAGGCTCTGAGGGCAGAGCATTCCCTGACGGGAACAAAAACCACCCCTCAAACAACAGGGACTTTCCTGAGCCAGCAGGCCCCCAACTGTGATGGATTCCAAGACAATGATTCATTTAACCTATACGGCCTGCCTGCACGTACCCACCCCTCTTTGCCCCCACGTTTTCCTTATATAAACCTGAAAGTGTTTTTGGCATTTTGGTCTTTGAGACCAAGTCTGCTGTCTTCCTGGCCTCACTGAGGTGTGCAAGGTATTCTTGCACCCCTTGTACAACTGCACGTTGACTAGAAGCATAGAAACAAGTTGAGGGACTGGGCCTTCTTCTTCTTCTTCTTCTTCTTTAAATGCATTTATTGATTTTGAGAGAGAGAGGGAACGCCAGTGAGGAAGGGGCAGAGAGAGAGGGAGAGAGAGAATCCCAAGCAGGCTCTGCATTGTCAGTGCAGAGCCCTACACAGGGCGTGAACTCACAAACCATGAGATCATGTCCTGAGCGCTGAAGTCAAGAGTCGGACTCTTAACCAACTGAGCCACCCAGAGGCCCCGGGGGCTGGGCATTCTTAAGTGACATTTCTCTCAGCCTGCGACAGCCTGGGGAATCGTCCGCCACTCTGGCCATTTGTCTATCCAAGGCTGTGGGGGAGCCATCTGCTCCTGGACTGACGAGCCTTTCCCTTAGTGGGTGCCAAATAAATCCCGGCAGCTATCCCTCGGTGCGTTTATGGACTCGTAGACCGGGAAGTTGAGCCAATTACCCAAAGGACCCATCCTCGTGCCTACTCCCCCTGCCCCGCCCCGTCCCCACCCAGCCCAGGGATTCCAGAAGGCAGAGCATTCATCGTGTGACCCATGGGGCAGACCTCCCGTCCTGCCACCAGGACCAGGCTAAATAATTCGAGGGCCCAGCAAATTCTTGTTTTTAAGAATTCTTGTTATTAAGAACATCCAGGTGGCAACAGCAGAAACGAATGCAGGTGCAAGACTCTTGGAAGCATGGGGCCCAGTGTGACTGTCCACGGTGTTCATGACGCACGGGGCAGGCCTGTCACGGTAAAAGTGCGTTACAGTGGATTTGCGTCTCTGTTCCAGGGTCTGAGTGTTTGTCTCGTGATGTCCCGTGACATCTGCCATCAGCCAAGGCTGCCGATGCCTCCAGCCATTGTGAAGATGCTGCCGGTGGGTCAAAGCGTCTGCAGGGACACCCCTAACTCCCATCCCCCGCACTCACTGCTGCACGGGCCACAGGGTCAGGCTACTTCACCTCGTAGGGTCTCAAACTCTTATGAAGCCCCTTGTCAATTCTTATTTAGCTTTAAATATAGCCTCTCACTCTGCAAATCAGACAAAAATCCCCATTTCAGGCATAAATCCCAGCATCAGGCTTAAGGACAATGTAATTTCCTACCTGATTTAAATTCTCTCTTCCTTTGAGCTCTTTTCTTTTTTTTTATTTATTTATTTATTTTTTTAAATTTTTTTTCAACATTTATTTATTTTTGGGACAGAGAGAGACAGAGCATGAACGGGGGAGGGGCAGAGAGAGAGGGAGACACAGAATCGGAAACAGGCTCCAGGCTCTGAGCCATCAGCCCAGAGCCCGACGCGGGGCTCGAACTCCCGGACCGCGAGATCGTGACCTGGCTGAAGTCGGACGCTTAACCGACTGCGCCACCCAGGCGCCCCCCTTTGAGCTCTTTTCCAGGAGATTCCTGGGATTTTTTTATGGTGTGTGTGTGTGTGTGTGTGTGCACGCGTGTGCACAGATGAACTGCGAGGGCCCTTCCTTCCAGAGTCCTTCAGCCTAAATCAGGGCAAAGGCAACTTATGTAGAAAACGAATGTCCTCCTCCCCAAGATTTGTCATAAAAATTAGAGGTGACAGGGAACCCGGACACCCGACTTGCAATCCTCATTCCACAGCCACGTGTATGGCCTTACCGTTCACCCAACAAACACTTGTTAAGCACCAACTTATGTCAAGTGCTGTGCTTGATGCTGGGGGTTCAGCGGGGAAGCAGATAGCCGCGGCCCCTGCCCCAAACACAAGCTCCCCCATCTGAGACGTAAGGGATGCAAATCGATCAGGGGCGTAGGCCTTGGATGAGAAGAAATGACCGTGTTTTCCGTCCTCTTCAACTGAAATGTGGCATTTCTTTCAATTATAAATGCGGGCAACAAGCCAGAGCACTTCAGAGTGCGTGACTAGTGTCTTTATCACCAGTGTGGGTGACAGATGTGATCGTATCACACGACGGTTGTCACATCTCAAAATCTCATGTGTGTGGCTCGTCGCACAGTCTAACACAAACTAACACCAACGTCACAGCGGCCGTGGGTCCTGTTATCTGACGCATCCACAGAGATGCTCTGTGCCGTCACGCACGTTTTCATGCTCTGCCAGCTGTCTTTCGACATCGTTGGTTTCCTTTGCAATCCTACGTACTGTATTTTACTCATTCAAAAGTGTCATTGGCAGGTCACCAGACTACCTGAGGGGTTCTTGGCACAGACAGACCAAGGGTTCTGGGACAAGAAGATGTGCATCGTGCCCCGCTCGGTGTTACATCTCCACGGGCGAACACATCTCCGCCATCAACGGGGACGGGGATGGGCCTGCGGTCTCAGCCCCTTAATCTGGCAAATGGATTTGTTGTTGTTTTGCTTTGCTTCTACGATGCTGGGCCGGGCAGGTGACTCAGCCCCTTGATGGGCTCAATGGGCCGGAGGTGGGTCCCCCCCTTAACTCTCTGTTCTTGGAGAAATAGGTACAGGCATTCCCTGAATACGTGTCAGGATCTAATTTTACTAGGGAAAAAAAAACCCCTGTGAAACACTTTGTGTAAAAATGAAAGCACAGAGGTGCCCACCTCCACCTGCTTTGTCCTAGGCCTGCTTTGGCCCAGCTTCAGACAGGTCAGAGGCCAATTGGCACCTAGGTACTGAAGGAAGGAGGGGACCTTTGCCGAGCATTTACACGCATCTCCCCAGTTAACCCTCCTAGCAAGTCTGGGAAGTGGTTTTTATCCCCAGACGAGGAAACTGATGTTCAGGGCCGTTAAGGGACTTACTCAGGGTTATCCTATTTGCAAGTGACAGAGCTGGGACTTGACCCCAAAGCAATATTGTTCTCACTGCCTCTGTGCCGGGTGATGTTGGGAGTCTTCACCACCGGGGAGAACTTGAGTATGACTCACTGGTGTCTGGGAATCAAACAAGACAGTGTAGAGCGAGGGTGACCGATTATTGTCATCGACAAAAGAAGCCTTAGAAATTTCAAAGCAAGCAACTGCTTTCATCTAGGTGGTCCGAGGAGTCTTGAGCTGGGTCACGACAGATTCACACTAGGGGAGGTAGGAGGGAAGATGTGGGGCTGAGCACAGGGGTTGGGGGCAGTGAGGAGGCTAGGGTAGATGGGTCAGGGAGGTGAAGGGGACCGGGGAGAGAAGGCTGGTGGCCTGGGGCGGAAGGGTGCAAGCCCCACCACAGGGCCGCACAGTTTACACTTATTCCAGTAGGTTACCGGGGAGCCACAAAAGCTTCTTGAGGAGGGGAGGTGTCACAATAAGAGTTTCACTTTAAGAAACGAATTGGGAACTGGCAGACGATCTATGTGGTGGCAGGCCAGGGGACAGGAAGCCTGGTTAGGAAGTGACTGCCTCTGCTCAGATGAGAAATGCTGGGGGCCTGCAGTCCTGTGACGGGGTGGGGACAGAAGGGCGGCGTGCAAGGGGCAGATCTGGTTGCACGTGGGGCGGGGGGATGGGAGGACCCGGTGAGGCAGGTGGATGAGGGAGAAGTCACAGGAGGCTGGGATGACCGGCCCGCGGCAGCTAGGGTGGCCACGGGGAGTCTCGGTTCACTCAACCCTCAAGCCCCACGGGTCCCCCCGGGGAGGCCAGAGTCCCCGTGGTGGAGGTCTCTCTGGTCCCTGCCTGGCCATCCCGGGCCGAGGAGACCAGCCCCGCCCCATGCCTCCCGTATGGTTTTTTCTCCTCTGACAACTGAGCCCCAGAAGCGGTGGGAGCTGATGCTTTCCCACCAGCTGGAGCCGTGAAGCCACTTGGGGCTGCACCGAAGGGCCGGGAAGTATCGCATCAGTTTATGGGAGATAATAAAAGGAGCCGCGGCCACACTTTCTTCTGCCTTTCCGAGTGGCCAACCACACTGAGTTTTCTATCAAAGAAACAACAACGGAAGGTAAAGGGGCAGCTTCCAGACTCTGGAGCCCAACTATTCGGACCCACGTCCCAGATTTGCTAGTTACTCACTGGGAGACCTTGGGCAACTTACTTAACCTCTCTGTCCTCCAGTTTCCTCATCTATAAACTGGGGGGGATACTGGTGAGCAGGTCAAAGACTGTTGAGGTTAAGAGAGTCAAACTCTTGATGCCACTAATGTCTGGTACGTAGCTGGTGCTTCATAAATAGGTGTTGAGTGGATGAGTGTTTATTTTTTTTTTTGAGAGAGAGAGAGAGAGAGGGAGGACGGAGGGGGGAGGGGCAGAGAGAGGGAGAGACAGAATCCGAAGCAGGCTCCAGGTTCTGAGCCTCCCGCACAGAGCCCGACGCGGGGCTCGAACTCACGGACCATGAAATCATGACCTGAGCCGAAATCAAGGGGCGGACGCTTAACCCGCTGAGCCACCCAGACGCCCCTGGATAAGTGTTTTAGAAGGAAGGATTCCAAGAAAGAAAATCAGAGGTGTTTGTTTTGTTTTGTTTTAGGTTTATTTATTTATTTATTTATTTACTAATTATTATTATTTTTTGTATGTGAAATGGAAAAATCTAGATAAGAAAGTGGATGGTTACTTCCTGATATCGTCCGTTTAAGTGTTCGGGGAGGGGAGGGCGGGAGTTACTGGAAGGATTACACTAAAAACTCATGAAAAATTATTTCCTTTCTCTGCTCATTGAAATTCGCCCTTCAAGGCCCCGTGTTAATGCCACCTCCTGAGGGGAACCTCCCTGGTTTCCACCCTTCCCCACCCTCTCAGTTGTGGCTTCCTCCTCCGTTCTCAGGCACCATCCAGCTTATGGGTTTACGGTGGCATTTACTGGATTCTGCTTTATTTTTTCCCATAGCAGCATTCGTGGCCGCCTCCTCTTACGGGACCAGAAGCTTCCCTCTGAGACAGCACATGCAGGAACTTTGAGTCGGACGGATCTGGGGCAGGTCCCACCTACCGCTGACCAGCAGGGCCAGCTGCACTTGTAGGAGACGCAGGCCCAGGCCCGGAGCTCTGTCAGCCTTGGTCGTGTGCCTTCAGACCCAAGGGGACCAACCTTTCACGGAGCAGGACTGTGGGATGAAACCATGAAGAAGTTTCTCCCCTTGTCTTTCTTGATTTAGTCAGTGAAAGTACCTCCCTGGCCCTGCTGAAGTCTCAGGCCGTCCTGTGACCTTTCCGGTTGCCCTTAGTTAATACAAATTCTCCACATCCAGGACTTTGGGTTTTGGTTTTTTGTTCTTTTAATTTAAAAAAAAAATTTTTTTTAACGTTTATTCATTTTTGAGACAGAGAGAGACAGAGCATGAACAGGGGAGGGGCAGAGAGAGAGAGGGAGACACAGAATCTGAAACAGGCTCCGGGCTCTGAGCTGTCAGCACAGAGCTCGACGCGGGGCTCAAACTCACGGACTGTGAGATCATGACATGAGCCGAAGTCGGACGCTTAACTGACCAAGCCACCCAGGCACCCCTCTTTTAATTTTTTAAAAAGTTTTTATTTGCTTGTTTTGAGAGAGATAAAGACAGTGTGAGCAGGGGAGGGGCAGAGAGAGAGAGAGAGAGAGAGAGAATCCCAAGCAGGCTCTCCCCTGTCAGCGCAGAGCCCGATGCAGGGCTCAAACTCACAAACCATGAGATCATGACCTGAGGCGAAACCAAGAGTGGGACGCTTAACATACTGAGCCATCCAGGCAGCCCCCCCATCTGGAACTTTAAAATGTCCAGTCCCAAATTTGATTTAAAATAGGGACTTTTTGGGGGCGCCTGGGCGGCTCAGTCGGTTAAGCATCCGACTACAGCTTAGGTCATGATCTCGAGGTCCATGAGTTTGAGCCCCATGTCTGGCTCTGTGCTGACAGTTCGGAGTCTGGAGCCTGCTTTGGAGTCTGTGTCTCCCTCTCTCTCTGCCCCTCCCCTGTTCGCACGCTGTCTCTGTCTCTCAAAACCAAATAAACATTAAAAAAATTTTTTAAAATAAAATAAAATAGGGACTTCTTGCCTCTCGCCTGGAGCTCTGGAGCAGGTGCGAGGCCTCCAGCTGGGGAGGAGGCGGGGGTGGGTTTCTCTCTTCTTCACTCAATCTTATTCAAACTTGCAGGGGGGGGGGGGCATTTGAGCTAGCTGACCATCCCTCTGCCACCCACCGGCCTGGCTTTTGCCCCGAGGCTGTGCTGCTGGAGGGCTAGAGCTCTGTTTAGCCCACTGCCCCATCTGCCCTCTTCTCTGTCTCTCTGTCTCTCTGTCACAGGCTGCACTGGCTTTCTCTCTCTGTCCCAGCGTGTGCCAGGTCTTTGCTCTTAGTCCTTCAGGGTCCCATCTGCTTGGTGTGCTCCCTCCCCCAGCCTTTCATGGCTCGTCTCCCTATGACTCGGGATTCTGCCTACACCTCGCCCCCCCCCCCCCGCAAAGAGCACGGCAGCTGGAGGGCTGTGTGGTTAAGGGCAGGTTCGGGTTCCCGATTTTGCCATTGGGCCTGGGCTCACCGCCCTGCTCTGGGGTGCGGTGGGGACTGGGGTGTGGTCCTACTTTCGGTCAAAGCAGCTACAGAATTCCTAGAGCAGGTCAGCTGTTTCAACCTCTGGAAGCTTGCCTGGACGCTTCCCTGATTTATGATGGTTGTGTAGCTGCTAACTCCCCCACCACCCTCCTTCTAATGGGACTAAAGGAGGGATGGGACCCAGAACCCTTGGGACTCTTCTCTGCCCATTTATTCTGACTTTGGCAGCCTGAAGTTCGGACTACTGGCACGGCATTCAGGGCCCCCCCTGCCATTATTTGGGGCTCGCCCCAGGCACAGCTTCCAAGACCACCGCCCTCAGCCCCCTTGTTAGCTCAGGGCACTGCCTCTGCTGGGGATGACTGTTCCATAACCGCGGCCGGGGCAGGGGTGGGGCACAAGGAAGGGGTGCGAGTGGGAGACAGCACCTGTAGATAACTTCTTCCTGTGGGCTCAGGATAGGCCCTTAATACACTATTGCTCTTTTAATTAATTCCTCAAGCCAGATTTTCAGGCAGGCTTTGTTAAGCCTGTTAACCAGACAAACCGAGTCATAGATTTAGGTAACTGACCAGGCTGACACAGGGGAACAGGGTTCAAACGCAGACCTCAGGCCCAGCTGACTCCAGAGCTCCTGACTTTTAGGAAGCTTTTAGCGGAGAAGGAAACCCAGGTAAGCATAACGTAACAGCTCCAGGACCCCAACTTCCTCTGCAGCTACTGAGCCCCCCCGCTGTGTTCTAGGCCCTGAGGGGACCCACTCCGGAGCTCTCTGGCTGGGAGGGGAGGTGACCCTTTCAGAGGTAGCCACAGCCCCAGGCCAGGGTGGGGTGGGGTGAGGAAAGGATGGGTGGGGAGGAAGAGGCGACAGGTTCCTGAAAGGCCACCGTTAGGACAATCTTGATGGTAAAGGACAGGAAACTCCCAACATTAGATTTTGACAACCCCCCCCACCCCCGTGACTTCTGGAGGGACAGCCTACCCCAGAGAAGACAACTGTGCTCTGAGAAGACTAATCTCGTGTGTGTGTTTGTGTGTGTGTGTGTGTGTGTCCGCACACATGTGCTGGGGAGGAGGCTGTCCCCAAGATGGCCTCCCTGACTCAGAGGAGCTTCATCCACCAGCGGAATCTGAGGCGTGTCTGAGGTGGCCAAAACCAGCTCAGGAGACCTTTCCACACCTCGGGGAAGCCTGGGCCACGCTGACTGTTTGCCCACAACCTCGGGAGACTCTCCACAGCTAGAGTCTGAGCCGGCCCGAGATCCGGGAGACCTGCCTCAGGAACAGGGAGGGCGATTCTGAGGAAACTGGGAGCACAGAGGGAGCACTTGCTCTGCAGAGATGAGGGAAAACCCCAGGTGGAGGCAGCTGTCACTGGGAGGGGCAGGAGGTGGGTTTGACCCCATGAAAGAGGCAACTGCCAGGCGCTGGGCTAAGTGCTGACTGGGTGTTGCCTTTGAAGATGGGAGCCCGGGAGGGAACTGAGGAAGGTCCTGGCAGACTCTTCTCGACCTCAGACACATCCCTTTTCGGGAGCTCATGTGCTCTCACCCCAACTGAGGCCCAGCTCCGAGTTAATGGGGTCACCGAGGATTTGTCAGCTCAGGAAACAAGAACTTGGGTAATAAGGGCAACTCTGGTTCTACTGCTCACCAACTGGGTGACCTCAGGCAAGTTACTCAAGGGCTCGGATCCAGGCTTCGTCCTTGCGAAATGGGGCTAGCCCACCTACCTCACGGGGAAGCTGTAGGAGCCAGAGCAGATGATCAGAGTGAAGTGTTCTCTCAGACTCCCGAGTCACCAGGGAAATGCAAATCAGGCCCCACGAGATACATCCACGCATTCACCAGCTGGCTGAAATGAAAAAGACTGACCTCATCAAGTGCTAACCAGGATGTGGAGCCACTGGAAACCTCACGCATTGCTGGCAGGAATGGAAAATGGTGCTGCCATTTTGGAAAACAGTTTGGTGGTTTCTTTCTTTCTTTCTTTCTCCTTTCTTTCTTTCCTTTCCTTCTTTCGTTTTTTTAATGTTTTCAGGTGTAGAATTTAGTGATTCATCGCTTCTATAAAACACCCACTGCTCATCCCCACCAGTGCGCTCCTTAACGCCCATCCCCCACGTAGCCCATCCCCCCTCCCTTCCAGCAACCCTCAGTTTGTTCTCTGTATTTAAGCATCTCTTATGGTATGAATTTGTCAGTTCCTTAAAAAGCTAAACATCACCTGAACGTCACCAGACAAAAAAGGAAAACATGCCGCATGATTCCATTTATATAAAATTCTAGCAAATGCAAACTCGTCTATAGTGACAGAAAGATCAGTGGCTGCCTGGGGTTGCAGGGGTCTGTGGGGGCCCCGGGGGCCGAGAGGCACAAGGAAATTTTGGTGGTGATGGATTCATGGACATATACTACGTTTGTCAAACTCCTCTCATTGTCTACTCGAACTATATGCGGTTTATTGAATGTCAGTCATACCTCCATAAAGCTGTGTAAAAAAAAAAAAGCTTTTTTGGAGGCCATGAAGAGTAGACATTACATTGGAAAAAGAAAACAAAAACAAAATCAAGAAGAGGTGTAGCATCTAGTGCAGTCGTTTAGAAAATGCTGATTAGTTGACACATTTCCTGCACGTATGAACCCAGAACAGCCTTCTCACGATGTCCGTTCATCCATTTCTCCTTCTGTGAGCAGGGGGCATGTGGGTGGCTCGGTCGGTGAAGCATCTGACTCTTGATCTCAGCTCAGGTCGTGATCTCACAGGTGGTGAGTTCGAGCCCCGCATCAGGCTCCGTGCTGTCAGTGAGGAGCCTGCTTGGGATTCTGTCTCTTTCCCTCTCCCTGTCTCTCTCAAAATAAATAAAATAAATAAACTTGCCTTCGGTGAGTGAACGGAGTAGAGAGAGGGGCTGAGATCCAGGTGCACGAGCCCTGATCCTGTCTTCAGGAGCATCACCCAAGAGGACTGGGGAGCCTGACTCATCATCCCCGAACTCTGTCACCCGCGCTAGGGACACAGCAGACGAATGCCGAACAGGCACCAGGAAGGTGCCAGGGACAGAGGTGGAAAGTGCTGGGGTCCCATCCTGCCTGGGACAGGGGAAGGGGGTCAAGTAAGTTTTCACAAAGGAAGTGGTTTCGAGGTGACCTTGAAGGATGAGCCGTTCCTGGGACTGGAAAGAAGGGGAAAGGACCAAAAGAGACACAGCAAAATCCGGGTCCGTCCACATGGATGGGACTAACAGCAAATCTTCAGCAGCCCCTCCTCGAATGCCGTGGTTCTTCTAGGCCCAGCTGCAGAGAGAGTGACGGTGATGTGGCATCTGAGGTCTGGGCTGCTCACCACTGTGTCTCCCCCTCTGGGAGCCGTCTCTGGGCTGGTGGGTGGGCCCGAGGGGCCCTAACCTCTACTTGGCAGGGCTTGGAATCCCCGAGAGGAACTCTCAGCTCAGGGGCGCGGTTTCTGAGGTCTCAGGGAGCAGAGCGGCCGGAAGCGGAAGGAGGCACCCAGAAGCTAGGCGGGCCCGGGGCAAGAACCTCTGTCCTGTGTAGCATTAGTTTCCTGTGGCTGCGGTAACAAAATCCCACAAACACGGTTGCTTGAAACACCAGAAGTACTTTCTCCTAGTGCTTTGGAGGCCAGAAGTCTGCAATGAAGCTTGTAGCCGGACTGTGCTCGCTCCAGAACCCCCAGGGGAGAATCCTTCTTTGTCTCTCCCAGCTCCTGGTGGCTCCGGGAGGTCATTGGCTTCTGGCTGTGTCGCTCCAATCTCTGTTCCGTCTTCATGTGGCCTTTTTCCTCTTTGTCTCTATGTCTCAGACCTCCTTCTCCTTTCTCTTAGAAGGACACCAGTCACCCCAAATCCAAGATGACCTCGTCTCAAGACCCTTAACTTAATTACCTTCGCGAAGACCCCATCTCCCGATAAGGTCACGTTCACAGGTCCTGGGGCTTAGGACTTGGACGTATTGGGAGCCACCCCTTAACCTGCTGCACCCTGGATTGAGTGTGAATCCAAGTGTCAACTTACTCTTTCCTCCCTCCATCCTGAACTCCACGGAAGGAAGTCACCTTGCAGGCCACATGTCAGGAAGGACTCGGACATTGTCTTTTTTTTTTTTTTTAAGCTTATTTATTTATGAGAGAGAGAGAGAGCATGAGCTCTGAGGACAGAGAAGGAGGGAGAGAGAGACTCTCGGTGCCATCAGGGAAAAGCCTGACGCGGGGCTCTACCTCCCAAGGGCTTGAACTCATGAACCAGGAGATTGTGAAGGGAGCCAAAACCAAGAGTCGGAGGCTTCTCTGACCGAGCCGCCCGGGCACCCCGGGACATTGTTTTTTAAAAGTCATCCCGGCTTACACTCCAGACCGTCTGAGGCAGGCCTCTCTCCTTCCTACCCTCTTTATAGCCCCCAGAGTGTTCAAATCCCAGCTTGACCTCCTATCAGACCAGTGACCTCACACAGGGGACCCGAGCTCTCTCGGCCTCAGCAAAAAGGAAGGTGCCTATTTCCTGGGTCTGCTGTGGAAACAAACCAATGGGCCCTTGGGCTAGCTGTGCACCCCCCGCCCCTGCTAATCCACACTTGCCTGACTCTCGTAAGAGGGCTCCTACCCTCATCTTCCAGGGGCCTCGTTGCCCCTACTTGGTTGCCCACAGTGATATATGCTGTCAGGAGGCCTTCCTCCGTCTCTGTGGTATGCACGGTCGGCTCCCTGTCTCCGGGGCTCATATCTGGACCCTTCCCCTGCTCGGTTCCACCCCCCCTCTGGATGCTGTTTGCTACTGGCGGGAGGTGTGCTGTGGCCAGTGTCCCTGCCTCCCTCCTTTGGCATTCTAGTAGGGACCACAGCAATACCGGCTTGGGCCCTATGTGACTGTTAGTGACCCTGGCACATTTGGGTCCTCCTCACTGTCACTATCCCCTTGGGATTCAGACCTGAGCCCACAAAGGCTGGGCTGGAGGAAATGCTGAACGGCTGTCCCAGACTCGGGCTCAGAATCGCTCCGTTCTCCCCAAAGATGGGTTCTGTTTCAGGCCCAGCCTGCCCGCCTGGCTGTATTCTCCCTCAGGATCCAGGGGGCTCCTCAGTCCCTCTAGTCCCTGAAGTGTGCTCGGAGCATAGCGGGTGTACCCTTTTGCCTGAAGCTAGAACCTGCCCCCCCCCCCGCCCGGCACACATGGGGCAAAGGGCCTCACAGGGCACCTGGTGCATAGTAGGTGCTCACTAAACACCGACACTCTTTACAGCTTGTGTGTACACACACGCACGCACAGAGTAGGTGCTCAATAAGCATTCACTCTTTACCCCTAGTGTGCGCACACACACACACACACGTAGGCACAGACCTACATGAGGTGTAAGTACCACAAACACGAACCCCTTTCCTCTGCTAGATGCCAGCCACGCATGGAGGCTGAAGGAAGAAGGGGTGGGGAGACAGGAAGTTATGGGGGTTCCGGATGGAAGAAGCAGCTGGGAAAGAAGGGAGCACGGCCAGCGGGGGGCCAGGAGCGCGGTGGAGGCGCTTGGTCACGCCCCGTGCACTCTGCTCAGAGAAAGACAGCCATGGGACTGGAGACCAGGGCAGGGTCCCAGAGGGAAAGTGGCAGGTTTCTGAGCCAGGAGAGATGCTTTCGTCGGGAAGAACCCATCAGAGACACCGTCCAGGCCAAGGAAGCATCGAGCAGGGGCTCAGCCCTGCTGGGCCTCCCTGAGGATGAGGACAGGAGGGGCTCCTTCGGAAGGGGTGAGTGCTGGAGGGAAGAAGGAAAGCTGATGATGGATGGTTGCAATAAGAGCCTGAAAAGGCCCCAGAGGAAGGCCTTTGGCACAATTTAGAAGCACAGCCGAGACAGGGGAGCGGCTCTGGTTTAGAGCCGTGGCCAGGCCAGGAAACGCAGGGGTAGGGGGGGAGGGGCGCTGTTTTGGGCAAAGGAGCCTCCCACTCACTTCCCGGACCCCCCAACCCCCACCCCTACGTGCGTGAGCAGGGAAGCTGTTGGGATTCCAGGACAAAGCCTTCTTGTGCAACGGCTTTTCTTGAATGAATCAGGTGGAAAATAAGAAGGTGTAGGTGGCATAGCGTCGGAGGGCTGGCTTTAGGGTCCCTAGACACGGTTTCATATTTTGGTTCTGCCACTACTTAGCGAGGTGGCTTTGGACACAGTATTTGACCTTTCTGGCCTCTGGGAGATTAGGTGTTGCTTTTTAGTTGTTCTGAATCATCTATAATGTCTAGCATGGCATACGAACCAGACTAATGGATTCACTCCTTCCTTCCTTCCTTCCCTCATCGATCCCCCGTCACATCTGACCAACTCACTCCAATGTCCACCGTCCTACCAACTCCCCACATTTACGCTTTAAATCCCTGAAGCTGGACCTGCCTGGAACCCATTGGCCCACAGTCACCCTGTTCCCTGGTCACATCACCACCTACGGCTTCCAGAACGCACCCTGGTCTTGTGAGCATCTGTAGGTACAGCCCCTGTCTGGAAGGCGCCCACTCCAACCTTCCTCCCCTCCCCAGGCGGAGTCTACTTGGCCCCTTCTTGGCTCTTGAAGCCCCTACACCGGGGCCTCTATTGACAGTTATCAGGACTGGCCTGCCTCCCCCTGTAGCCTGGGGGCTCCCAGAAGGACCGAGCTTTGGTTCCTGGCTTCTCTTTTCTATCCCCAGCCCCTGAAACAGTGCCTGACACAGAGTGGGAGCTGAGAAAAAATGCTCGAGGCCTGAAGGAAAAAAGAAACTATGCCACGAGGCGTGTGTTAGGGGTCGAACTGTATCCCCCGCCCCCCTCAAAAAGATACGTTAAAGTTTGCTATGAGCTGAATTGTGCCCCAAAATGTGCATGTTGGAGCCCTAATCCCAGCACCACAGAAGGCGACTGTCTTTGGAGACAGGGATGATTTAAGGGATGATTCAATTCAAATGAGGCCTTAGGGTGTGTCTGAATCCAATCGACTGGTGTCCTTCTAAGAGATAAGGACACACAAGAGTGACCCACTGGGAAGGGAAAGGGTGTGCCAAGGAAAGACCATGTGAGGACACGGGCCCCATGCCAATCTGACTGGTGTCCTTGTATGAACAGGAAATTTGGGCAGGGACACGCACTCAGGGAGAACACCATGTGAGGGTGAAGAGTGGGACTTGAACTTCCAGCCTCCGGACATGGGAGACAACACAGGTCTGTTGTTTTGGGCCCCTCACCCCCGTTTGTGGTACCAGGAAACGGATACAGTGTGGATATGAAAGGTAGCTAGTCTGTCACCAGTTTATCAAAGCAAGAGGTTTTCTGCCTATGGCAGCACAGAGCTGTGGTGTCAATGCCAGATTTTTGGAGACAGCTCCCAGGGACCTCCTCTGCCTCCCTCCTGGCTCTTATAAACCATGGCCTCCTCTTGCGCGCGCGCGCGCGCGCGCGCACACACACACACACACACACACACACGTGGGTGCCTCATTGCTCAGTGCTGCCCCCAGCTGGCGAGCCCCGAGAACCAACTCTGCCAGCCGATGGGCTCAGCAAATCCGGTTTGCGCACTGCTGAGTTATCTGCCCGAGGTTTGGGCTGGCTCCCTGAAATCCCGGGAAATCTCCAGGAAACCTGGACCCCCGCCACACCCAGCCCTCAGCAGGTCCCGAGGGCCCCCGGATGCCACATTTGTGAACCTTCCTGGTATTTCCCAACTCGCCCATCCATAGCTGGCTTCCATTCTTTACCTTTGCGGTTACCTGTCCAATTACACGCCTGTTCACACTCAGCTCCCAGTAAGGAGAGAGTGAGGGGAGAGGAGAGGACCGAGCCCGGGCCTCCAGGAAGCTGCGGGAGAGGAGCCGGCTGGGGGCGGGGGTGAGCTCCCTGCTCTGTGCACGGGTAGCTGGGAAGCACCATCCCCGCGAGGCCCGCCCCCTGCAAGCAGGGCCAGGAGCAGAAGCAGACCCCGGAGGGAAGCAGGCATCTCAGCGATTTCTGGACGGGGCTCCGTGACCTGCAGTGAGCGCCCAGATCACCTGGGGGCTCGTTAACGTGCAGGTCGAGATGCAGAAGGCCGGGGTAGGGCCCAGACGCTGCAAGGCCGACCAGCAATGCGGATGCCCGAGCTGCTGGTCCGGGGACCACACTCCGAGCTCTTCGGTGCCCGCCCGGGGCTGGGGTTTCACTGCCTCCCTGCTGAGTGGGCAGTGATCGCTTGATCACCTCGGCTGACGGAGAGCCAGGACCCGCGGGGCAGGCTGCTCTGCCTTGGGACACCTCTGTCCACTCTTCCCAATCACGAATGCCTCCCTACAGCTTTGTGGGCTGCCCTCGGTGTCCCGTCGGGGCCCTCGCAGTACGTGAGCCTTTCCCACACCAGCCCTTCTGGCCCCAGGCTCGCCCTCACCAGGTTTTCTGGAGCCGGACTTGTCAGCAGGGGTGGGGCTCAGGCAGTCTCCACACTTTGAACCCCCCACCTGCCTAGCAAGCGGGGGTCTTGCCCTTTCCCGGTGGTGCTCGCGTCCATGGCCCCATCGTCCCCCGGGGTCCCTCAGAGTATAGGCGCCCTCCAGGAATCCCTGTACTGGGAGAAAGTGGAGGGCCCCAGTCTGTATTCAGCTCTGTGGCTCCTCCACACTAGGACCTGCTGTGCCTCCCTGAGCCCTTGGTCATGGTCGAGGTCAAACCCACCCTGCCCGCCCCGCCTGTGTGTTTCACAGGGCAAACAGCTAATGGTGTATCTGCATCATCGACACCGGCCCTGACAGATGTCCCCGTTCCGGGGGGGGGGGGTTTCCAGCTGAGGAAACCTGGCCCCTCTGTGAAGCCGCTGCCCCCACTGGGCCCCAGGAACTTCTCAGAGGCCGCAGGGGCTGTGCCCCGAGAAAGCGGTTAGCTCAAAGTGCCAGTGCACAGGCAAGCAGGAAGGAGGACGGAGAAAGGAGAGGAGAGGAGGGGAGGGGAGGAGGGGCAGAGACAGGGAGAGAGAGAGTCCCAAGCAGGCTCCATGCTGATAGTGCAGAGCCCCATGTGGGACTCGAACCCACGAACCGTGAGATCACGACCTGAGCCGAAGTCGGACGCTTAACCGACTGAACCACCCAGGCGCCCCTACGTGTAATTCCTGTAAAGTGGGCTCATTCACTGCCTCTTCTAGGTGCCTTTCTCAGCTGCACACATTGTCCACTCCTCCCTGTGATCTCATATATGTCTAGCTGCTGAAATCCTATACAACCTTTAGGAACTGTTCCACATATCTCTTCCTCCAGGAAGCTCTCTTTGATAACCTCAACCAGAAGAGGTTTTCACTCCTGCCTTTGCCATATGTGACATCTGTACACGGAGTGTCAGGAAGCACGTTTTGGCTCAGGCTCTGGGGGAAAATGTGGATTAAGGGTGTAAGCCATTTTCTTTTATTTTTTAAGTGTATTTATTTATTTTGAGAACGAGCAGGTGAGGGGCAGAGGGGGTGGGAGGACAGAGGACCGTCTGACTTGGAAAGTCAGAGACTTTCCAAATGCTGCCTCTGCCTTGTTCTCTCTCACCCCCCCCCCCCCCCCCCCGGGACATAATGAAAAGGCCAATTCCCAAACCCAGTTAATTTGTTCTGTGTCAAGAGAAAAGAAACCGTGGCGACCAGTTCTCAGCATCTCCTGAATCAGTCAAATGAGAAATAGACTGGGAGCAGCCACCTGGGAGGGCAGCGGAATCTCCAAGAAGACGACCACCACGAAGTTTGTGCGGTGGGAGGCGGAGGTCAAGCCGCCCACCTCGGCCCCAGGCTGCCCCACGTCGTGGGTCTCTCTGGGACAGACAGAAAGACGGGACGTCTGCACGCTGCCCCCAGAGGGCGGCATTCCACACCCATTCCCTCATTTCACTTGGAAGTGGCCCCAGGAAGTATTATTATTGTCTCCATATCACAGATGAGGAAACTGAGGCCCGACTGTTTGCCCGTGGCCAAGGAGCAGCCTCCTGCGGAGAGGGGGAGCCAGGTCCCCCAAATGTGCCTTTTCCATTGTGACCCCATTTAACGTTCTTCAGCCGGACGCGGGCCAAGGCTTAAAGCCCTTCACTCAGTGGCTCTCCTTGGACATCCTGTGTCCTTCCGGTAGCCCCTGTGACCTCGGACGGGCCACGCGGCTCACATCCCTTTTGGCCCGTAGATGCCAGCTTGGCTCAATAATCTTTAACTTACCTCCCACGAACGTTGTGTCTTTAGGACCTCGTCAGAATTCCTCGGGGCCAGGGACGGTGTCAGGCCCCCTGGACGGGAGAGAAAGGGACCGCAGAGGGAGGGACGGGATTTGGACAGGGGCCCAGGCTGGTACACGAGGGGCGGGGACTTGAACCCAGGCACGTGCCATCTGGCTGGCTTTCTCTCCCCTGCCGCTGGCGGAGTGAAGCAGGGGGGAGTCCCAGAAGCCGACTCACAGCTGCAGGTAACGTAAAAACAACCGAGGTTTGAGGGGCAGCACATCATCCGCGGACTCATCAATGCAAAGAAACCGTGCTTTGCCCCCCGACTTCGTCGAGTCCAGGGTATCTGCATGATACAGAGGGTCCCGGGTGGGCCTGGGATTCACGTGGGAGCAGAGGGGTGAGCGGGCCACTAAGTCCCCGGTCAGCGTCACCGCCTGCCCGCACCCTCTCTGGCCACTGAGGCGCGGCGTCCACGTTGAGCCCCCAGCTGCCCTTGGCTCCTTGCAGGACGGGCCTCCACCGGCTGTTCTTAGGAAAGGCTAATTTTGCCCCCAGCATCTCAGGTGTGACTGCAAGAGGCAAAACCAGGGACTCGGTGATTTACCGGCCAGATGCTTAAGGCAACAGGTGTCCCCAGCTGTAAGAAGCAACTACCCTACACCTGGGTATTTTGCAAAAGGAGTGGCTCATTGGGGCTCCTGGGTGGCTCAGTCGGTTAAGCGTCTGACTTCGGCTCAGGTCATGATCTCGCGGTTCGTGTGCGGAGCCTGCCTGGAGTTCCCTCCCTCTCCCTCTCTCTCTCTCTCTCTCTCTCTCTCTCTGCCCCTCCCCCACTCGTGCTCTCGCTCTCAAAATAAATAAATAAACTCTAAAAAAAAAGAAGCGTGCTCACTTATTTGCTTTAGGATGGAATTTCACGAATGACGTTTAGCGTTTGTTCAGCACCGACGGTCATTACCTCCATGTTAGGGTTGTGAGTCTAGGAGGACCGACTGACTCTTGTTCTAGGGCTTTCTTTCCATCAACAGGGCTCTGACACCAGGGAGCAAGACTTCCAAAGTACTTGGATTGGATGTGATTTTCAATAACCCTATTTGCTGCTCATAAATACAACTTGTAGGAGGAGGAGATCAGTCCCAAATATTAGATTACAAATTCTACTCTCTTCTGCTGTGTTAACTTCTCCATATCCTGGTAAGAGCCTGTCAGGGGTTCAGCCCTAGATAGCATTCCTAGTAGAGGCAGGAGCCAGGAGGCTTATTCTCTCAATCGCTAGAATTTTAGTAAAGTCTCAAAGAAAAATAAGTAAACAAACAAATAAGTCCTTTCCTTTCCCTAAATTTTCTGTGTTCTCCCACCAACCAGACTCTGTTAGCTTTATTTTGCATTCATTCACTTATGGTTAAAAGACTCTGTCCTGTTCTGGGGCATTCCCAGTCCAGTTGGGGGTCGGGGCCACGGCATATGCCTAAGCATAACAGACATCCATGCCGTGATAGCAAAAGCACAATGACAATGGAAGGCAGAAGGAGATCTGGGAGCACGGAACAGAGACACCTAATCCATGCTGGGTTTATCAGGGAAGGCTTCCTGGAGGCAGTGGCATCTGAGTTAGAGGAGAGGTAGGTGAAGGAAAGGAAAGAAGTCCAGGCAGCAGAGTAAGGCTGGAGACCTGAGAACACTGTGTACTCGAAGGACTTGTTTGGTGAGATGGCCCTTAAGGCACACAGTGACAGTGGGGCCAGTTGAACTTTAACCATCAGCCAGGAGTCCTGGGGCTCCAGGAACCACCGGGAAATTTTCAGCAGGGGAGATATTCTCATGTTACCTCTTCCTCCAGGTATGAGTCACAGCTGTTATTAAACAATTACTGGCATAGTTTGATAGTTAACGTTTCCCCTGGGCAAATATGACTATAATCTCCACGAGAGCAGAGACTGATTCTCTAGACGCACGGTTCTCTAGACCTAGAACAGTGCCCGGTCATAGTGGATGCCTAGAAAATGGGGAGAGGCAGTGACAAGATCTGTGAGCCATTTGAGACACATCACCGTGGCAGTAAATTCAGGAAAGCCAGAAGGTATGTCTGGCGGGGGCAGGGGAGGACCAGAGTGTCATCGCTGGGTGACAAAAGCAAGTGGTCTGAAGGAGGTGGCCAGGGTGGGAGGGAGGGGACGCAGAGCTGAGAAAAGCCGAGGGGGTAAGTCAGGAGGAGTAGAGAATCCTTCCAATGGGGTTCGAGGCCCAGGCCCGACTCTCAGTTCTTCTGAGTTGGTCTGGGGTGGTGCAGGGGCGGCGGTGATTCTCAAAAGGCCCTGGAGGGGACCCTCGTGTGCAGCCAGGATGGAGAACCAGTGGAGGGGAGCAGGGAGGTTCTGACTCCAAGCCTTCTGGCTTTGGGAGAGAGAACCCAGGAGGGAAGAGAATGTTCAGAAGAGTCAGCATCGATAAGGGGGTCATAAGATAATGTTAATCCGATTTGAGGTACGTGAATTAAGAAAGAAAGATGTCAACTGGTTCTTGCTTGTTTAAGGAATGACCGTGAGGTCCACAGAAAACAACGGGACGTTTATTCTGGTCAGGAGTTGGAGAACACAAGGCACCGATCTCTTGCTTCTCAATGAGAATGATTCTGTGCGACGGGGGTCGGCGGGGGGGCCCTTTGGAAATTCTGTCGGCAAGGCGCTTTGTTTTCGGGGTGGGCACCAGGTGACGCGAAAGGCGGGTGGCGGGAGCGTGGGCTTGCGGAATCTCGCAGAGCGAGCCACTTAGCAGGTGCTGAGGGTGGAAAGCCAGCCTTCCCTCTGTCGTCTCTGCTTCCGGGTTTCTGCTCCGCACCACGGCCCCATGTACTCACTTTGTTTCACAGCACATTTCTTAATGGGCCCTGGCAGCACTGAGGCAGCCTTCGTATTCCATTTGTTCCTTGGATAATGAGCTTAGCCTCCGAGCCACCGGAGAAAGCCCTGATGCTTATTACACACACCGCCATGGGCCGTCTGGTCAGACGTGGCACTAAAACCATCTGAGCCCCTCGCACCCAGGCAAGGGGCCCTTGGTGACTGACAGAAATCCATTTTTATCTTGGTCAGAAAGGCCTTTGGTCAGCAGAGTTCATTTTGTTTGCACAACGGAGTGGAACACATCTGAGCTCCTCTGGGGGAGCCCCAGGGAGCACTTCCTGGGGGCTCCCAGACATTGGACTCGTCGGCTGTAATTAAGCTCAGTGGTGTCCAGGTTCACTCCTCGCACACAGGGCACAATCTGCCTTATTGTTTCCCCGCCTTCCCGCTCAGAGACAACGGTGAGGATGGGGCCGTGGTGAATTCTAACGAAGCCTCAAGGAGTCATTTGGGCTCGACGCTTTCGGTCTGGCGCGGGCAGAACCCCCACAGCCGGGATGATTCTGTCTGGCTCCCCCCCACCCCCCACAAAGGTCTGGACATCAAGGCTGTTATTTTCCATCTGGAGTCCTGGGAATTGGGTTGTTATTGCTGAAGACAAAAGAATGGGTTTCTACAGTGATCACCGGGGAGAACAACGGACCAGAGAGAAACCCTAGACGTTTCCAGAAAGGTAGGCAGTGGGTATCCCGGCAGTGTGTAATCTGAATGCGAAACGTCTCTGCCAACTACTTGGGAACCTCTTGGGGTGGGTGGACCATCCCTGAGCACATCTCTGCCAGGCATTCAGTCGACCTGGGAGGGCAGGAAGGCCCACTTAGCCTTCAGGATTCGGGAGAAAAAGCCCTTATCCTTCAGGGGTCTCCGTGACACCGAGTCAGTGAGGATGTCTAGCCACAAACTTCCAGAATAAAGTCAGTCCAGTTCAAATAAAATTGTTGAGGACCTACTGGTGCCGGGTGGGGGTGGGTGGTGGGGACAGGGAAGCGTGCCCTCGGTCGTGCAGTCACTGACACCAACAGTCCTAGACTGAGCTCTGGCTGCATACCAGTCATTGCACTGGTCCAAAGACGGACGACGTGGTTCCTGCCCGCCAGGTGCCCTCCCATCGGGGCAGGTAGACAGAGCTCCCAGACAGAGCCACAGAGTGAGGGACACCGTCCCAGCCGTTGTGAGAGAGATACCAGAAAATGTGTGAAAGAAACCCACAAGACACGGGAATTGCTTCTCGGTGAAGAAACCAGGGAAGGCTGGAGAGAGGAGGAGTCTGGATTTGAACCAGGCACTTGACCAAGCTTCTCTTCTCCGTCCGGTCAGCGGTAGCAAGAGGTGATACGTTCACGGCATCCGCCACGTTCTGGGAGCTGTTTCAAGAGCTTTACGCATGTTAGTTCATTTAGTCCCCACAACAGCCCTTTGAAGTTTTCTCTATTATTATCTCTATGTTACAGAGGAGGGATCTGAGGCACCAAGAAGTTTACTAACCTCCCCCGAGACTACCGCGCTCATAAGCGACCGAGCCGGGATTTGGTCCTAGGAAGACTGGCTTCGGACATCAGTATAGTTCCGTAGATTTCTTTCTGGTTGAACAAGCCTACCCATAAAAGGTGTTTCTCTAGTACTTTGTTTGATTTCGTTGATACTAATTCACGCTATAAAAAGTGATACAGCCTTACGGAAAATGTGACCAAAGGGTCCCCCACCGTGCCAGCCGCCCAGGGTGCGTCACGTGGCGTTGGCCAGCGGGGGCTAGAATCCGGCCTGCCTTCCCCTCACCACGCTCTGTGCCGCTGGGCTGTCCAGAGGGGCGTCCTTCCCTAACTCACGCAAAAGGATCTTAGGGGCTGTCTGGGGCCATGACAGAAGGAAAATGAAACCCGCAGAAGGGATCGGCTACACGTGGGAGGTAAGACCAGGCTGGAGACAGAACGGCAAATGCCTGCTTCACCGCACTGGCCACAGTTGGCCTTAGTTGTTCCGAAGGGAAAAGCAGGGATTAATGACAAAATTAGCTGCATTATATCTTCTTGAGGTGTCGTGGATCTTCACGGCCAGGGTAACTGGCGCGTCAGTCAACCCTACCTACGCCTCCTTCTGGAGTTTGGATTCAGTCGTTCCGTGTGAATCCTCTGCAGATGTGGCTACAGGTAGATCTCTTCAGGGGCCGGTTCTTCCCGATAGCTGGAGTCAAGGTCATGGCGTCCAGAGCAGGTGAAACCGCCAGACAGCCCTCTTCCAGAATTCTGCCTGGGGTGCCGCCCCAATAGAGTCGATGCTACCCTGTCCAGTATCTTTCCTCTTTTTTCCTTCCATAGACGTGCTTCCACAGTGATTTCGCTTTGCATATCGCGTTTTTCGCTTGACAGATGCTAAACATTTTCCATAATGCCACCTAATTTCTGCACCTGTCGTTGGTAAGCATAACTGTAGAACATCCCACCGCGCGGTGCTCTGTGGCGTGATTGGTAATTATCAAATAGTCTACTTCGTGGAGAAGTGCCAACGATGAGGGAAATGTTGAGCCGGGGGCGTGCTGAACAGAGGTAGTTGGACGTGCCCCGCGAGCGCCACGATTCTGGGGCTGGTGAGAGAGTCAGTGTCTTCCCCACGTTCTCTAGTCCAAGAAGTGACCTGGTAACAGATGGTTAAGAAATCCCCGGGATACAATGTCCGTCTTCGGCTTTTCTGCCACAAACGGACCGTCATTTAGGAAATCATCCCAGGGACTGGGGAGGCACGGGGGGGTGGAGGCCCTCACCGCAACTGAAGCAGCAAAGGAGGCATTTTCTTTCTTTCTTTTTAAAGTTTATTTATTTATTTTGAGACAGAGAGAGAGCAAGCGGGAGAGAGAGAGACAGAGAGAGAGAGAGAGAGAGAGAGAGAGAGAGAATCACAAGCAGGCTCTAAGCTATTAGCTCTGAGTCTGATGTGGGGCTCAAACTCACGAACCGTGACATCATGACCTGCGTTGGAATCGAGAGTCGGTCACTGAACCGACTGAGCCGGACTGTTCCCACTTGCACAGTGGCTTTCCTCTCCAGCAGGTGGGAGCAGTGTGCAAAGGTCTCTGTGACTGTCCCCACCTTGATGGGGACCTGAGGGAGGGGGACAAACGTATGGCGGGTCCTCTCAGGGTGGGTAAGTGCACCCCTCCAAAGAAGGATGCTGTGCCATTTTCCATACAATGAGCTTGCTTTGTGAACGGGGTTCCCTTGGCTCAAAGTCCACACGAGCAGAAGGGGAAGGAATTTTCTAGAAATTAAGTCTTCTTTGGGGCACCTGGGTAGTTCAGTCGGTGAAGCATCCGACTTTGGCTCAGGTCATGGTCTCATGGTTTGTGGGTTCGAGCCCCGCGTCGGGCTCTGCGCTGATCAAAGATCCTGCTTTGGATTCTCTCCCTCCCTCTCTCTGCCCCTCCCCCCCGCAAATAAAAAAACTTAAAAAAAAAAAAAAGAAATGCAGACTCAAGACCCAACCAGACCTACTGAACCAGAATCTGCATTTTAACGGGATCCCAGGGGATTCCCAGGTACAGGGAGATCTGAGGATCCACATTCTGTGGCACTTTGTTATGTGTGTGTGTGTGTGTGTGTGTGTGTGTGTGTGTGTCGTCTCCTTACCCTCCCCTGGGATCTGGGAGGGCAGGGTCAAAGCTTTGTTTGTGTGTGAATGAAGTGCATGGTAGGCACTTGGGAAATTAAAAAAAATTTTTTTTTAACGTTTGTTTATTATTGAGAGACAGAGAATAAGCAGGGGAGGGACAGAGAGAGGGGGAAACACAGAATCCGAAGCAGACCCCAGGCTCTGAGCCATCAGCACAGAGCCCGATGCGGGGCTCCAACCCATGAGACGTGAGATCATGACCTGAGCCGAAGTCGCACGCTTAACGGACTGAGCCACCCAGGCGCTCCAGGACTTCAGAAGTCTTTAAAGAATAAGATCATTCATTAAATCCCTTCATGGATAGAACTGATGTTCCTAATTCTTTCCTTCTAGTCTCTCGACCTGAGGAACTCAACGGCCTTTTCTTCTCTCCTCTCCCCAACCACAGGCACACAGCCCCACACACTCACGGGCACACATACCTTCTCGCCAACGCCCCTCAGAGGAAGCTGAGTTGAGCCCCTTGGCAGGGGAGCTGAGCTGGGGGCCTGAGAACCTGTGAGGCTGAGGAGGCCAAGCCGTGAGCTGGTCTGTCCCGGGCCGGGACACGTCAGGACAGCCAAGCAGCAGCCCAGCAGGGTGGGCGCCACCAGCCTGGCCCAGAAGCTTCCCCGCGGGGTGCACAGCTGCGGGACAGCCTCAGGCTGACTCCAGGCCTTCCTGGGCCCGTTCTACTTAGCTCTACTCAGAAATGTCATCCGGCCCCTCTCTCCTTCCATCCTGCTGTGTTCCGGGCTCACTGCCTCCCCTCGCAACCCCACCCCCTCCTGATTCAGCCCTGCCCTCCACCTCCCACACATTTCCCAGCACTACCCAGAGAAAGCCTTTTAAACAAGATGTCGTTAGGCCACTCCCCCACTTAAAACTTGACGGCAGCCCGTTACCCTCAGCGAAAAGCACATGTCCAGCCCAGCACTTTAGACTAATACGCTCACCAAGCACCATCCAAGTGCTTTTACATATACTACCATAGATTCACTCTTTAACCCCCTCCTTGCAGTTGGTACTACCATCATCCCCATTTTATAGGTGAGGAAACTAAGGCAGGGTGAGTTGGGACTCACTTGCCCCCTCGCAGCTAATTAAGGGCAGATCCAAGTTCAAACCCAGAGTGTGGGACGTCTCAGCACACACTGGTAGGACTCAAGGTGCAGCCCAGACCGGTGGCAGCAGCATTATCTGGGAGCTTGTTAGAAACGCGAAGGCTGAGGTCCCCGCCTCAGACCTGCTGGACCAGGGTGTGCATTTCAATAAGCGTCCCAGTGACCAGTGTGTGCGGGGAAATCTGAGAAGCACGGTTCTGTCACCCTACCCAGAGCCCCGGCGCCTTATTCCTCCAACTCGACCCAGTACCTGGCGGTCCCAGGCCCCCTCCACCCCTTCGCACCTCTGAGGCATCTGGTTCCCACACTGCCCCGGGTCTGAGCCTTGCCCGTCCCCCCCCGTGAAGTCCTTGTTGATCTCTACGCTCCATGCGTGTTACTACTCACCAGCCCGGGGCAGCATGATTGCTCTGCCTTTTTTCTTTTCCTTCTGACATTTCCCTCTTTGATTTATGGCCCCGTCGGCAGCAGGGGTGAGGAGGGGCCTCCCAGCGGAGCTGGCTGGTGCCCTTTGTCACTCCCGCCCCAGCATCTGCCCAGGAGGGTGGCGGTCCTGGCCCCGCAGCTTGTGGGCAGAGCCCTGCAGGGAGCAGGTGGCAGAAAGAGCTGATGGGGCTGATCAAAGGAGGTGACTTCCCTCCTTTGCCCTTCCATTTCCTCCTTATCCGCTGGAGATAATGTACGAGCCACAAGGGCCGCCATGAAGAGAAGAAACACTCCGTGTCAAGGGAACGGAGTATTTCGACAGTTGTCTTTGATGGAATTCCGGGTAGTCAGAACTAGAAAGTCCGTACGACATCATGAATGGACAGGGAAACTGAGGCTCAGAGACTGTGTTCTGTGCAAGGTCACACAGCCAGCGGTGAGCGGAACCGAGGCCGCACGTCCCTTCTCTGCTGATGCACGACGGTGGCCCTTTCCACGGCCTCTATTCTTTGCACAGGAAAATGGAGCTGGGTGGCGCCTCAGGGCAAAAGGATGTGGATTCCAAGGGCCAAAGACAAGCAGGTCGTGTCCGTGGATTAACCGCTGGCCCTGGAGGAGAGCACAGCAAAGATGGCCAGTGGGGCCCCCTGCCAGCCACTGCTGGGCCCTGGACTTCCCCAGAGAATGGGCTGGAGCTGGGGTCCTTCTGCTGCTACTGGAGGAGTGCACGGAGAGCAAGTGCGGTCCCCGAGTCTCTGGCACACGCAGGCGGATGGACCCGCCCCTCCCCAGCCTCTGCCAGGGACGCAAACACAGACACACAGACAACACGCAAACCTGGACAGATTCAAACCCACACAGGGGACGCACGCACAACACACAATTAGGCCTTCCTGGGGGGCCGTCAGGCCCCACAGAGCAGAGCTGGCTGGCGCACGCACGTACCTGTGCACAGCTCCGCCCAGATGTGTGCACACACATCACTCTGGCCCGCGGGGGAGGGAGCGGGTGCACGAGTGAGCACTGAGTCTTGGCTCGAGCAGGTGCGGCGGGGGGGTCCCCTCAACCCAAATGGGCAGCCAGAGGGGAGGGCACAGGCCTCGGGTTAGCTGAGCACAGCGGTCCTGCGCGGGGGTGGTGAGCGTTGCCATGGAGATGAGAGCCAGAGATGCAGCTTGGGAGACAGGTTCTGTGTGGGCGGCAGAATGCCACAGATCCACAGATCCTGGGGAGGGAGGGCGAGCATCGGAGGTGCCGGGCTGGGAGGTGGGCTCCTGGGGTTGGACGGGTGGGGGGGAGGGGGCTGAGGTGCTCCAGATGGCAGGACCGGCTGCCTGTGTTGCAGACTGGGCGTGAGGCGATGAGCTTGTTAGCTGGTCTCCAAAGCCAGACTATGGGGTCCCTGGCTCCAGGGTGCCACCCCACCCTGGTCCTATTCCCTCAAAGCAATTGTGCTGAGTCCACCACCGAGGCAAAGCCCACAGCAAGGGTGTGGGCTTGGAAGCAAAGGGGAGTAAGTGGCAATGCAAGGCAGTGAGGGGCTGGCTGGCTCCCCTTCCTCTGTCACCCTCTCGCCTGACGGCCAGCGGGCTGGAAATCACACAGGGTCAGGAGTCAGATAATAAGTCAGGGTACAGTCCTTGCCAACCAACTCTGAGAGTGAGCCACCTACCCGACGTTTCTGAACCTTAGTCTTCACCTCCGTGAGATGGGATGAAGAACACTGGACCTCACCCCCCGCCCACCTCCAGAGTGGCAGGGACAGTCTGAGCAGAGCCTGTGGTGGGTCCCCAATAAATTCAACGGGACAGACGTGTATCGAACGCCTACCACGTGCCATGTGCAGGGGACACCAACAGGCAAGAGCGGCAGTGGCAGCTTGGGTGTTCCACGGGGCGCAAAACACAAAGAACAACGACCTTCTGCTGAGTCTCCCTTGAATGCGTCCTCATAACAAGCCAGGAGGTTTTTAGTGTTACCCCCATTTTACAGGTGAGAAAACTGAGGTTCAGAGAGAATAAAGAGCTGTCCCGAGTAAATGACTACCCCAAGTTCAAAGTCACCCTGGGTAAGGGTGGAACTGGGATTCAGTTTCCCCCCTGGCAGGCCCTACGTCCCTGCTCCACTGCTCCTCCCGTCCCCACAGTCCCAATGTCCCTGATTTCCCTTGGGAAGGAGCCTGCCCAGCAATCTGGGCCCTTCTGCCTGCAGGAGGGGGCTCTCTTGGCCGCTGGTCCCCGGGCTGGCCCGGCCTATGCTCTTACCCCACGCAGCCACCCACCCTCCTCCACCTGCCCCATTCCCTCCTCCTTTAGTGCCCCCACCAGGACGGCCAGCGCCCGGAGTCCAGAGATGTGGGCAGATGGCAGGTGGTCACAGAGTCTGGCAGAGACGATACCTACTTCCTGGGCCGCCACTTGTGAGTTTGGGCGAAGTCACTTCACCTCTTTGATGGTCTGATGGTCAAGAGGGTTGACAGTTCCTCAGTCCACACACGGGAAGTGCAGGGCACCACGGGCTGTACCCTTGGCCCATCAGTGCCCCGTGTGAACAACCAGGCGTTCGGTCTGTGCTTCCTGACGGGGCCATCTGTCCCCTGTTTCTGCGCAGGGGAAGGTGGAAGTCAGCCTGGCAGGACAGTGGGTAGAGGCTGGGCCTTGTCACCAGAGAGACCAGGGTTCAGACCCTGTCCCTGCCACTCCTTAGCTGTGTGCCCTTGGGAAAGCCACCGGATCTCTCTGAGCTTCTACCGGCAGGTGTCTTTTTTTCCCGCCTTGTTCCTCCCTGGCCTGAGACCTTGCACTTTTCCAGATGCCCCTCCCTGGCTTCTGTCAAGGGAGGCCCGTGAGGCCCCCTGGCCCCGGGGTCCTGGGGAGGAAAGAGGGGGAGAAGCCCAGGCCCCTGTCTGAGGCGAGGTGGGGCTGGCAGGTGGCAGAATGAAACCAGCCTGGGCCGGGGGTGGGAGCCCTGCTGTTTCCCCTTTCTGAGGATGACCGGGCTTGACTCCTCAGTGCTGATGGCCTGGGGCTGGGGCGCCCCTTCCTGCCCAGACTGAGCCTGACTCAGTCTGATACAGCTTTGGATAGGGTGGCTTTGAGAAACCCAGCGAAAGGCCACAGGGGGAGAAGGGCTGACTCTGGGCTCAGTGGCACCGGGGGAGGCAGGGGTGGTGTGGGAGGAGAGGGCATCGCACAGGCAGACATCGATGGGGATTTCTGTGGAAATGTTTGCTCTGGCAGAAAAAAAAATCCGTTGCCATGGCAACCCAACGTCTTCTTTACCAAGCCAAGTCCCTCGGTGGGAGAATAATCTCAGAGATGCCAGGAATGGGTAAAATTTAGGGGACTTCCTGGGCACAGGCCCTGGGGCAACCAACAGCCGCCCCCTTACATCCCTTCAAATACTCATTCACTTACTTCTTCACTCCACAACCACTTGCTGGGCTATACCAGCCACCGTGCTGGGTCCTGAGGATGCGGAAATTCATCAAGGAGGTCGCAGCCTGACGGAAAGACAGGGTGTAAATGATGATGATCCGCAGACTAAACTTTCACAAGGAGGCGTGGGCACAGATGGAGAGTGGGAAGGCTTCCTGGAGGAGGTGACCTTTTTGCTGGTCTGGGGCGGGGATAGTGCGGCAGGCAGAGGAAACGGCAAGGGCAGAGGCAGAGGGAAGGGGCACGTCAGCTCCGGGACGTCACGGTTGTGTCAGGAGGTAGATGGGTCTGAGGCCCCTGTGGTGCAGGGGGGACCTCGGGCAAGCGGCTTGGCTACTCGGCACCCAATTTCTTTGGCCGTGAAATGGAGATCGTTGCATTATCCGCCGTGCGGGGTGGTTGGAGGACAAATCAGTTGGAATGTGCAAACCACTGGGCAGGGCCTGGCACGTAGTGATATAATTATTAACAATCGCTGGTCTCCTGCCCGCACCTGAGCCGCTCAGGGAAGGTAGGAGCAGGAGGGAGAGTCTGACCCTTGAGGGCAAAGCATGTGGGATGAAGACAAATGGGGCAGAGAGAACAGAGGCTGAGGGGCCCTGGGAGGCCCCTCCAGCACCCGGGAGCCACGGAGACCATCCAGTCCAGCCCCCCGCCTGGTCCCCACCCACTCTGCAGATGAGAACACGGAGGTCCAGACCTGCCAGGGCACACAGCAAATTAGTGGCAGTGTGCTGGTGGGGTTGGTGTCCATGGAAAAGGAGCTTTATATCTGGCCTGAGTAAATAATTTATTTCTGGATTTTTAATAATTGAAAAGCCTCTATTTCACTGGTGCCTCATCAAATATAGAAGCTTTCTTCTTTTTTTGATTCCAGATTTCTTTGAAAAGTAGCATGTGGGAGCAGGGGCCGGGGCCAGGGCCTTTGAAAGGTTTTGTGGCAGCAGACCCCCCCCCACCCCGACAGTCCCCTGAGCCCCAAGCCTCTGGCTGGAGAAAAGGCAAGTGACCCTCACTTTGAGCCTCCTCCCTCCCCTGGCTTTGCTCAGTCCTTGCCTGTCCCCGGAATGGCTGGGTGAGAGGAGCAAGGGCTCAGGCCTGCTGGACAGGAGCCCTGGGTGCGGTGGAGGGAGGTGACTGATGGTCGGTGCGCACTGTCCCCCCACATCTGCCAGCCTCCCTTTCCCCATGGGCCCACGGGGGTCATGACACCCTCCTCTCGGATTTACAGGGAGAGTCCTCCTGTCCGTGTCCACAGCCGTCTTGTCTCTGTCCAGACCTGACACGCACTATGCCCACAACCTACAAGAACGTTTGTCCCTCAAGGACAGGCCTCAGGCCAAAGGCACAGACGCAAGTGGCCGAGACGCACAAGAGAGGGAGAGCAGTGCTGCCCTCTGTCTCCTGGGGCGCTCCTGTGACTTCCCACCCGGCTCCCTAAAACTCCACCAGCCAGGGGCTCTCCTCTCTCCCCCACCCCGGCCCCCACGTGGCCCTCTGCCCCCGGACAAAGCCACAGCTCAGGAAGGACCAGTGTCTTTTCCGGAGGAAGCCGGCCAAGGAGATGTCTCAGCACACAGCCCTCAGAGAAACCAGACAGACAACCTCACGGGGCTCTCAGCTACTGCCACGTGCGCTTTCCCTGCTTGGTCAACAGACCTTTCGGGTCCCGGTCCCCTCCCCGGAGCTTACCCAGAGGGTACCCAGAGCTCAAGGTGTCGCCCCCAAGCCAGACCGCCCCCACATGCGCCCCGCCCACTTCAGCACCCCGAAGCTCCCTTGCAGAAGGTCGTCAGGCCCTACGCCTTTGGCCCTGAACCCATCAGGCTGTGCAGGGCGTTTGTGCTCCCACTTGTTGGCATGTTAGGCTGCTAAGGGTCTGTTGGTAACAATAACCCCTAACATAGCAAACCCCTGGGGAGCTGTCTTAAGGCGATTTCTATCAAATTAACCCCCATCCCACCCCACCCCAAATAATCCTGGGAGGTGAACAGTATTATTAAATAATTTGTATGAGGCCGCTGAGCCAGGAAGTGACAGAACCAGGGCAGAAATTGAGGTCTGTGTCCCCACCTGAACTCCACCCCCTTCCCACTCTCTCCTGGACTCCTTTATCCAGTTGGATCCGCACAGCCCTCGGGAGGGGTTGTTACCTCCCCCCCCCCCACCCTTTATAGATAAAGAAGCCTAGCAAAGTGAAATCTGTGCTCAAGGTTCTGGAGCAAACGCTTTGGCCTCCGTGAGGGCTTAGCGGTCAGTCGCCAGGGGGCAAGGCGCGGTCAACCCTATCTGTACCCAGAGAAACCGCTGCTAGGGCAATCAGCCTGGCCCCAAGAATGTTTCCCCAACCAAGAATACCTCCATGCTATGTTTAGCTTCTCTGGGTTAAAAAAAAAAAAATCTCCCCTGAAAATGAGGTCAGGTTGTAAGTTAGCCTGAGTTTTCCTCCCTGGGACAGATGGCAGTGTGGGAACCCACTGCTGGCCCCAACAGGGCAATTCCATATAGAGACGTTGTGTATTGGCCCAAACGTAAACATGGGGTTTAGGTAAGAGGAAGAGGGAAGTCTCTTCCAATGTATTTAGGGGGTGCCCCTTTGCAGGGTGGGGGTGGGGGGCAGGGTGGCATGACAGGAGAGCTCAGGGATGGACATCACCGTCTGGAGACACGAGCGAATTCAGTCAGCACTGTGTCTCCGGTCTCAGCCCCCGGGAGCTCAGAGGGAGAGCTCGGATCCCAAACTTCGTGACTCCGGGCAGCGACTTTCTCTCTCAAACCTTGGTTCCCTCATCCGAGAAAATGGAGGTAACTGATCCTGCCCTTTCGCGGGGTGACTGGAGTCATCAGCGGTGTCCGATGTGTCAGGACGACTCGCCCCCCCGGTGACATGCACGGAAGTGTCAGCTTCGGGCGAGGCCACTAGTGTAGGTAGCATGGAGACGAAAGGGCTGCAGAGAGCATTTTGTTTACAAACGGGGACTCTGAGGTCCAGCGAGGGAACGGTGCTTGCCCAGCAGATGGGTCAGCACAAGTAGGGGCTCCCAGACCAGCCGCCCGCCCGGGCTGGCTGAGTGACCCTTCCTCTGGGCCGGGGGAGCCTCTGTACGGCAGAGATGCCCTTGAGCTCACTCCCTGGGAGAAAGTCACTTTCAGCATGTTTGGAGACACATCTTGCTGACAGTTGCTTTGACAAGGACAGGCCAGACGCAGCCCCGAGTCCCTAAGGAGACACACAAGCAGGAACAGAAGATTGCTTCTATCTCCCCAAGCCTGGCAGGGTTTCGGGTGGATCTCGCACCCCAAAGGTGGATCCCTCTTTACCCAGAGGTCAGCCACACCATCCTGTCCCCCAGGCCTTGGCCAAGGATGTCCAGTCAGCTGGTTCTCCTTACCTACTCCCCTGCCTGGGGAAGTCCTACCCACCCTTGAGCCCGCCCATGGCCCCCTGCTCCAGGAAGCCTGCCCCGACTGCCCAGCTGGAAGCAGTTATGCTCTCCTCTCCCTGCCATGAAGCATGGAGCCGTAGGAAGAGGGAGACCCGGCTGTGGAAACCTGGCTTCGCCTCTCACGCCACCTCTAACTAACAGTGAAACTGTGGGCAAGTCACTTGGCCTTTCTGGGCCTGTTTCCTTATCTATAAATTAAGGATGATGATACTTACTCTTGCGGTTGCTTGGGGGGGGGGGCATTAAATTCATATATTGAAACGCGTTTGAGCACCTAGTAAGTGCCAGGCTTGATTTTAGACATTTAGGATGCAGTGGTGAATAAGACAAAGTCTTCATGGAATTGACATTCTAGCGGGGGAGACAGTGAACAGAAGAACGAAGCATAAATAATAACAGAGTAGGGTAGAAGCATAGAAAGTTGTCCATGGGGGTAGTGTGCACTCTCTTAGACATAGTGGGCACTTAATAAATGCTGGATCAGTGGATCATGGATGGGTGAATGGATGGATGGAAGGAAGGATGGAAGGATGGAAGGAAGGAAGGAAAGGAGGAAGGAAGGAAAAATGGAAGGATAGATGAATAATTGGATGGATAGAAGGATAGATGGATGGATACAGGAGGGGTGGATGGATGATGGATGGATGGATGAATGGATGGAAAGATGGAAGGAAGGAAAAATGGAAGGATAGGTGGATGATTGGATGGATAGAAGGATAGATGGATGAATGGATGATGGATGGATTGAGGAGGGGTGGAAGGATGATGGGTGGATGGGTAAATGGGTGGATGGATGGATGGATGGATGGATGATGGATGGATGGATGGAAAGATGGATGGATGGATGGATGCTAGATCATGTTTTCCCCACCTTTCATAACTAATGAAAGCCCATTTAATCTCCTTCTTAGAGGTGCTCTTGAACCTCTGAGACTGGCTCAGGAAGGGCCAGGAGAGACCTCTGGAGTAGAGGCAGGCCTGGCTGTCCTTCCATGCTGACTCCTTCTCCCATTACCATCTCAGAGTGGCCCCGCCTTCAGGGAGACTCCTGTACACATGGAGAGCCAGAGGGCCTGGAGGGGCAGAGAGGGCCATACACAGCCCTGGAAAGAGCCACTGGCAGCAGATAGCAAGTGTGCTGGGCACTATGCCAAGGGCTTTTCCTGCTTCCATGAATGGACCTCACAACAACCTGGTGAGGGGGCCTCATTCCCAGAATTTGATACTATGAGGGGAGCTGAGGGGAGAGGAGGAAGACCGACTCATGGGACCCTGGGCCATCAGAGCCGGCAGGACTTTTCAGAGTCCCCTGATCCTGCCTTCTTGTTCCTACATGGAGAAATGGAGGCTCAGACAGGGAGAGGACTGGCCTGGGGTCACACAGGGAGTCAGAGATGGCAATGGGGTCACTGTGGGCAAGGCATCTTTCCACATGAGACACTGTTGATCTCCACCTGAGTCCCAGCCCAGTTTACCTGCGGGAGACCCAGTTCTGTCCAACATGTCTTTAGCTGTACCCCACCCTTAACCCTGCCCCCTAACATCCCCCTACATTCCCTCTGACCTAAATCACAGGCCACCCTGCTTGTCTCCCACGTCCTAAGGCCTATGGTCAACTGGGGTGATAATGGATGTCAAAGGGTAACTCCGGCTTGTGGCTTAAGAACGGTCAGGACCCCACCCGCCCCAGGTGCTGTTCTCTGAATGGCTCCTACTGGGAATCACAGTCCCAGGAGTGCCTTGCAGGTGGTGGACGTGGACGGAGTGGATCCTGTGCCTGGGGTCCAGCAGCACTTCTCAGCGGCCCCTGTAGGTGGGGCTCTGCGTCATTCAATCCTACTCCTGGGCCTTCCCAACATGCTTTAGCCCCATCTCAGCCACTCAGCAGGGAGGTGAGGGGCCCTCCCATGGACCCCCGTCTGACTAAATAGAAAAAGACAAAAACCACAAACCCAGCCTTCTACCGACTCCCAAGAGAAGTCCCAGGCCAGGGGCTGGCAGGAGCCCAATGGGCTGACTCAGCACGGCATGAATCAGAGAATGTTGGAAGTGCTGACTGGGAGGTTCCTCTAGATCACAGAGCTCTAGAGACACGGGCGTTCCATATCACAGAATCATGGAATCGTGAATCCTCGGAATTACTGAATCAGAGACTCCAGGGATCGCTTGGACAAAGGAGTTCAGGGCGAGAGAATGGCTGAGCACGCCACAGCTCAGGGAAGAGTTGCATCTGTCCCTGCCTCCTCCGCACGGATGTCTCTGAATTCCAGCCAGCGTTCGGACGCCTGGAAGTCCGCAGTAGCCCTGCTTGGCTTCCCCATCAGCCTCGGGCACCTTCTAGTCCGTGCTGCCTACCGTCTGCTGACCTTCCCGCTCATAGCCACGGAGATTGCCCCTCTTGCTAGGAAACCACGACAGGCTCATTCTTGTCAAGGGAATAAGTCCGCAAGCCGGAGCTTGGCTGCCGAGGCCCTCCTGACACCCAGCTCACCCTGTCCTATGGCCCTGACTTCCCCAGATGCACTCTGGGGATCGTAAACAAAAACTGAGCACACAGCCTAGTACGTACTTATTGTTTGCTATGGACGACGCCCACGGCGGTCCCGGGACGGTTGGTGTTCTTCTGGGGTGGCTCAGACCTCCCAGAGAGAGTGGCCAGGAGGGAGGAAATAGAAAGTCCTGGCCTCTCTGGGCCCAGCCAGATACCAGGCCAGCTTTCCTTCTGCTGTGTTCCACTAGCAAAGCAGTCCTGGAGCGTGCCCAGACTCAAGGCAAAGAGACACAGACCTCACTCCTCGATGGAGAGAACGCCAGAGAATGTAGGGCCATCACTAACCCGCCACAGACGCAGGCTGCCTTAGAAACGGGACTTGGCCTCCCAGCAGCTGGGGCTGGAGCACAGCTGCCTTGCGAGGCAGGGCTGGAGGGTCTACGCAGCTAGGCACACTTCATTACGTGCTCTTGTGCTGGAAAGTTCTCCGGTAATTCCGGTGCATTTCCACTTGCTCCTTCGGGGCCCGTGGACTTCACTCTAGACCTTAGACCCCGGAGGACCCACGCGAGAACATCTGTCGAGTTCCCAGTTCTCAGCGGGGGCTCGAGGGGTCAAGGCCATTATCTCTGGTAGAAGCACCACGGCACCTCTACCACCTCAGGGGAGGCCTGAGCACAGACTCTCCAGAGTTCTCCATCCTTCGGGGCTCTTGGCTGCAAAACCAGAGACCGGCCCCGCCTGTCTGCAGCAAACCAGGGATCTGCTGCTGCTATTCAAGGCTGTAGAGGGCTTGCAGAGTAGACGGGAAGTTGACGGACTGAGGCAGGAATCCAGGGAGCCCCGGTGAGATCGGCCAGAAGCAGCGGCAGCCTGGCCAGACCCTGCTGCTGTCCCATCCTGGTCTCCTCCTCCGGGCCCCAGCGTGGCCACTGCCACCACTGACGGCAGAGTCAGCCAGAGGCAGGGGACGGGGCTTCTGTGTCCACAGTGGGAGGCTGGGGACCAGCACTCTGCATGGGGAGAGATGACAAAAAGCCCCAGAGAGGACATCTGTCTACTGCCGGTCCCTAACTCAATGTGGTGGGATGTTTTTGTTTTTTTGGTTTTTTTTTAGAGAAATAGCTCTTTAGCGACCAGTTCTGGAAGAATGGGTAGAATTTTTCCAGGAAAAGTGGGGGAAAGGTGCTCTGACAGAACAGTCCTTGTAAAGTGGCAGGAGTGAGCCCTCTGAATCGCCCACAGGAGGGGGCTTGATGGGATCTGAAATGTGGCTTTGGACTTGCCAACCTCTGCCTCCAGAAGCTCCTCTCTTAACTCGGAGCAAGGCCGCCGGCAGGGGACACGCTGTCTGAACTGCGTCTTTAAAGGCACGAAAGAGTCATCCAGGCAGACGCGGCCGCTGTAGGTCAGGGGAAGGCGGTTCAGTGACCGGCGAGTGTTGTGTGCAAACGGGGGGCCCAGATGGCAGACGGGGCGACCAGCCGCAGCTCCCACCCTTGGGGCACAGCCGGGTCCACAGCCGGGAGACTTACTTCCCTGCTGATTTCAACATGTCCCCCGGGAGTGGATATCTTCGCGGGTCTGTTGCCTGCCCCCAACCCCCAGAGGTGTCCCCACTGCCCACAGGTCAGAGTGGGGTGGCGTGGGGGTGGGGATGCCCAGCCCACCTCCCTGTTCCAGGAGGAGGAGACGGGGAGTTGAGGCCGGGAGGACTCTGTGCAGCAGAACTCGGGCAGCCAGCTGGCTGCCTTTAGTCTCCCCATATATGCTGGCTCCTCCCTCACAGACGCTCCGCTTTGCTCAACATGTAAGTAAGTACCCAGGTTTCGTCACTTCTTTGGGGCTTCATTTTCCCATGGAGCTCCCCAGTACCTACAGAGATCTGTGTGCACCTCCAACGAATCCTTCTAGGTCAGTTCATTCTATTTTATATTTTATTTATTTTTGAGAAAGAGAGACACACAGAGAGAGAGAGAGACAGAATGAGCAGGGGAGGGGCAGAGAGAGAGGGAGGCAGAGGATCCGAAGCAGGCTCTGCGACGACAGCAGAGAGCCCGATGCGGGACTTGAACTCACGCACCGTGAGATCATGACCCGAGCCGAGGTCGGATGCTGAACCAACCGACGGAGCTGCCCAGGTGCACCTCCTTCGAGATCAATTTCGTTTCCGGACCCGGCTGAAGACCTAAGAAGGGAGAGGTAAAATCTCGCCCCCACAACGAGGGCAGAGCCCAACCGCGGGGGCTGTCGAAGGCGCCTGCGAAAGTCCAGGAGGGGCCTCGGGACCGGGACAGACCCCAGGCCCCGACCGAGCTGGGAGAGGACAGACTTCGTGGCCTCCAGGCTCAGACCTCGCGCAGGGACAGGCAGGTGCGGGACGCCGGCCCCACCCAGCCCATTTTACTCGGTTCCCTGCAGGCGTCGGGTTTCCAGCGTCTGGCTGATGGCTGGCAGACCAGGGAGCCAGGAGAACGGAGAAGGTATCTCAGGCAGCCCCAGAATGCATCTCCGCGGCGAACAAAGTCCGTGACTTCGCGTGGGATGGCAGTTCTGGTACGAAAGGACACGCCGGGCCCCGGGGGAGACCGTATTCCTGTTGACCAGCGTTGCCAAGGACACATCAGGTCGCGCTGCAAACGGGTCGAAAAAGCCGGCTCTTAGTTACCCTGGAAATCACCAGGAAGCTGATCAAATTTTCTTCGAATCACAGGCGGGAGCTGAGAAGGCTGCTGCGTCTCCGCGGGCGGCACACGGCTCAAATCCAGACAGGAAACGAACGAGCCGGGGTGCTCAGCCCTGCGCTGCCACGCACGCGGCGGTGGGACACCGCTGTCTCTCTGTTTCCCCGGGTGCAACACGGAGGGATGGAGGCATCCGTGGAAAAGCCCCTCGGAAGGCACTGGGAGTGTGAGGGTGACTCTACTGCATTTTCCCTCGCCCAGGGGAAACACTTTTATTTTCGCTGCATGAAATCTAGAAGCAGCCAAGGGTACCCTACGTGGAATGACGCGAGGGAAGAGAAAATCAAAACCAAGAAACTAATGATGGTAAAGTGTTAATTCCCTCAAGTTAGTCTGCGAATTTACAGCTAAACCATTAACACTATTAACAGGTTCGGCTGGGGGTGTCATCGGGTTTTGGGGGGGGGGCGCGTGGCACTGCTTTTGACACTAATCAGCATCGGGCACCTGGGTGGCTCAGTTGGTTAAACGTCCAACTCTTGATCTCAGCTTGGGTCTTGATCTCAGGGTTGGGAGTTTGGGCCCCGCGCGGGGGCTCTGCACTGGGCGTGAAGCCCACTTAAAAACGAGCAAAAAACTAATCAGAATCTATGAAGGCAGCTATTTACTTCTGTGCAATTCTTCTAACAGTTCAGAGCGTATCATATGGTGTTTATTATTTCACACATTTTCATCTGGGCACGTCCAAGTTCCATTATGGTTTAAGTAATAGTGGGCCTTTTCTTTCTTCTTTCTTTCTCTCTCTCTTTCTTTCTTTCTTTCTTTCTCTTTCTTTCTTTCTTTCTTTCTCTTCTTTCTTTCTTTCTTTCTTTTTCTTTCTTTCTTTCTCTTCTTTCTTTCTTTCTTTCTTTCTTTCTTTCTTTCTTTTTTCTTTCTTTCTTTTAGAGGTGATAGAAGCTTATTGGATACAAGGGAGCAGTGAGCAGGACAGCAAAGGAGAGGCTGTTTGCCAGAACTTTTGTTTCAATCAAAATACAATCCTTACCCTATCCAATTCTAGAGTCCAATGAAGTAGAGATATCGTATTCATAATAATTATATTAAATCATCTCTATTTGAAGAGTGCTATCTTAGGAAGTACAATTCTATTGGACCTCAGCAAAAGCAAATGTAGCATCAATTAGATAGCAGCTCTGGGGGCACCTGGGTGGCTCAGTCAGTTGAGCGTCCAGCTTCGGCTCAGGTCATGATCTCACAGTTTGTGGGTTCGAGCCCCCCATCGGGCTCTGTGCTGACGGCTCAGAGCCTGGAGCCTGCTCTGGATTCTGTGTCTCCCTGTCTCTCTGCTCCTCCCCCTGCTCATGCTCTCTCTCTCTCTCTCCTTCAAAAATAAATAAAAAACATTAAAAAAAATTAAATAGCAGCAGTTAAACTAAAAATATTGGTGCGCCTGGGTGGCTCAGTCAATTGAGCATCCAACTCTTGATTTTGGCTCAGGTCATGATCCCAGGGTCATGGGATCGAGCCCCATCGAGCCTGCTTAGGATTCTTTCCCTCTCTCTCTCTTTCTCCCTCTGCCCCTCTCCCCTGCTAGTGAGCTCTCTTTCTCTCTCTAAAATTTAAAAATGCAAAAAAATAGGGGCACCTGGGTGGCTCAGTGGTTGAGCTCAGGTCATGATCTTGTGGTTCACAAGTTTGAGTCCCCCATTGGGCTCTGTGCTCACAGCTCAGAGTCTGGAGTCTGCTTCAGATTCTGTATCTCTCTCTGCCCCCCCGCACCCCCCGCCCTGGCTCGTGCTCTCTCTCTCAAAAATAAATAAAACATTAAAAAAATTAAAATAAAAACAAACAACTAAAAATACTCATCAAAATTACTCTTAAGAGAGAAATGGGGCAGGGGTGCCTGGGTGGCTCAGTCAGTTTAGGGTCAGATTGTTGATTTTGGCTCAGGTCATGATCTCAAAGTTTGTAAGATTGAGTGCTGCCGTCAGCATGGAGCCTGCTTGGGATTCTCTCTCCCTCTCTCTCTGCACCCCTCTCAAGAGAATTAAATGTCTGGGGTGTCTGGGTGGCTCAGTGGGTTAAGCTCCCGACTTTGGCTCAGGTCATGATCTCATGGTTCCTGAGTTTGAGCCCTGCGTCGGGCTCTGTGCTGACAGCTCAGAGCCTGGAGCCTGCTTTGGACTCTGTGTCTCCCTCTCTCTCTATTCCTCCTCCCCTGCTCTCACTCTGTCTCTCTCTCTCTTGCAAAAATAAACATTAAAAAAATGTTTTAAATTAAAAATTTTTTTAAAGTTATTTTGAGAGAGAGAGAGAGGGAGAGAGAGAAATGGGGCAAGCGTTGTGCTGTGTGGACGTGGGGGGCCTGGTGCTGTGGGTGGCACCCAGGTGTGGCCTGGGTCCCTGAGCCCTCGTGGTTCAGCCAGCCTCCTCCCCTGGGGACGTGAGGAGCCCCAGAACCCCTGGTCCCTTGGCCTCTGTCCTGGGCTGAGTGGGGGCCAGAGGCCACTTGGGAAAAGCTGGACCTTAACTCTGCCTCCATCAGCTTGCGTCTGTGGGACCGTCTCCACTTACCCGCTGAGCCCTCTCTCTGGGGAGGGGCCGCTGTCCACTTTTCTGGAGCTTTCTCCTCTTTCGAGACAACAGGCTTTGATAGAAGGAGGTGGTTCTTTCCAGGTCTCCCTCCAGGTCTTTGTTCATCTTCCTGTCTGAGTCCCACTTGTGACTGGTGCTGATGTTTCCACGCAGGACGAGAAGTTTCTCCTCCGTTTCTGAGCAGTACGTTCCCTCCTCGATTACGGTTCTGCGAAGCTCCGTGACGCGTTCTTAGTGAAGCCCAGGCAGGATTTGAAATCTCGGCTGTGGGATTTCCGACTGCAAATATGCTCACTCCGTGTGGAGACTTTTCGTGGAGCTGTAAGTAAGCGCTTTGTTCCCAGAACTTACCCTGTGCTCCGTTTTCCTCCTCCGAGCCTTTGGGAGGAAGCGCTCAAGCTGACTGCGTCGATGAGTTTCTGCAAACCAACTTCGGGCCGACGGTTCTGGTCTCCTTTTCCCAATTCACTGTCTCTGTGTGGTTCTGGGTTGACAGCATTCCAAAGCGAACAGGAAAACATGTCCTCAGCCTGCGTCCCCTCAGAGAGCCTGTCTCCAGGGGTCACCTGCAGCTCTCTGTGTCCTCTCTTCCCGAACCCTCTCCGGCCATCCCATGGCTTTCCTAAAGATGAGCGTTCTCACCCAAACCTCCAATATTTGCCTCCTACGTTGTTCTACCTTCTTTGGAGAGGTTTTAGGATGCTTTTGACGTCTGGCAGTTGGGACAGGAGGGATTTCAATGCATTTCAAGGCAGCTAGGACCAGTCCCTGGAGCAAAGGCTCAGGGGCTCACTTTTCTGTCCCCCCCCCCCAAAAGGTGACTGTGTCAAGTGAAGAAGTGTGTCTGTTGGCATCTTGCTGCCAAGCACAGAGTATGTGGCTTCAGGGGCCGGGGGCAGGCTCCGGACGGCCAGTCCCCCTGAACCTCACCAGGTTTCAACTTGGGCAGAGAACCTCCTGCCTGGTTCTTTCCCCTCCTTCAAGTATGTTGGCTGTTTTGCTATAAAACCCACCCCAGCACTGCACCCCAGAAACTCCCAGGGAAGCCCAGAGTCTCGGGGCCTGTCTCAAGTTTTCGAAGAAAACCAGCAGAGCACGGCACAGTGGCTCCAGGACCCTCGGGAAGCGATTTGGGGGCTGTCATCGGGCCCCCCTCGGCTCCAAAGGGCCCCGCGGCTTTGTCTGTGTTTGCCGCGTCCTCTCAGCCACAACCGACCGCAAGGAACCCTGAGGGATATTCTACCTCTGACCCAGAAAGTGCCCAAAGCAGGACAGACCCCTGTGGGCCAAGGGAGGGGAGACCAGGTTCTACGAGACAGGGCCCTCCGCCTTTGTCCTGGTCACCGCCCAGAGCCCGCACTGTGTCTGGTGTGTGTGGGCTGGGCAGGGCCTGCTTCGGCTCAGCCTCTTCTAGCCCCAGCTGGCTCTCCGGGAAACCGATGGACCCCAGCGGGGCCACACCAAGTCCCCTGTGCTGCTGGAGAGCACGCCAGGGGGTGTGGCGTGTGCGCTGCAGGGAGGACAGAGGGACCACATCCCCTCCTGAGGCTCCTCCTGAGCGAGAGCTTCTGTCTGGAGCTGGAGGCCCAACCTGCCCACCAAGGCCACGGGGCCTCCTTCCCTGCAGGCCCTTCCCTCGTTCACGCCCGCTACCTCCTCCGGGCAGGGGCAGAGGGTCTCCCCCGTGGGACTCACTCACGACCCGCCTTCCACTCAGAGGAAGTCAGGAGGAGTTCATCCAAATGGGCAAATGCAACACTCCAGGAATGTTCCACGGAGCCGGTTTGCCCTATTCAGGCCAAACGTTCCTGGACAAGGGTCCCGGGGGGTGACCCGTGGCCAGGTTCCTTCGCCCACGGGCCTGCATCTTGAGCTCACCGCCCGGCCCCCACGGATGCCCGCTGGCCTCAGAGATGTGCCTCCGTGGGGCTCTGCCAGGAAGCAAGTCCTTCTCGCACAGGACCAGCCACCCTCAATGCTCCAGAAGCACCTGTTTCCTCTGTGGCAGGCTGAGGCCTCGCACCTTCTTGTCCGTCACCTTGAGCCACTGTCTGCCATGAGCCACTGTCCAAAGTGCCTTTACCCGTGGCTGGAGATCCCCAAGCGGATATGGGGCTGGGGGGTGGGACCAGACCCGGAGGGCAGGGGGTGAGGGGGCCAAATGCCTGATGGGGAGCGGCGGGGGCGGGGTGGGGGGAGCCTCCTCTCCCTGCACCTCACCCGCTCCCCCCCATCCCCGCCCGAGGCCCAGCCCTCCACGGGGCAGCAGTGCGTTAACGGTTTCACATCAGGCTTCTGCTTAAGATTTTATCCGAACAAGTGTCACTTCAGCCATGAAAACCGGTCACCACTGAACAGTTCACTCAAGCTTAGTTAAAACGGCAAACCCCATTTATATTGTCCCACAATAAAAGATCCGATCAATTGCTGGGTCAGATCATCTCCAAGTCCCCATCATCTGAGCCGTGACCTCTGCCCTGTCTGCTCTGCCGTGCTCCTTCCCCAGTCCTCCCAGAGGCCCCGCGCTCTGCTGAGCCCTTTGGAGCGACGCAGTGTTCTGTGGGAAGGCCAAAGTCCTGGGCACCTGGCGAGGACCTCAGCCCACAGTGGAAACATCGGTGGGGAGACAGGGGAAGGGGGACGTTGTTGCCCAAAACTAGAGAGCAGCCCTTCTCCTATTTCTTGTCTCCACACACACCAAACAGGACAGACGTCAAAGGAACACATACGCACGCAGGTTAAATTCGAATACTTACCTTGAGAGGACCTCCTCTCAAGGGACCCCTAGGCCCCAGGATGTTGTTCTGAGTAGGACAAAGGGGAGATCTGAGATTTTAGATTCTAAAACAGGAGAGGGGAGCCCCCTGAGGTGGGGGAGGGAAGAGAGGAGAGCCCCTGAGGTGGGGGGAGGGGAAGAAGCCCCCTGAGGTGGAGGAAGGGTGAACAGAGGAGACACAGAAGCCAGAAGGTAGAAGGGCCTGGGTGGCGAGGGGAAGGGCTCCCCACACGAGCTGTCTCAGCTGCTCAGGAAGCCTCACCAGGGAGAAGCACAGAGGAGGGGCTGAGACCCACTGTGAGGGGCAGGAGGGGCCCTGAGGCTCCTGGAAATTGGGCCGACTCGGGCAGGACCATTTGCTGGGGAGCCCGGAGGATGTGCCCCCATGCTTCCAGGGACCGGGAGGTCCACTTGGCATCCGGATCACACCTCAACCAAAGGTGGGGTCCTGGTGCCCTTGGCTTGGCAAGGAGGATGGGACATCTGCTGCCCCCGCCGGCCCCGCCTGATTTCTGATGCACAAGCTCTGGGGCGGAAGTGAGGGCCCTTCCCCAAGAGGGGAAATCCTGCCCCACCCTGAGACCCCCTGGATGGCTCTGTTGTTTCCAGAGGGAAAACGAGGGGACTAGTGGGAAACAGGGGGTTTTCCCAGGCCCTTCCGGGCTTCCTCTTCGAAAACAAGCCGCCAGACCTGCACAGCTGCGGCCGGACCCCGAATAACCTCGCCACAAAGGCTGGCAGGCCTCCCAGTTAAAAATAATCTGCAGCCACTTCATCAGGACAGAGCCAAGGGGCCCCCACCCAGAGAAGGCTTCCCTGCCCCCTGGTGTCTATAGGGGCCGTTGGAAGTCAGTGAGCCAAACAGCTACCACATGTAGGGTTCATAGTGCTAGGTGCCACTCTCAGTTAAACCCTGCAATAGCCCTGAGGTGGGCGCCATTATTATCTAAGTGATAATGACAAAAGAGGAGGCATATGTGCAGAGAGGGTAATCAACCAGCCCAAGGTTACACAGCAGGGGAATGGCCAAACAGGGACTCAGACTTGGAAAGCCCGGCCAAGTCTGTTGTTCCAGATGTTGCCTTTTCCTCCTTCAGAGCCAGGAAAGCAGTGAGGGGTTGCTTTCCCTCATCCCCCCGGGGCAAGTTGTCTCTCAGTCTTGTTCTCCTTACCGGAAAAGTCCCGTAAGAGGCCGAGGAGGCGGAAGTCTAGGCCCAGAGCCGGCACAGTGCCCCTTCTGTTGTACCCTCCTGGTCAAAGCCATCACAGGCCCGTCCAGACTCAAGGGAAGAGAGACAGACTACCCGTCTCAAGGTAGGTGTAATCGTCCCCATCTTATGGATTAACAGATCGAGGTTCAGAGAGGTGGAGGGTCCAGGGACATAGAACTTGTGAGACAGACCCAGGGTCCACACCTGGGATGGTGGCCTGGTCTGTGTGGGTCTGAAGTCTGGAGTCCTCTGCCCCACCACCTTGGCAGAGTGATGGGTCAGGACTGACAGCTCACTTCAACATCTAACCCAGTGGTTCCCAGCCCGGGCTGCAGACTCACCGGGGCAGTTTAAAATCACAGATTCCGGACCCTGCTCCCTGGAGTCAGGCTTTAAATGGTCTGATGTGGAGCCTGGACACTGGGAATTTTTAAAGCACTCCAGTGATTTTTCACTGCAGCCAAGGGCGGGGGGCACCGTTAAAACCAAACAGGTTCCCTCCCTGCTTGTGGCCTGCATGGAGAACCTTCCCCTGGACATTCCTTCCCTGACCCTGAGCATGTGGCTCCAGCCCTGCCCCTGTCCCACCCTCCAAGTCAGCGGGGAAGAGGAGACTGCCACCCGGCCAGCCAGCTTCCCCCGCACAGGGATGGGGGAGAGACGTCCTGTTCCTGTGCAGGGAGGTGCTGGGACAAGCAGCTACGACCAGAGCAAGTCCAGCCCCAGCGCTGCCGGAGGACAGGGGATACAGGTTCAAATCCCAGCTCTGCCACTAATTGGTTGAGGCTTCTTTCATCTACAAAATGGAGTTAATCATGACCACCAAGCCTACTTCACAGAGGGTTTGCAGGTCTTCAGAGAGGAAATGAATATAAAAACACCATGTGAAGAAGTGCAAGACTTTTACATGGAAAACTATAAAACATCATTTAATGACACTCAAGACCTAAATAAATGAAAAGACATCCCATGTCCATGGATCGGAAGACTAAATATTGTTACGATTGAAAATTGTTATAAGTGAAAAGACATCCCATGTCCATGGATTGGAAGGCTAAATATTGTTACGATTGAAAATTGTTATAAATGAAAAGGCATCCCATGTCCATGGAGTGGAAGGCTAAATATTGTTACGATTGAAAATTGTTATAAATGAAAAGACATCCCATGTCCATGGAGTGGAAGACTAAATACTGTTACGATTGAAAATTGTTATAAGTGAAAAGACATCCCATGTCCATGGAGTGGAAGACTAAATATTGTCACGATTGAAAATTGTTATAAATGAAAAGACATCGCATGTCCATGTAGTGGAAGACTAAATATTGTTACGATTGAAAATTGTTATAAATGAAAAGACATCCCATGTCCATGGAGTGGAAGACTAAATACTGTTACGATTGAAAATTGTTATAAGTGAAAAGACATCCCATGTCCATGGAGTGGAAGACTAAATATTGTTACGATTGAAAATTGTTATAAATGAAAAGACATCCCATGTCCATGGAGTGGAAGACTAAATATTGTTACGATTGAAAATTGTTATAAGTGAAAAGACATCCCATGTCCATGGAGTGGAAGACTAAATATTGTCACGATTGAAAATTGTTATAAATGAAAAGACATCCCATGTCCATGGAGTGGAAGACTAAATACTGTTACGATTGAAAATTGTTATAAGTGAAAAGACATCCCATGTCCATGGAGTGGAAGACTAAATACTGTTACGATTGAAAATTGTTAATATTGTTAATACTGTGCAAATTGACATTCAGTTTAAACAAATTCTCACGGGCAGGGGGCAGAATCTAAGATGCATATTTTTTCCACATTTTAACATCCCTGAAATCAGTGAATCTTCTCATTGAGGGTATGTCACACTTTAATTGTCACAAGGCCTCTTCAGCTGGGGCCCTCCTCACAGGGTTATGATGAGTGAGTCTTCTCAGACCATGCTCCCCTCTCCAGGGACTCCATGGGTCTCTCATCCTGGGGCCCACCCATCCCCTGTGCACATGCCAAGGAGAGCTGTGTGTAGGGGGAGGGGTGTGGTATGGGACGATTGGGCCCACTGCGAGTGTGTGAGTCCTCCTGGTGGGGTGCGGTATGGTCAGGACCTGGCTCAGCCCACACCATTGTGTTTTGTCTTTTTTTTTTTTTTAATTTTTAAAACGCTTTTTATTTATTTTTGAGATAGAGAGCGTGAGAGAATAAGTTGGGGAGGGGCAGAGAGAAAGGGACAGAAGATCTGAAGCAGGCTCCACACTGAAAGCAGTGAGCCTGGTGCCGGGCTTGAACTCACAAATCGTGAGATCATGACCTGAGCTGAAGTTGGCCGGCCGCTCAACCGACTGAGCCACCCAGGCGCCCCCACACCGTCGTGTTTTGGAACCGGACTCCAAGGAGGCCAAAAATTCCAAATTTGAACCTGAACTTCTAGGTGAAGCTTATTCATCAAGGTAAGAGGCTAGAACAGAGTGTATTTAATAGTTTGTGAGTTTTTGGTTTATAACGTTTGAATGTGCAGATACAGAGCACGGGGGCTTCCAATTGCCCTGGGCCCTGACAGTGTTCGGGTAAAGTCTGCAAAACCCTGTCCTCCGAAAACACCAGCTCAGGAATTGGTACAGGCCGCCCCCTTTGGTGGAATCCCCACCCGCTGCTCCCAGGTCGGCCTGGCCAATTCCAGTTTTCTCCTCACGTATTGGCTCAGATTCCTGACTCCCCCCGGGGAGATTTAGGCTCACAGGGGACTTGGGGCCTGCTTCCAGCTCAGCACTCACTCGCCAGCGCGGCTGTGACCGTGCGCAGGCCTGGCTGACTGCAGGAGCCAACGCCCCGAGAGTTCCAGAGCCAGGCGCAGGTGCTGCCCCGGGGGGCTGGCATCACCCGCAGCTCCTCATCCACCTCCGTGCAGTTGCCCAGACACGCTCACCCCGCGTCTGTAACGGGCACACAGATCAGCCAGGCTCTGTTACAGTGCGGATTCCGAGTCTGTGGGTCTGGGGCAGGGCCTGAGAGTCTTCGTGTCCAACCAGCTCCCGCGTGATCTCAACGGACGGTGCCCGGCTCCGGGGCTCCAGGCTCAGTGCGGCCACGGCTCCCACAGTGTCCTCGGGTGAGACACCTCTTCCTGGGCCTCTGCCCCCATGGGCACCATCTGCCATGACAGTGACCGAGGAAACACCTTGCAAAAGAAAGAAGGGCCGGAGTACACAGCACTCACCACGTGTCCAACGCTGTGCCACGTGCTTCTCCTGTGCCCACGTCTTTAGTCCTCACGATACCCCTCGGAGGTGGTCACGGTCTTCTACCAGCATCCGATGGGGACGCTGAGGTCCCGAGACACCTGTTCAAGGTCACATGATGCTGTAAGGCCCTGTGCGGTCTGGCTCTAAAACCCAGCACTTAACCGACTTGTTACTTGGCCTCTCCAGTGTGAGGCCGGGTGAGGACAGTGAGAAGCCGTGGGACCCATCCCACACACCCCACACACCCCACAACCCCTGAGGCTCCTCTGCAGACACGGCTGAAAACCTCCCTCAGGTGTCCCCTGTGGCTCTGGGACTCTGGCTTCAGACAGACCAGTATTGCAGCACACTTCCCACCCCGGAGGGGCAGCCTAGGGCCTCCAGAGCGGGGGCTGCGACTGGGAAAGGCCCCTACTCACAGATCTAGGGCTCTCTCATTTTTTTGTTGTTGTTGTGTTTGTTTTCATGTTTAATTATTTTTGAGAGAGAGAGAGAGAGAGAGACAGCGTAGCAGGGAGGGCCAGAGAGAGAGAGACTGTCGGCACAGAGCCCAACGCGGGGCTCGAACTCACGAGCCACAAGATCACGCCCTGAGCCAAAGTCAGACGCTCAATCGACTGAGCCACCCAGGCGCCCCAGGACTGCCTCGTTTTAAAACAGTCCTATCACGTGACACCCCAAGCTCCTCCCCGCCAAGTCCCTTCCTCATTGTATGGTCAGGGTCTGTTTCTCCTCTGGCCTCTCCCCTAAACCATGCGCTCGCAGAAACAAGGCCATTTCCCTTTTTCTCTGATCTCCAGCTCAGGGTCTGGGGCACAGAAGGTGCTGAACTGACCTGCGTCCAGTTTCCACGAGACAGGCCAGGGGTGCAGTGGTGACGTTTCCAGATCTTGCCACCAGAGGGCAGGAGTGCACAGCAGCTGGAGCGCTGGCTGTGCCGCAGGGACAAGGTGGGGCCGGAGGGGTGGATGCCTGGGAGCCCAGGGTCCAGGCCTCAGGCAAAGGGACCGAGGAAGGCCAGGTGGAGCCAGTCTGGGGCGGGGAACATCTCTGCACTTCCCCTGCCCATTCCAGCCTGAGCTCCAGAGACCTCCTTTTCTCTTCCTTCCCTCCCTGCTCCCCTGCTCCTGCCCTCCTCTCTTGACTCTCTCCAGGTTCCTGGGTCAATCTGGACTCTGTGTGACTTTGGGCCACCCACCTTTCCCTCGAAGTCTTAGTTTTCCCATCTGTGAAATGGGAAAATAATGGTAATACCCAGCTTTTGTGCATTTCTCTCCCTGGGGATTTGGGACCCTCAGTGCAGGGCTGTCCTTCTGTCCCCATCAGGCCTCCTGCCCCCTCATGGATGATGCCTCAAGCCCAGGTCTGTGGTGCTGCCTGGGACTGGATGAACTGGGACCATCACTCTTCCTCTAGCCTAGAAGCTGCTGCAGCCGCTCGAGGGCATCAGCTGAGTCTGATCTGTTCATGAACGGATGAGCAGGAGAAATGAATGGATGGGTAAATGTATAAATGAGAGAAAAATTCATGAATTGTTCAGAGCATCTGCAGCAAAGGAATTTTCACACCCACTGCCTGCAGAACCTAACCCTTTCTTAAGCTTCTTGGAGCCTGGCTTCAAATGGAGCCGACTGAGGGCCTGTCCCCCTTTTGAAGCAGTGACCCTAGGGGACCTGTGGCCTTGGTCTAGGCTGTCCTGGGAAGGCTGGGGATAAGGATTTTGATAACTGTGAGGGTTTATTCTTTCATCTCCGTTCCGCTGCAGGACCAGCCAGCCAGCTCCAGAGGAAATCAGCGGCCAAAGGGTCAGCCAGAGGGGACCCTAAGATGCCCCAATCCAAACCCCAGGGAGTGGGGGCATCGTAGGGTCCCCTCTGGCTGTGACGCCCCACAGTCAGACTTGCAAGCCGGGTCCAGAACCTGCGTGACTACCGAGCTCCCGTCCTCTCCTTCTGCCACGCTGCCTCCTCAGAAAGGGTTTCTGGGCGGGCACGGAAATGAGATGTGTCATAACAGTGGGTTCTCGGTCCCCAGCTGAGCTCATAGCTTTGTTAGAGCCAGGCCTGTCTCTCCTGGCACTGGGGCCCACCTGTAGGGACTTGCCCGTTGCTGACCCAGATTTCCAGGCCACTCTGTCAACACCTCCAGGGCAGGGCAGAGCGTGGCTTCTCAGAGGCCCAAACACAACCCATGACCAACATCGCAGAGACCCAATGCACCATGGGAGGACATCCACCTGTCCCAGAGGAGTCCAGTTCCACACAGGGCACAAAGGACTGCCATGGGCGTCCTGGCACCTGCCTGGCTCAGCCCCTCCCCATGAGGCTGTCCTCAGGGAGCGAATGAAGAACCCTGTGTTAGGTGCCTCTCCGTGAGTAGGGAGAGAGTAGCTCATACACAACCGAGCCACTTGGAGGCACAGAAATCTTAAGGACCCGGATGGAGAGTGCTGTGTGTGTGTGTGGGGGGGGGGGCAGTTTCTTCTTTGTGACCCTTCCAGTCCCAGGCCCCCAGCTCTCCTGCCGCCCTGGGATGACTCAGAGCCTCCCCATTTCTGCTGCAACCCCCGCCCCCAACCTCAGCACCGGCCAATTCTCTCAGGATAGCTGATCTTGTTGCCACACAGCCTAGAAAATTCTGCCTCTGGCTTGGGGCTCCAGTAGCTGAGCCAGGATGAGACGTGAGTCATAGGGTTGTGTCAGAGAAGCTACATGCTCAGAAGCTACCAGAGGCTGTCCAGAACCCACAGGCCTCGGAGCCACCAGAGCCACAGCCCCCGCCCCCCTCCGGCAGGGCCCTGCCCCTCTCCTCCCCTCCCCGCTGGCCTCCCTTGGGCCCTGATGTCATCTGGCTCTTCTCTCAGTTCTTCATCAGCCTGCAGTAGTTCGAACAGCCCCACATGGTTAGTGTCCTTGAATGAAGCAGGGTGGGCCCCGACAGTCCACGGCAGTCCCCAGTTATAAGAGCTTTGTCGGGATGGTCGAGACCATGCCCGTGACAATTCTTTTCAGATTTTGCTTGGATTACAAATGCTCCAGTTAAGATTCTTCGTAAAGAATTCTTGGGGCGCCTGGGTGGCTCAGTCGGTTGAGCGTCTGACTTCGGCTCAGGTCATGATCACGCAGTTCACGGGTTCGAGCCCCATGTGGGGCTCTGTGCTGGCGGCTTGGAGCCTGCAGCCTGCTTTGGATTCTGTGTCTCCTTCTCTCTCTGCCCCTCCCCTGCTCGTGCTCTGTCTCTCTCTCTCTCTTTCTCAAAAATAAATAAACATTAAAAAAAAAAGAAAAAGAATTCTTGAGCACCCAAACGGTCCCAGGGGGACCCCGTCTGAGAAACATTCAGGCAGCAGAAGTCAGTGACTGGGAACCAGCCTGGCATCTGGTTACTGCCAGCTGAGAAGTACTGACTCTTCTCTGAGCCTCATCTCCTAACTGACGTTTCCTATAGCTCAGACACCTCTGCCTCTGTGATTCCTCTGACAGTCCCAGGCCCTGTGGCCCATCAGACCCTGGGCTTCAGTGGCTGTGCCCAGAGATGCTGCATGGCAAGCTGGCCTCAGGCAGAGTCCTCTCTGAGCAAAGGCTGGGCTGTAGGGATGGGGGCAGGGGCACGCCCAGGGCTGGGGGAGGCCTCGGCCTTACCTCTGTGCCGCACAGCCCTCTCTTGTCCCCGGCGAAGTCCGTGTGGTGGTGGGCTGGGTGCAGAAAAGCTCTGCGTTTCCCCGTCAAAGACAGGAAGGGAGTCTGGGCGGCACAGGGGGCTGGCCTCACAGGAGGCCTGGCCTGGGCCCGCAGGTGGATGGCCCACGTACCCGGAAGGGATGCCGGCGGGTTCTTCCCGGGTCCTGGCCGACAAGCGCTGACAGCCAGGTGCATTCGCTGTGCCAGCCGCCCTGAAATACAGCCTCAGCTCCCTCCCCGACACCAGTTTTTTAGGAGGAGATTAGGAAAGGGGGACTCGCGAGCTATAGCAACCCAGGAGGCCAAGCCCAGAGCTTTCTCCACGCGCACACTGCAAGTATAGGAATTCAGACCGGGTGCGTACAACTCACCTGGCCAAGTGTTTCCTGGAAGAGAGGGCTGGCCCGGGCCCAGGGCTTGACCGGAGGACATCCAGGACACCTGGGCCTCCTGGCTCCCGGCCAGGCCTCTGGCCAGCTCAAACCACAGGCATCTCGGACGCCTCTGAGGCTCAACAGTCCACCTCTGTGAAACCTGAGAATCAGGCCATGAAATCAGTACGCTCGGACCTCAGCAGAGGGGTGGCCGCCTCTGAAAAGAGATAGGGCTGGACCTGTGTGCTATCTGCCTCCATTGCCTCTTCCTAACAGCTCCCCAGCGTGCAAGATCGGAGTGACCCCTCCTCCCACGGCGCGTCCCGGCGGGACCACAGCTGGCCTGCCCCTCCCCCTCCGCCCCACTGCCTGGCTAAGGGACAGGCTCGTGACTCAAGCGGGCCGGTCAGCTGCTCCTCCCTAGAATTTGAAGTTTGAATGAGGGACAGACACAGCAAGTGGACGTAGGGGGCCAGTCCTCTGGGGAAGCTGAGAGGCAGCTGCCGGCCCCGAGCGCGCAGGCTCCGGGTCAGATCCTGCAATTCCTGCTGCAAAGCCTCTAGAACCGCCTTGGCTGTTGGCCACGCCCAAGCCTGGTTCTCTCCTCGCCTCTGAACTTAGTCTTGTTATGGGCTGAATTGCGTTCCCCCCCAATTCACGTATTTAAGTCCGAACCCCCAGTACCTCAGGATACGAGCTTATTTGGAAATGGGGCCCTGGCAGAGGACACGGGCACACAGATAGGGAGAACCCCGCATGAACAGGAAGACAGCATCTATTAACCAAGGAGAGACACCCGGAACGTACTCACCCTCACAGCCCTCCGAAGGAACCAGGCCTGCTGACACCCTGACCTTGAACTTCTGGCCTCCAGAACTGAAAATGTGAGAAGAACCAGATATATTGAAGGCATCCTCCCCAAGACTGCCACATAGGAGTCCTGCCTGAGTCTCCAGGCTGCCAGCCCGCCCTGCAAATGTTGAACTTGCCAACCCCCACAGCCACCGAGGCAACTGCTTAAAATAAATCTCTCAGCCTCAGTCTCTGTGTCTCCGGGGAACCCAGACACCGTCTCTCACATTTCTTTCCGATAAATTAACGTTTGCTGAAGTTAACTTAAGTTTCACCTCTTGTAATCAAAAAACCCCTGATACGACAGAATGAGCGATTTTTCTCCTTTGATGGAGTTTTTTTTAACGTTTATTTATTTTTGAGACAGAGAGAGACAGCATGAATGGGGGAGGGTCAGAGAGAGAGGGAGACACAGAATCCGAAACAGGCTCCAGGCTCTGAGCCGTCAGCACTGAGCCCGACGTGGGGCTCAAACCCACAGACCGTGAGATCATGACCTGAGCTGAAGTCAGACACTCAACCGACTGACCCATCCAGGCACCCCTGATGGAATTTTTTTTTAATGCTATTTTTTTTTAAAAGTGCTCATCTGTAGGGCTACGAGCTTGTTCGAGCATGGAAACCAAGGCTGGTGACATCCCTCAAATACAGTCCAAGGAGCTTAGTTAATGCAAATCGAGGTTATCTGGCTGCTGGCAAAGGCATCCCATCAAGGAGGTGACGATATGGGCCGTAACAGCCTCATGCCATTAAATATCTAAGTGGTCCAACTCGCACATTCTGATTCCATTTTCACCAAGTGAACTTCTGTTTCCTAGAAACAAAAATGCACTAATCACGCCTAGGCAGAAAGTTGGTCTTCACGACGTTCGTGTCTCACTAGGAAAGGCTATGTTGACATCTTATACATCAGTCATGTGAACTGGGTCAGGATGACTCCTTCTCGGGGAGACGGGTCCATCCTGGCAAGTTGACAAGTCTGGTTCTGAGCCCGCAAGACTGGCACCCTGGCCGCTGCAGTAGCCTGTCTGGGAGGGAAGCATGCCTGTCTGTTCCGGCTGGGCACCGGCCCTCCCTGACCCGCCCACATTGGCTCTTCGCTGAATGTTCCTTCCCACCACAGGATGAGTTTAAAGATGGGTTTTGTAGAGGGTCCAGGCATGTGCCACAAAAGCTGCCTCTTACTGCTACGGTGCAGTCAGAGATGAATCTTAATGGAACTTTTAATAAATCGGCTCTCCTCCAAGAGTCTCCCCCAAGGGACAGAGCCCCCTGGTCTCTAGGCTCCCCCGAGGAAAGGCCGCCATGATTTTTAACCATTTGCCACTGGGTGGCTTCTTCCAGAGTGACACTCCCTCGAGCCTTGGACTGTCTGTCTCTTTTCCTTCCTGTTACATGACCCTATGCCCACCGGCCTCTCCTCCCCAACCCCAGGACCTTTGCTTAGCCTCACCTTGGCTTCACTACTCACTACCTCCCTCCTGCTTCCTCAGGCTCGCTCATCCAGGATGTGCCCTGACCGGACAGCCTGCGGCCTGGCCTCGGAGGGCAGCCCCACCAGCTCACCCTGCCCTCGTCAGAGCCCCAGTTTCTGTGTGCTCTGTCCTGGCCAGCCTGTCATACCTACTTCTCAGCCTGGCCTGGCAGTCACCTGGAGCTCTGCCCTGCACCCTGACTTCTCACTCAAGCCCTGCCTCTGCTTGACTCAGAACCTTGGCTCCGAAGCCCAACTCCAGTCCTGCCTCCGATGACCGGGCTGGGCATCGGTCCCAGGCAGGCTGATGGGAGGACAGCTGGAGCACTGGTTCCCCGTGCAATGACAGATTGGGTCGTTGTATCACCCACGGTTTCCCTGCCCCTGGAGGATGACGGGGCCGCAAAGACAAAGAGACAACAGCAAGTGAGAGTTCACGGACTGTTTGGAAGCAAATGGAGGCAAGATGACTGATGTAATAGCACCGAAGTTTCACATAAGGGCCTGCAGAGGAAGACGGGAGCGACAAGGTCAAGGGTACTCCACAGAACAGCTGACGACTCTCAAAGCACTTGGAGCGGGTGGAACCACAGAAGCCTGGTATGGGAAAGAGGGGAGTGGTGGAAAGTCTTTATTCGGGGAGCTGGACCCCCAGTGAGTATCCCCTGCCATGTAGCGAGGAGACATCCCCTCCCGTCCACGGGAGGCCATGGAAAGAGTCTCTGGAGAAAACTGAGCCCAAGAGGCCCAGGCTTGGAAACGGGCTGGGAGGGCAACAGGGGGGAGGGGGGACAGACTGGGAGCACGTCCAGGTCCCAGGATCAACCTGGCCAGCCCTTGGCCCCTCCCTCTGCTTCGCCCCCTCTAGCAGATGCCATCCAGGTTCCACACAGATGCCCCGGGTCCCTTGGACTCCTTCTGGATGCCCCTCCCGGGCGTCTGCTCCTTGCGCTTCCCAGGGCTTGCCCAGCAGCTCACCTGGGAGCACCGACCATGGGCTCCCGAAGCCACTTGATGGGCATTCGCTCAGTCCCCAGGGTGGCCCTTGGCCAGTGACTAGCCAAGGTGATCCAGAAACCTCCCTCTGAGCCAACTCAGCTGGAATGAGCACAACCCCGTCACTGTGGCTTGGATCTCAAAGAGCTGAAGTGCTCCCTAAGGGCTCAAGAGCTATGGCCACCAAGGCCATCATCCCTGATCCCACATGCTTACTTCTTTATACATGTCACTTCCTCTTCTCAGGGGGCCATCTTCTCTTTTAAATTGGGTTACTTCTGACAGCAGTGAGATGATCTATTCTGGCCCCTGTTACAGCCCAGCAGCACCTTACTAGGAGCTCATTTTACAGCTTCTCTTCTCCACGAGACTGTCCCTTCGCTTCCCTCCGTATGTCCAGCCCGTCCCCACCTCCTTGCTGTCCCCATTCGGAAAAGCCTCCAGTGAACACCGCACTCCATCTCCTAGGTCCCAGCCCAGCCCCCCAGCAAGATAGGCATATAGACAACATGCCACAGTGCTTGGCACAGGTAGCCGTTCTAGAATGATGTGTTGAGTGCATAGATACGTGGGTAGAAAGCTGCCTTTGGGGTTTCACAAGAACCATACCTTAGTTTCCCTGATCTCTGGGGACCTTTAACCTCAGTGCCCCCTGGCTTCCGGGGCATCGCCCAAGTTGGTCTGATCACTAATGTTACCGCAATGGCACACCTTCCCCACCCCATCCTTCACTGTGTAAGTGCCCTGCACCCTCAGGGCCTCCTTCTCGTCCCACATGCCCCGAGCCCACATCCATTCCCGGCCTGGCGAGCACTTGCTGCTACCTGTCTGCCCGACATGGGCGAAAACCTCTTCCCTTGGCTCAGCCTATTGTCTGGTCGAAGAGAATACACAAATAATCACATTTAAAAGCACATTTCTAATCACGTGGCCAGCTTCTAGAAAGTCAGGAGGTGCTACTGAAAAGCGTTGGGGGTCAGGCAGGAAGACTTGAATTTGGGACCAGTGGGGCGCCTGGGTGGCTCAGTCGGTTAGGCGTCCGACTTCGGCTCAGGTCATGAGCTCACGGTTTGTGGGTTCAAGTCTCGCGTGGGGCTCTGTGCTGACAGCTCGGAGCCTGGAGCCTGCTTCCGATTCTGTGTCTCCCTCTCTCTGTTCCTCCCCTGCTCGCGCTCTGTCTCTCTCTCTCAAAAATAAATAAACATCAAAAATGTTTGAATTTAGGATCAGTCCTACCCCCCCCCCCCCCACACACACACACTGTGTGGTTTCAGGTCAATAACCTCTCTGCCTCCATCAGGTCCTCAACTGGGAAATGAGAACACCTGCCTGCAGGGTTATCCTGCAGATCAAAGATAATCCATACAGGCTAAGTGCTCAGCATAACTACCGCACTGAGGGGCCCTTGAAAGTGGCAGGGATTTTTACTACTGCTCTATTATTCCTCCTGCCCTAACAGTTGCCACACTCCCGCAGGTGGCATCGGATGGGATGTGACCCCAGACAACCAGCCATGGGGCTGACATGCAGGCGACATCTCAACTTCAGACGCTCACCAATGTCCCTGTCATCGTCCCATGTCCACCTCAAACATGCACTCTTTACTTGTGGGGTGACCTTGGGCAGCTCTGGGATCCCCTCTGGGCCTCAGGTCCCTCCCCGGGAACCACAGAGTCACAATAGTGATGAGGTCTCAGAGATCCTGGACCAGGGAAGCTGTTTCTACACGGGACAGGTCTGTGCCAGTTCTGGTGCCAGCGCTGGGGGCCCGGAGGGTGGGCCCTCCAAGGAGGTTCAAGCGCAGAAGCCTCGGGAACGCCGACAAGGCAGCTGGGAGAACTTTGGGGCACTGTGGTCCCTGCGGTTTCCTTGTGGTTTCTCTCACTGACACACGACACGGGCTGCTGCGTGAGACCCTCGGCTCTGCCTCCTGAGGTCCTCTCCCAGGACAGGACCGAGGAGCTGACGTCACCAAGAGGCCACAGGATACAGCAGGCAGTCCTGCCCCGCCACGTCCTGGCTGGGAGACACTGAGCAAGTGAACTCAACCTCTCTGCAAAATAAAACAAGCAATTCCTGCCGTGCAATTCTTGTTCAGGGGATTAGCAACGCGGTCTGTGGTGAGGAACACAGCACCTTGCACAAAGATGCTCAGAAACAGTAGCCGATGTTCCCTCACCCAAGAAACAGCGTAACTAAGAAACAAAAGCCTCCCACGCAGGCCACAGACTCACCCTGATCCACCCAGAATGGGGGTCGCCTTAACTATCTCCTTCCTCCAGCGAATCCTGCCTGGACAACCCTTAGGATCCGCGGGTGAAAACCAGGGGCTCACACAACCCCCAGGCAAAGGTCGCTGGCTTCTGGGAGCCAAGAAAAAATGGACACAGACTCCCCGGGGCCCAGCTTGGCGACGCTGAGGAAGACTAGGCTGCCCAACCCCGGGGGAGGGGACGCGGTGTCCAGGTGTCCCAGCCCGGATTCCCCCGGGGGGCTGGCTTGGGAAAGGCGCAGGGCAACCCGGCAGGTGCTCACGTCCGCAGCAGGTGTCCTGGCTTCACCCACCCCAAGGAAGCGGATTATGGGAGCGGCCGGGCACGACTGTGAAACTGAGCAGACAGGCCGCTCTGCGGCTAATGGGCGTGGGGGCGGGGGTGGGGCTCACGCCCACTCACACGCGCATGCGCGCACACGCACGCGCAGCCTCACCCACACGCTGACTTCGCAGTTTGCCGAGCCTCTCGGGGTTCACGGCCGCTCCTGTCTAGGGCACGAGGACACTGGTTTCCCTGTGTATGCGCTTCCTAGCGGCAGGACTGTGCGTCGTTCAGTGGTGACTCTCCTGGTGCAGCTAGATGCCCAGAGGAGGCTTGCTGCGTGGACGGAGGGGTGGGTGACTGGGTGACCCGGGGGGCTGGGGGGGGGGCTGGGTTAAGGCAGTGGTGACGCCGCTCTAATGAGGAACTTTACTTAGAGACGCTCTTGGTAGTGACCGGAGACCCCCCTCCCAAGAGCCCCACTTCATGACCTTTTAAGCAACCGCCAAGTGACAAGCAGAATAAATCAGTTCGCCCCCTCCCTTTCCCCTAGAAACCTTGAAGGGCACGTCTAACGTGAATACTTAGGAATATAACATTTGAATGTGGTGGGAGTGGATTTTCTCTTCTGTCTTAATGAAAACGTTACGGGTTTTTCCATGCAGAAAACCGTGTGAATGTCTCAGAAGTCGTGTCATTGATTTTCACAACAGGTACCCAGATCCCCCTCCCCAAATGTTGGGAGGGCACACGCGCTCTCTCTCTCTTTCCCTCTTCTCCCCTTGGTCACATGTTTATAGTTGCAAAGCTGATCAGGCAGCCAGAAGCACCGAATTCTGGTCCTGGCCCCCGATCTATTAGGGTGTGACTTTGGCAGCTCATTAACCACCGATGAGCCAGTTTCCTCTTCAGTTAAATATACCTGCCTCCCTGGGTTCTTATGGGAACTAAGTGAATTTAGGTTGGTTTATACGTTTCCAACTGGGCCACAGAGTCACTTGAGAAAGTTCCAGAAATGTATTGAAGGCTCATGAAGCCATAGGATAAACGTGTCCCCCCTCCAAAGGGTCAAAAGATCTGAAGAAATACTATTTCATATTAAAACAAACATGAATTTGTAACAGAGAATAGTGTTAAACAGATAGTAATTTTTAAGATTAAAAACTGTGGCTTCAAAGAAACTCCACATCTGGAACTCCTGGCCCCATCTCACCCCAGCAGAGTTTCTTCCCTATTATGGGTTGAGTCGTGCCCCCCTGCTCCTGAAAGACAGGTTCTTATCCTGTGAATGTGACCTTATTCGGAAGAGTAGGGTCTTCGCAGATGTAGTCCAGTAAGGTAAGGCCGTTAAGGTGGGCCCTTAATCCAGTATGACTGGTGGCCTTATAAGAAGAGAAAATGCCATGTGAAGACAGTGACACACACGGAGAATGGCAGGGACTGGAATGACACAGTTACAGGCCACGGAGTGCCAAGGATTGACGGCCAGCAGCTGGCAAGAGGCAAAAAAAAGGGGTTCTGCCCAGTCTCCGAGGAAACATGGCGGACAGACACCTGGATTTGGGTGGTCCAGCCTCCAGGACTGCAAGGGGTACATCTCTGTTGTTTTAAGCCGCCTGGTCTGTGGAACCTTATGACAGTAGCTCCAGGAAACTAACACCACCCCCCCCCCCGACTTCAAAAAATATGAGAAGCCCTGAGGTTGGCCGGAGGGAGCGGGCAGACCTATTAGGAAACCAGGCGTTGGCCCCCATCAGCCGTGTGACCGTGGGCAAGTCATTTGACCCCTCCGAGCTCAGTTTCTGTCTCGTGTGTGTCCGGCCTGTTCGGGGCAGATGCTCTGCCTGTGTCCTTATTAATGTTTGCTGCTCCTGTCCCGCTGTTAGTGTTTGTAACTGTGACGGCAGCATCCAGATGGGGCCTCACGTGGTGGCTGGGCCTCAGTGTGGCAAGTCATCCCCTTCCCGCTTGTCCTGGGGGAGGGATGGCAGGTCAGGCTTCTCCCTCAGGTGCCTGGCAGTGAGGCCGCAAGGATCTCATGGCCCAAGAGCTCAGAGAAGGTACTGACCACACTCGCGGGGCCTTTCGCCTGCCTCAGCCACCAGGACGGAAACCGGCGGAGGGGGCTTCGGATCAGACCCCAGAGAAGTTTCTCGTGCGCCCTGCCCGTGGAGGCGGCAGTGAGATGTCTAGTCTACCTGTAGGTGCCACTGGGTGCTGGTGCCTCCCTGTTCGCAAACCAGCCAACTACACGAGTGGGCAGGGGAGGTGTTCTGGAGGAAGTGGGGTTCAGCCAAGCCAAGGAGGGTGTCTGTTTACTTGTGTGCGTTCTCCATCGTCAGTGTACCTCAGCGCAGGGCCTAGCGTGGAGTCAGGGACTGGTGAATATTTGTGGCGGTGAATGAAGCTTGGGCGAAGGAAAGGGAAGGCAATTCCTCCTGTAGGGATGGTTCCAGTGAAGTCTAAGTGGGAACAATCCAGGCATCAGCAGGAGCAGTGCCTGGGGGTCGGGGGGGGGGGGGGCGAAGGGCGGGGGGGCCGAGGGCCTTCCCCACCCCATCCTGATGGAGGCCCAGAGGCACTCTGAGACGGTGCCCCCAACGCTGCCATGGCTACTGCCTAGACGAGGCCTCACTCTTGCCCCGTGGAAGGTTCTGGAAATGATCCCTCAGAAAAGGGTATCTGGGCGGCCTGGTGCTTGGCAAGGCAGCTGGCGCACGCTGTGGTGGTCTCCCAGTGGCCTTAGTCTGAGGGCAGCGTCCCCAGGGAGGCTGGCCACGTGTGGCCCTCCTCCTGGTAGGAAAGACTGCGCTCTCTGCCCCGAGGATGCGTCTGAAGCCACAGCCCAGTGGCCTGTCGAGGCTTCCCGGGAATGTCTGGGCACCATGGCAAAGGTACCACGACGAAGGTGGCGTGTGGCCTCACGCGCCAGGGACCCCCTTTCTCCAGAGACCTGGCTTGGCCCAGCCATCCCAGTGAACCCTGTGGTAAAACTACTATGGCCTTTGCGGCCGGAGAGCCCTGTGACACAGCAGGTTTCTGTCCCCCCCACCCCCCTACACTGCCTCCTCTTCCAGATGGAGGCAGAAGGCTCTTCGGAGAGATGCGGAGAGCAGACTGGAAGTAGGTCTCCTTTTTTTCCAGACTGTTCTGGAACGAATCCCCGGTCACTTTTGCCTGGAGCCCACGCAGACCCGTGAGCCCTTCCGGCCAATCTTCGTGGACTCCAGCTGGTGAACTCCATGGATGCAGGGGGATTTCCTGGAGTTGTCTCCCAGTGGCGGTACAGTGCCCTGGTCCCTTGGGTGGCACCTCAACACGCAAGTCCTCCTGGGGAGTCCCGGCCGCCCCACTTCCGCACTCACTGACCATCTCTTAGGAGACCCGCAGGCGAACTTCTCATCCGTTTGGTGCCGGTCTAACAGCTCCCGTGGCGGGACATGCCTCTGACACAGACGGGTGCCTGGCGCTGTGGAAGGTGACCTTGTACCTGCCGCTGACTATCTCCCCGGCTGGGAAGGGCGGCGACCACATCAGTGATGAGGGCGCCCACGGAGGGCGGTGCCCCCTTGGAGAAGGTGCAAGGCTGCCATTCAAGTTCATAGTGTTAACAGCTGCCATTTTTTGCAACTATTAGGTGCCCAGAGTTTACATCCATATCCCCAATTCTTAGGGCACACATAATTATCTTCTTCTTTCAAATTATTTTTTAAAATGTTTTTATTTATTTTTGAGAGAGAGACAGAGCATGAGCAGGGGAGGGGCAGAGAGAGGGGGAGACACAGAATCGGAAGCAGGCTCCAGGCTCCGAGCCGTCAGCACAGAGCCCGACGCGGGGCTCGAACTCACGGACTGTGAGATCATGACCTGAGCTGAAGCCGGACGCTCAACCGACGGAGCCACCCAGGTGCCCCAATTATCTCCTTTTTTAAAAAGATGAAAACCCGAGGCCCCAAGAGGTCAAGCAGTGTGCCCACGATGGCAGATTTGGTCACCTCAGGCCTCCGTGGCCCCCAAGCTCACCCTCATCCGCCACACCACACTGCATCCCAGCAGGGCAGCATTCTGCCCAGCTCCACTGGGTGGCCTCAGAGTTAGTGAGACCCTGTGGGGAGAAAGAGGAGGGAGAGTCGTACATAACAATATATAGGAACAGGACAACCGGGACCTTCCCCTTCCAAGGGCGAAAACCGTCTTTGCCTGGAAGGAGGCCCTGGGCACCCCCCAATGGGCTGTCCTGGCAGGGGTGGGGTGTCGGGACAGGAGGGCTGGCAGCGTGGGTCTTCCCACCCAAGGTCCTGGGCCGCCAACCTTTAGGATCAGCCCATTGGTGGGTCAAGGGTCTACATTTGGTGCCATGAGGGCTCGCGGCCACGAGGTGGCGCCCGCACACCTCCCCCACGGCCAATCGAGCCCACTGGAATTCCACGAGACTGGGGTCTCCTGGAGCCTTCCAGAACGCGCCTCAGTGAAGCCCGGGATGCGGAAGGAGCCATTAAAGCGGAGGGAGCCCTGTGAGCACCGGCAGGTGAGAAAGTGCATCTTGCAGACAGCCCCCAGCCCTGCTGGGCCCGAGCCTGGATTTGTGGGAAGGATCTTAGTTTTAAATCACGGTTCCCCAGTTGTCACGATACCTCGTTCTTGTCATTTCACACAGCCCAATATTGTTGTTCAGAGAATACGGGTAGGTCTGTGGGCGAAACTGGAGGGACAGGTTTCTGAAGAGTCAAGCCTTAAAAGTCAGGATAAGGAGTTTGTTCAGGACTCAGAAGACACAGGGAGCCACGGAAAGGCTACGTGTGAGGGAAGGATGGAAAGAAAAGGCAGGTAGGTGACTAGGGAAGAGGCCGTGTTCTGAACTAGGGCCCTGGGCAGAGAGGAAGTTAGTAGAGACTCTACCACTGCCCCTTTTTCGGAAGCCTTTGGTCTGCCCGGTGCCTTCACTATCTAGCTCCACATCCTTTTCTGGATGGCCACCCAAGGACACGTCCTCCCAGATCAATGCCCTGTACCAGCCCTGAGCCCAGGCTCCGTCTTCCTATCAACGTGTATCCTCCTTATGTCCCATTCTTTCAAAACTCTGCTAAGAGAGAGCGGATAAGCCCGCCAGTCAGTCTGTGCCATTGTAAAAAAAAAAAATTTTTTTTGTTAACATTTATTTATGTTTGAGAGAGGGAGAGAGACAGAGTGTGAGCTGAGAAGGGGCAGAAAGAGAGGGAGACACAATCTGAAGCAGGCTCCAGGCTCGGAGTTGTCAGCACAGAGCCGGCTGCGGGGCTTGAACTCACAAACCGTGAGGTCATGACCTGAGCCAAAGTCCAGCGCTTAATTGACTGAGCCTTCCAGGCGCCCCCAGTATTGTATTAGCAGGTGACGTGTGTGCACACAGCACTATCTGGTGACTGTAGGGGTTTTAACAGGAACCTCCTGGATTCAGTGTCCTAGTCCAAAGCAGTGACCCATCGTGAATTTCAGGCAGAATGGCAGGCCCATATTTGAAGATGACCAAGTATGTGGGGGGGGGGGGGAAGCCTTATGAAGTGCCTCAAATTATATCAGAGAAATAGGCCCATTGTAATAACCAGTAAAATCAGTTTCCTTTGACCGTGGGACTTTTCTCTGGTGCTCAAGGCCGTCTCCTGCTTCATTCACAGGGACGGTATGTTGACTGGCTGGTCTGGTATTAGCATTCAGCTCTGCCCTGTCCCAGATCCCTTTACTGAAACTGGAAGGTGGCTACAGTTTGAACTCAGAGCCAGGGACCATCTTGTGGCTCAGTGAGATGAAGTCAGGTACACAAGGTTCTGTGATAAACCATGACGGCCAGCTCAGAACTGTGTCTGTCTAGCTCTGAGACCGATGGTATATACACATATACACATGTATATATATCTATGCATATATATATACATGTATATATATCTGCCTTTATAAGAAGAAGTCTTACTGTTATTTGCCATAATAGTTTCAGAAAGAGGAGCAGATTAGCTCAGTCCAGAATTACCGGCATTTGACAAAATCTAGTGAGGCCGGTGTTCTGTTGGTGAAGGATTTAACTGGGATGCTGTTAATGCTTAGCCATTGAACACTTCAAACATAATCCAGATGTAGTTTTAAAAACTGATAAATCTAGGGCGCCTGGGTGGCTCAGTTGGTTCAGAGTCTGACTCTTGGTTTTAGCTCAGGTCATGATCCCAGGGTTGTGGGTTCAAGCCCCGCGTTGGCTCAGTGCTGAGCATGGAACCTGCTTAAGACTCTCTCTCTCTCTCTCTCTCTCTCTCTCTCTCTCTCTCTCTCTCCCTTTGCCCCTCTCCTCGGCTCATGCACACTCTCTTTAAAATAAAAAATAAATAAATAGACAACACTAAAAACAGAAATCCAACTACATAAAAGTTAAAAAAGAAAGAAAAGAAGCTTTTCAATGTCGACATGACATGCTGAGGGAAAATATTTGTAATATACATCAAAGATGAAAGACTGATATGATTGATATTTGAAGAACTCTTTAACACTTGGAAGACAGACCAAAATTCCAATAGGGACCTGGGCCAAAAGACCACAAACATATAATTCACAATGAAAGAAAATGGCCTGGAAACGTATGAAAAACATGCTCGCTCATAGAGAAATACAAATGGTGACAACACTAAGATAGCACCGTCACCCATCAGATTGGCAAAAATTCCAAAGCTTGACAACACACCATATTGGAGAGGCTGTGGAAGAATTGGCGTTCTTGTACCTTGTGAGTGGAAATCCAACGGTAAAACCCTACGGGGACTTGACAAAACCAGACTAAATTAGACACGCATTCCCCTAGCCCAACCCTTGCCCTAGCAATCCCACTTCCAGGAATTTATCCCGAATATGTGATTCCAACACCATGAAAATATGTATGTACGTGGATATTCATTGTAATATTATACGTAACAGCAAATTATTGGAAACTGCCCCAGTGCCCATAATCTGAGACTGCATGAATTAGAAGTGGTACACCCATAAAATGGGGGGTGGTAGGCAGCTGTAAAAAATTGTGAAAGAGCCCTAAAAATTGTTATGGAATGATTTCCAAAATATATTAAGTAGAAAAAAAACAAAGGGCATATACGACATGCTATCTTTTGTGTAAGAGAAATGAGACGATATACATAAATCTGCTTATTTTTGCAAAAAAGAAACACGGGAGAGGTAAACTAGAAACTAAGAAAACAACCTAAAGGAGTCGGTGAGAATGGATTAAAAGGGAAAGGAGAGAGAATGGTATTTCCCTGATTGCATCTTTTTTTGCATAGTTTTGACAAACTTTGGAACCTTGTTCACGTGTAACATGTTCAGTAAATAAAGTCTAGTCAGTATGAATGGGGAGGTCATCTGTAAAATTGAATAAAGCTTAAACGACAAAACTAAACTATGTATCAAATGGGTAACACAACCACACACGAAAAAGAACTAATTCAAATAACTTTGAACACAGTACTTTATATCCTCAGTCTAAACACAAAAGGAAGTGGAAAAAAGAAAATCTTGAACTTTACTTAATAATTTTGTGGCTGGTAGAGACATGAGTGGAATGATTTTGAAACAAGTTCTGTGTATCTTAAGACGGAGAAAATGGGTCCATACGTTGATATTAGGAACCAGTTTTCACTGTGGGAGAAGAGAGACATAAGTAAGTACTGGAGAAAGGTCAGTGGGTTGTTTCCCAGGCACGAACGAAGTACCACAGACTGAGGGGCTTACACAGCACACATCTACTGTTTCACGGTTCTGGAGGCTGGAAGTCCAAGATCAAGCTTGGGTTGGTTCCTTCTGAGGGCTGAGAGCAGGAGACTATTCCGGGTCTCTAGCCCAGCTTCCGGTGGTGTACTGGCAATTGTGACATTCCTTGGCTTGTGGAAGCATTCCTTTCTTCACACGGTATTCTCTCTGTGTCTGTGTTGACATTTCCCCTTTATATAAGGGCGCCAGCCATATTGGATTAGGGCCCACCCTAGTGACTTCACACTAACTTGATCATCTGCAAAGAGGCTCTTTCTAACTAACGTCACATTCACTACTGGGGTTTGGCACTTCAAGCATCTTTTGGGGGGAAATAAACCCATAACAGTGATGAAAAACTTCATGGCATTGTGTAGAAGTGTTAGAATGAGCTTACTTACGCTTCAAGAAAAAAAAATCCATTTCCACGCTCAACTTCTATGTCACCTCAGCAGCACCAAGCACCACAACGTCCAGATCTTGGTTCTTAAATACCATTCTCCATTAAAAGGGACCAGGATTTCTTGGGGAAGTAGGTGATTTCAGGGCCGAGAAAGGAAAAGTACAAGATGAGACTGGAGCTTTTTGCTACACCTGAGAGTAAAGGAAGTGATGTACAAATGGTGGGGACATGTCACAAGCTCAGTGAGCACGTCCGCTTGGAGAGGATGTCCCTGGCCAAACCTGGGACAACTTGAGCTTCAAGAAGGATGACGACAGCCATGGACGATGGCACATCGAATCCACAAGAACGCACGAGTTCTAAAAAAATGAAACATACACATAAGTTGGGGGAGATGGGAAAGCTTTTCTTTGCAGCAGAAAGACGACAGATGCAGACACACGGGAGCTCGAAAAGAAACGTTTCACAGCCATCACTGAATAACTGATTTGAACAAGGATTCTAAAACCATGGAGTGAAAGAGTGTTGGATACCAGATATTTACAGTCTCAAAGTATCTCCCCAGAGATTACTCAGTAATTACAAAGAGACAAACACCATGATCTTGGCCATGGAGAAATCTGGAGGGCACCACCTTCACCAAGTGCTTGAAGTAAACATGAATACAGCAGGACGGTCTGACGTGACGTGCCTCCTGGTGTAAGGCCTGGAGAACACAATGTCAGTCAGGCAGCATTTTTGCCAAAATAATGTAATCTGAATCAAATCTTGAGGAAACGATCCCACAAATGCAAATTGAGAGACATTCTCAAAAATAGCAGGTCTGTATCCTTCAATGTGTTGGTGTCATGAAAGATAAAAGCTGAGAAACATTTCCAGGTTAAGAGAACGAGATTTTTTTTTTTAGAGCAGCTTATAAATTTACTTTAAAATTTACCTAGAAGTATAAAAGCTCCTGGAACAGCTAAGTTAACTTTTAAAACTGAAAGGAAAGATTGACCCTACCAGAAATTAAGACAGGCTCTAAAGCCATTTTATTTTATTATTTTTTTTGTTAAATTTTTTTTACATTTTATTTATTTTTGATAGAGAGAGACAGAGCACAAGTGGGGAAGGGACAGAGAGAGACGGAGACACAGAATCCGAAGCAGGCTCCAGGCTCTGAGCTGTCAGCACAGAGCCCAACGCGGGGCTCGAACCCATGAACCGCAAGATCATCACCTGAGCCAAAGTCGGACGCTTGACCAACTGAGCCACCCAGGCGCCCCTAAAGCCATTTTAATAAAAATAGCACTAAACAGACCAACAGACCAAGGCAAAAGAACGGGGCAGACAGACCCCTGAATATTTAGCAACTTAAAAGAAGAATTTGGCATCATTATCAATAGGGAAAAGATTATCTATCTATCTATCTATCTATCTATCTATGTAGGTAAATGGATTGGGAAAATTGGCTCCTCATACAGAGAAAAAAACCGGTTCTTACCGAACGCCATATAATCTTTTCTAAAGAGAGCCTGGCATTTTACAAGAAAGAACCCAGAAAGGCAGGCAAACGTACTCTGCTAAATTCATCAGTAATCAGAGAAAAGGAAACCAGAACAACAAAATGTTGGTTTCCCACACCACCGGGCTGAATAAACCAGGTGCCGGGAAGGGGCAGGAAGTGGGGAAAGGCCCCTTATTCTGCGTGGTGAGAGTGTGAATTTGTGCAGCCATCCTCTGGAGTGATCTGGAAATTTTTAATTGAATTCCTTGACCTAATAATTCTAAGATTTCTCTTTTTTTTTTTTATGTTTATTTTTGAGGCAGAGACAGTGCACAAGTGGGAGAGGGGCAGAGAGAGAGGGAGACACAGAATCCAAAGCAGGCTCCAGGCTCTGAGCTGTCAGCACAGAGCCCGACGCGGGGCTCGAACTCACGAACCGCGAGATCATGACCTGAGCCGAAGTCAGATGCTTAACCGACTGAGCCACCCAGGCGCTCCTCCTTAACCTAACTGTAAATGAGATTAATCCAGTATATGACCCAGCGATTCCACCCCTCCACATGGACAAGGATGTTCTTTGTGGCCTCGTTTGTGGTGCCTTCCACGGGGAAGCTCATGATTGATTTCAGGTCTAGGTAGGTCAGACCAGATTCACAAGGAAGCAATTCAAGAAATCAGTCATGTTAAAGGACAGCATCCAACCTGAAGACGCCTCTACAGGCCAAAGATCAGGCAATCCGAGCATTGATAAGGTTGATAACTGCAACTAACGAAAACAATCAGATGTGTTTATGTTCATGAGTTTGCAATGATACCAAAAGAACAAAGAAGAAAACAGCATTGGTTACTCCTTAGACGATACTAGGAGACCGCTGCATTATTCTGAAAGTGGATAAATAAGGAGAAGTAAGTATGTTTCCCGCTTTTCTGGTATGAATCGTACCTCAGAGTTAAAGCAAATAGGTGACGAAGGAAAGTTTCTGTTTACATACATATTCCAACTAATAAACGAACAAGGAATGATAGAAATGAAAATATCTGTGTTGTGGCCTGAATTTTGCCTGCCCCCAAATTCACATGTTGGAGCCCTATCCTCCCGTGTGGAGATAGGGCCTCAAGGGAGGTCGTTAAGGTTAGATGAGGGCATCAAGGGGAGGCCCTCATCTAACAAGGAGAGGAAGAGACGCCAGCCAATTTTCTTTTATCATGCCCAGAGAGGGAGGGCTGTGTGGGGACGCAGTGAGAAAACTGCCATCTATAAACCAAGGAGAGAGGTCTCACCGGAAACCAGCCTCGCCAGGACCTTGATCTTGGACTTCCAGTCTCCAGAACCTTAGAAAATACATTTTAGTTGTTTAAGCGACCCAGTTTGTGGTATTCTATTATGGCAGCCTGAGAAGACTAATTAATACACCCAGTATTTTGCAACTCTTACGAATTAACGGATCTGGGCAATGGCCATCATGGCTGATAACACCGCAAAAGAGAGAGAACCAGGTATGTGTACCTCCAAATGGTCTGCCCCAAACTAACAAAAACAAGAAAACAAAGCAAAACAACCCCGAGTCTGTAAAACTTTTAGATCGAATCAGCAATTTGCAGGAAATCCAAGGGACAGAGGGACATGTGAACCAATACCACAGGAGGCAATTAGCAGAATCCAGAGTGTGGGAAATTTGACAAGATCCGGTTTCTTCCACGAAAAATTACAAGGAAAATAAAATAGAGGAGACAGCAATAGATGAGACGAGACGACAAAATATAGCAAGTAATCACAATGTAGGAATCTTTAATAACAATTTAACAAAGAAAAAAATTTCAAGTCAATCAGGGAACTATGTACATTGACTAGGTTTTTAATAACATTAAGGAATCGCTTTTTATTTTGTTTCTGTGTCACAATAGTGTAGAGTTTATTTTTTTCTAAGACGCAGTTATCTTTTAAAGACATATACTGAAATATAATGTCTGGGATATGTCCGGGATGAAATGGTATGTCTGTGATTTGGTTCAAAATAATCCAGAGGGTTAAAGAAGTGGGAGGAGGTACAGATAGGATTGGTCATGTATTGGCAATCGCTGAAGCTGGGTGATGGACATGTACGGGGCTATATTATTCTACTTGTAAAAGTCTAAACATTCCTATAATAAAAACAATTTTGTATGCGGAGTATTTTCAAGATAATAAGCAAAATGAGATTTTTTAAATTTTTTTTTTTTTTTTTTTTTTTTTTGCTGATCCCACTCAGGTAAGTTAAATATACACAAAACAGCACATTTAGAAATTTTTTAATGTTTATTTATTATTATTTAATGTTTATTTATTTTTGAGAGAGAGAGAGAGAGAGAGAGAGAGAGAGAGAGAAAGCACGAACAGGGGAGGGGCAGAGAGAGGGAGACACAGAATGCGAAGCAGGCCCCAGGCTCTGAGCTGTCAGCACAGAGCCTGACGCGGGGCTTGAACCCATGAACTGTGAGATCATGACCTGAGCCAAAGTCGGATGCTTAACTGATTGAGCCACCCAGGTGCCCCAATGTTTATTTATTTTTGAGAGAGGGAGAGGGAGAGAGAGAGAGAGAGAGAGGGTGGAGGAGGGGCAGAGAGAGGATCCAAAGCAGGCTCTGTGCTGATAGCAGAAAGCCTCATGCGGGGTCCGAACGCACAACCTTCAAGACCATGACCGGAGCCGATGTCGGACGCTCAACCAACTGAGCCACCAGGTGCTTCAAAACAGCACACATCTGACAAGAGCACAAAGTGATAGCATCTAACATGCAACAGTAGGAAATGAGGAAAAAGGGAATTAATTAGTTTTAGTGGTTTTTTTTTTAATTTTTTTTAACGTTTATTTATTTTTGAGACAGAGAGAGACAGAGCATGAACGGGGGAGGGGCAGAGAGAGAGGGAGACACAGAATCGGAAGCTGGCTCCAGGCTCTGAGCCATCAGCCCAGAGCCCGACGCGGGGCTCGAACTCACGGACCGCGAGATCGTGACCTGGCTGAAGTCGGACGCTTAACCGACTGAGCCACCCAGGCGCCCCGAGTGGTTTTTTTTTTTAAAGTTTTTATTTAAATCCCAGTTAGTTAACATACAGTGTAATATTAGCTTCAGGTGTATAATATAGGGATTCAACACCTACATCCAGTACACCCGGTGATCACGATGACAAGTGCCCTCCTTAGTCCTCACCACCTATTTCACCCATCCCCACCCCCTCCCCTCTGGTTGAGGGATTCTTCTCTTTAGTTAAGATCTGTTTCTTGATTTGCCTCTCTCTCTGTTTCTTTTCCCTTTGATCATTTGTTTTGTTTCCTAAATCCCACATATGAGTGAAGTCATGTGGTGTTTGCTTTCTCTGACTTATTTCGAATCCTAAATGATGCTAGAGAGGCTATTTAGACATTTTTTTGAATGTTTATTTATTTTTGAGAGAGAGAGAGACAGAGCTCGAGAGAGGAAGGGCCAGAGAGAGAGGGAGACACAGAATCCGAAGCAGGCTCCAGGCTCCGAGCTGTCAGCACAGAGCCCGACACGGCGAACCCACAGACCGCGAGATCATGACCTGAGCCGAAGTCGGAGGCTTAACCGACCGAGCCACCCGGGCACCCCTAGAGAGGCTATTTTAAAGACTACAGATGACTGCCTACCACAGACCGAGGAGTGGATTAATGCCACATCCTCTGCACCTGAGGCCCAGGAAAGAGAAAAGGTAAAGAGGGAAAAAGCACAAGGATACACAAAAAAATTCCTGTGGCCCCACCCTCCAGAAAGAAGCATCGTTAACGTGCTGGTGTTTCCTTTCTAGTGTTTTCTCTACACTTACAGAAAATGACCCTTTCCTTTTCACTCATTCCCAGGCTTCAGAGACACATAGAAATGCGTCAAAATTCTGGATTGCCCATTTTCTTAGTGGTATGATGTTGGGCAAGCTGCTTCCTCTTATCCAGTGTTAATTGTCTCATTCCGAAAAACAGGAATGACCATAACCGGCCTCTTAAGGTGGCAGGACGATGACATCAAGTTAAGGTGGCATGACGATGATATCATTGACACGAAAAGCATCTAACATGGCTGGGAACCCAGCAGCTACTCAGTAATTCCAGCCACTTTTAGCCCCCTCCAGGATCACGTGGTGGTTCCCCCAGGGACTTTGCACCCAGTCGCGAGGACAGAAGCAGGTGACAAGTGTTTGTCACACCGGAAGGCACTGAGCTGTGAGAGAGCCAGGCCTGGCGGTTGGCGTTTCATCTCAAAGCATCTCCCTCTTCTGCGGGACGCAGACACCAATAAAAGACAGGCTGTCGCGCCCGCTGCGTTGTTCCCCGTGTTCCGCGCTCTCGGTTCCATGTGCGGCGACAAGCTCACTTGTTGCCTTTCCGCCCCCGTTCACATGGCGCTGGTGAGGCACCCCCAGAATGTCTTTTGTCATCTGCAGCGTGTTCCAGGGAAGAGTTCAAAGATGTGGGAAGTAACGGAAATACTGTGAAAAATATTGAAAAAGGCTTCCCGGCTGCGGGGAACGTGGACTCTCACTCTTCAGAACCCAAAGGCTCCCCTGCGATGTCCCGCTTTCAGAGTCTCTGTTTCACGTGAGCTGTCCCGAAGCCACCACACGCGGTACTGTGCCATTTTCCTGACACACTATTGGGTGGCTGAGCACACAGAGCTGGGGACAGGTGCCCAAACCCGCCGTGACCCCGGCGTCGCTGTGGGGCTCCCAGGCCTCTGTAGCTAAGCTGTGCCTGTGAATGTCTTCAATTCTAGTGTTTGGCACCTGTTGTTAGGAGAAGTTGTCCACTCTGTTGGCGTTTGTGAATCTGAGACTTTTAGAAGTTTCTAGAACATAGGCCTTGTGGGTCTTAAGGGCCTGCCTGACATCTGGCTATGATGTGACAGCACCAGGTCACAGAGGCAGGGGGGGCACAGGCAGGGCCCCCGCAGGCAGAGCCCCCGCAGCAGGTTAAGGTTCGGGCACCAGAAAGCTGAGGTGGTAGGAGTCAGGGACTCCTCTTTCCTTCCCTCCCAGAAATCCAGAAATATCAGAATGGGCCGTGAAAGGAGCTCATTGGCAGCTATTGCCTCGATCCTGTTTAGTCTTTTGTTTTTCTTTTAAGTAGGCTCCACACCCAGTGCAGATTCCTACCCGGGGCTTGAACTCGTGACCTTGAGATCAACACCCGAGCTGAGATCGAGCGGGACTCTTAACTGACTGAGCCACCCAGGCATCCCAATCCTTAAAAGCGCTGATGGGGATGTTAAAATCTAAGAACCCTGGAGCTGGAAGGAAACTGGTCTAGTGTGTTCACATTGTTGATGGAGAAACTGAGGCCCAGAGCGAAGAAGGAACCTACCCAGGGACACGGGGCTCTGGTGGCAACACTGGGGCGGAATTCTGGTTTGCAACTCTGTATTTTCTCCCACATCTTGCCGCTGGAATGAACATTCCAAGAGGTGCTGACTGTGATCTAGATGTATTCATTCCGGGCACACAAATGCTTCACCCTCTGTAGTATTCTCGATTAGGGTCTCGAATGCAGTTCAAGGAGTTAATGCCTGCGGTTGGTTATGTGCCTTAAACTCAGGACCACCTAATCTCGGTGGCTTAAAGAGATTATATTACATATTACTATTATTTGTACATTCACTTTTGGTATGTTGCCTATTTACAAAGTACTTTTTCCTGTACGATCTTATTTAATTCTCTCAACAAATCCACGAGGTATGTGTTATGCTTTCCATCATCAGGACCTGAAGCCTTAGACAGATGAATTAGTCACTCGGCCAGTAGTGCTTGACTTCCAAGGGTCTTTCCCCCCAACCACAGAGGCCTCGAGAACCCAGACTCCTTCGCCGTTGGCCAGGCGAACGTCCATCCTGGAAGCAGCAGACACACTGGGCCCCCTTGTGCAAAATTATTTTGTTTGGCCTCAGATTGTCTTCAAACATTTTAAGTCAGCATCTTAAAGTCCAGAGACTTCTGTAAAAGTGAGAATTTCTGATTTGTTTTTTTTAAAAAAAATCTGGGGGCGCCTGGGTGGCTCAGCCGGTTGAGCGTCCGATGTTGGCTCAGGTCATGATCTCACAGTCCGTGAGTCCGAGCCCCACGTCAGGCTCTGTGCTGACGGCTAGGAGCCTGGAGCCTACTTCAGATTCTGTGTCTTCCTCTCTCTCTGCCCCTCCCCGGCTCAGGCTCTGTCTCTCTCTCTCTGTCAAAAATAAATAAGCACTAAAAAAAAAATTTAAAAAAAATCTGGAAGCTCTGGCAAGACTGGAATCTTCTCTCTGTTTAGCAGGTCTTTCTTTGGTCTGTCTGTCGCTCGGTTCTCATCATTACGACTTCCACGGTTGCTTCTACCTGTAATAGAACCATGATGGCCAATGTTTGTAAATCACTCCAGAGCTTAGAGAGCCCTGGTCCTAAATGGATGGCTCGGTCTTTCTTAGTCCGGAAAGAATCTCTTCTGAGGTCAGTAGCTGGACGTCAAGGAAAGAGACGTGCTGATTCATGCTGTGTTCCCGAACACTCATGGAGGACCAGCGATGGCCAGGCTCTGCTTAGTGCTGAGGGGTGTGGAGTAGAGTGGGGATTCCCGCTTTCTTAGAACAATCTCAGCCGAATCAAATAACAGCCATGTAAGCTCTAGTTCCAGTGCTAACTAGTTGTTGCTAACTAGGATGTGCCCTTGGCAAGCCACTTCTCTCTGGGGGCTTCGAGAACCCTCTGAGGAACGAGAAGCTGGACTGGACCGCTCAGGTGGCTTCCCTCCGTCTCTCCCACAACCCATCCAGTTGATAAAGGCCAAGGCTGCAGAGCCATCTTCCATGTAAATGTTGCTCTGGCCTGTAATTTCCTGTTTTTAATAACACAGAAGAGCACCCTCGGGCTGTGCTGGAGCCCAGTGATTGCTAGCCCAGTGCTAGATGGCTTATTAGGGCCCCGAGTCCTGGGGAACAGCAACGGAAAATCAAATCTGGATGAAAATCATAGGCTCCCGGGAGGACAGACCTTTATCCAGTCCCAGTCTACTGGTGACATTTCAGGATACAAAGAGATTTTTGCTCCATTTTTGGAACAGCTGGGAGATTTAAGTCAATAGCCGTTTGGTGAGTGTCACCTCTGGTAGATAGTTTGGGGTGACTGAGCCTCAGCCTCGTAGGGGAATCAGATGTGACATACACCGGAAAAGCACTTTATAGTTGACGGGGCATCGTCACGTGGTCTCCGTTAATCGTTGCTAGAGCCCTGGGAGGAATCAGAAGCTCAGAGAGGTGAAGTGATGCGCCAAGCACAGGCCGGAGAGTTTAAGAAATATATTAGTATTATTTTTTTAATTTTTAAGAAAATGCTTTATTTATTTTTGAGAGAGACAGAGACAGGGTGAGAGCGGGGAAGGGGCAGAGACAGGGAGACACAGAATCTGAAGCAGGCTCCAGGCTCTGAGCTGTCAGCGAGGAGCCCGACGTGGGGCTTGAACTCACGAGCCATGAGATCAGGACCTGAGCCCAAGTCAGATGCTCGACCACATGAGCCACCCAGGCGCCCCTTATTGTTATTCTTTATAAAAGGCTCTTGGAGGTGCTAACATTTGATACAGGTTTTAAAATGAGTATCGGGGCGCCTGGCGGGCTCAGTCAGGTAAACGTCTGATCTCATGGTTCGTGAGTTCGATCCCCCATGGGGCTCTCTGCTTTCAGTGCAGAGACTGCTTCGGATCCTCTGTCTCCCTCTCTCCCTGCCTGTCCCCTGTTGATGCTCTCTCTCTCAAAAATAAATACACATTTAAAATGGGTATGAATTTTTTCTCCTTTTCTACTATGTGAATAAATCATTATAGATTCGGAAAGTGTAATAAAATGCAAAAAAACCCCACCAATCTAAATGAACAAAAGATCGATAATCCTAATACATAGATGCTGCTGCTGCTGTAAATCACATTCCAGTTCTTTCTTTCCGTTTTTTTCTTTAACTAGTTGAAATCATGCTCTCGATATAGTTTTGAATTGTTTTTCTCTTTGCCTTATATTTTATCACATACATTTTGAACAGGTTGAACTCCAGTAGGAAGTGAGGGTGTGTGATTAGAGAATTCTGTGCTAAGAACTTACCTGAGGAAAAGGTGTGGGACAGGAAAAGGCAGGACGTATTCAGGAAATGGGAAGTTAATTCTTCGAGGCTAACCTGGTGATTCTATGTGGAGTCGCAGTGTAGCAGAGTCTAGAGAGACCTTCAGTGTTAGATGGTGGAGAGCCTTGAAGAATTTGTATTCTCCTTAAAAAATATTACACTATAGGGGCACCTACAGTGGTGGCTCAGTCGGTTAGGCATCAGACATCAGCTCAAGTCGTGATCTCACAGTTCGTGGGTTCGAGCCCCGCCTCGGGCTCTGTGCTGACAGCTGGGAGCCTGGAGCCTGTTTCAGATTCTGCGTCTCCCTCTCTCTCTGCCCCTCACCTGCTCATGCTCTGTCTCTCTGGCTCTGAAGAAATGAATAAACCTTTAAAAAAAAACTTAAAAAAAAAAAAAAGGCTACTGTGATCAGAACATGAGTGGAGGCCCTGACGCCTACTTGACCCTATAAGACACCCTGACCCCATTCTGAAAACCACTGTTGCATAATGTCATTTTTATGGTTGCGTGGTAAGAATACAGCATCATCTAGTTAATCGGCCTGCTCAGTTGTTTCCAATTTCTCCCTTTGTCAATTGATACTACATTCTTTGAGCATATCCCATAATTATTTCCCAATGAAGGTTTTTGAACACGGGTGTGACACAATCAGAGGTGTTAGTGTGAATGCCAAATACAGTAAAATCTTACTTAACTGGAATTCAGTTAACCACAATCCTTAATTAGCCAATTTTCTTTTGCTCAACTTTGGGAAACATAGAGAAAACTCCCTCCCATTCTCCCTCCCTCTTTCTCAAACACACACACACACACACACACACACACACACACACACACATAGAGAGAGAAAAAGGAGAGAAAATTATGAAATAGGGATAAATTTAACAAATATTTGCAATTACCATACTCTGAAAACAACAAAACATTACTGAGAGAAATTAAAGATGAATGTAAATGGTGACATATACCATATTCATGGACCGGAAGAGCCAATATTGTCAAAATGCCAATTTTCCCCCTCCTCCCACCAATGCCAATTCTCCCACCAATTGATCTGTAGATTAAACACAGTCACATTTAAAATATTAGCAGGGTTGTCTTAAAATTCAGTAAGCAAAATTTAAAATGTATGTGGACAGACACCTGGTGGCTCAGTCAGTTGAGCGTCTGACTTTGGCTCAGGTCATGATATCACGGTTTGTGAGTGAGAAAGTGCAGAGCCTGCTTGGGATTCTCTCTCTCTCTCTTTCTCTCTCTCTCTGACCTTCCCCCACTAGTGCTTTCTCTCTCTCTCAAAATAAATAAACTTTAAAAAAAATTTTTCAATGTATGTGAAAATGGGAAGTGTATAGAATAGCCAAAACAATACTGAAAAAGAGAAAAGTTGGAGGACTTACACAATCTATTTTCAAGACCTACCATAAAGCTAACAGTAATCAAGATAGTATGGTGTTGAAGTAAAGGTTGATATATAATATAGACCAATGGAACAGAATAGAAAGTCCAGAAATAGGCCCCTGCAAAAATATGGTCAACTGATTTTCTAGCAAAAATGCCAAGACAATTAAATTAGGGAAAATGATAATGTCTATAAGAAAAGGTGCTGGAATAACTGGTTGGCTACATGCACAAAAATGAACTAAAACTAGAGACTTTATTTTGAAAAAATAACAGAAAGTCTTAATCATCATTAGGCAAAAATTTTTTTTAAATAGGGCACATTTAAAAATAAATAATTTGGACCATCAAAATAAAAAATGTGTGCTTTTTAAAAAAAATATTTGGGAGAGAGAGCATGCATAAGCAGGGGAGAGGAGCACAGGAGGAGGAGGAGGAAGAGGAGGAGGAGGAGGAGGGGGAGAGAGAGAATCCCAAGCAGGCTCCACACTCAGCATGGATCCCCATGCAGGGCTTGATCCGACAACCCTGGGATCATGACCTAAACTGAAATCAAGAGTCAGATGTTCAACTGACTGAGCCACCCAAGAGCCCCAAAGATGTGTGTTTTTTGAAAGCACAATTAGGAAAATGCAAAAGCAAACCACAGACTGGGAGACTATGTTTGCAAACCATACATAAAATAAAGGACTTGTGCTCACAAGGTATAAAGGAGTTCCCACAACTCAATAATGAGACAAGATAATTAAAAGTAGGCAAAAGATTTGAGTAGGCATTTTATCCAAAAATACAGATGCCAAACAAGCACATGAAAAGATGTTCAACATCATTAATCATTAGGAAAATGTCAATTTAAACCAAAAGGAGATTCTACTACATACCCACTGAAATGGATAGCGCTTAAAATGTTGACAAGGCCGAGTTTTGGCCACAATGTGAAGCAATACTTTAGCATTCACTTACAAAGTTAAACATTCACTTACCATATGACTCAGAAATTCTACTCTTGGGTATTTTTCAAGTGAAATGAAAACATATGTCTGCCACAAAGATTTGTACATGAAGGCTCCTGGCAGATTTGTTCAGAGTAGCCCCCAAACTGGAAACGATCCAAAAGTCCATCAGTTGATAAATAAAGAAAATTCTATATGTAAATGGAATACTACTCAGTAATTGATAGGCATGAACTACTGATACATGCAACACCATAGATGAATCACAAAAGCATTACTAAGTGAAAAAAGCCAGATACAAATGACTCCACACTGTATGTATTTATATGAAGTTCAAGAAAAGTCCTAGAAAATGCAAGTCTATGGTGATGAGAGCAGATCAGTGATGGCTAGAGGTTTGGGGCTTAGAGATGGGAACTGACTGCCATGTTCTAAATCGCATTTTTGAGGGGTGCCTGGGTGGCTCAGTCGGTTAAGCGTCCGACTTCAGCTCAGGTCACGATCTCGCGGTCTGCGAGTTCGAGCTCCGCGTCGGGCTCTGGGCTGATGGCTCAGAGCCTGGAGCTTGCTTCCAATTCTGTGTCTCCTTCTCTCTCTGCCCCTCCCCCGTTCATGCTGTGTCTCTCTCTGTCTCAAAAATAAATAAACGTTAAAAAAAATTAAAAAAAAATCGCATTTTTGATAGTGGTTGCATACTCATGTATGCTCAGGTATACTTAAAATTGGAGAATTTCATTATAAATAAATTATACTTCTACTGGCATTTGGATTCATCTTTGTTTACTTTTTTTTGTCATTTGTCATTCTTCCAGCCAACTTAGTAGCTTCATATTTAGGGGTTCAGAATTGCAATGTCTTCTAACGTCAAGGATAGAGTTTGTGTTTCTATTTGTTATTTTCCTTGTTGTTTTGAGGTAATTTTGAGAGAAAAAAATGTAAGAAAATATTCCCCTCATCATCTCTCACCTTTTTTTTTTTTTTTTTTTTTTTTAGAGAAAGAGCACACACGTGTGGGGGTGGGGTGGGGGTGGGTGGGGAAAGGGCAGAGGGAGAGAGAGAATCTCAAGCAGGCTCCGTGCTCAGTGCAGAGTCTAACTCGGGGGTCCATCCAACAACCCTGGGATCATGAACTGAGTTGAAATCAAGAGTCGGACTGAGCCACCCAGGCACCCCTTCCCCTCACCATCTTAAACTTGGAAGTCTTATAGATGACATTTAAAACCACGGGACTGGAACTATCCATATTTCTTATTTTATTCCTTAAATTTTGAGACACTATCCTGAGTTCCCAAATGATGACTAAGGTCTGAGATATCCTATACATCCCTACTTCTTCCCCTTCCCTATCCCTTCAACATAGTTATAAAACAATTTTAGGGGCGCCTGGGTGGCGCAGTCGGTTGAGCGTCCGACTTCAGCCAGGTCACGATCTCGCGGTCCGTGAGTTCGAGCCCCGCGTCGGGCTCTGGGCTGATGGCTCAAAGCCTGGAGCCTGTTTCCGATTCTGTGTCTCCCTCTCTCTCTGCCCCTCCCCCGTTCATGCTCTGTCTCTGTCTCAAAAATAAATAAACATTAAAAATATTAAAAAAAAACAATTTTAGTTATATTGATAGTCAATATATACTTGATCATGACTGCACAAATGGCGTTGACTAGAGAACCAAATTAACACTGTATTCATACCAAATTTCTTATTCAGTCCTTCACTTTTACTCGAGTTACTCATTTCCTCCTTTTCTTCCCACATGCCTGATTTTCTACACATCACTGATTTTTCCTAATGTCCCAGTAAAATCGACCTCCATTTTATCAATCATGTTTCCCGTAATCTCCGATAAGTCATATGCATCCGACTCCTAGAGCAGAGCCTTCCTTCCACGTTCTTCAGTTTAGACTGGACATTGTACAGGTGTCATCTGGAAATTTCTATTCGCCATCGTTGTGGGGATTCACATTGCCTCTTATGCTTTAGATCCCTTGCTTCTTAGATTCTATGGGTTCCTTTCTTGGTTTATTCCCTTGTTTTATTGGATCATTACCTCTAGTACTCTACTAAAGTTACAATGAAAGGATACGAGGGAAGTAAATGATATTCGTTCTTGCATGTCTGAAATATTTTACCCTTATTTGATAGACAATTTGGTTGAATATAGAAATGCAGGGTGTAGATTAGAATACCGGAGGCATTGGTCCATTGTCCACTAGATTCCAGTGTATTGTCGAGAGGTCCATAGATTCTGATTCTTTTCTTTTTCTCTCTAGAAATTTATAGCATCTTCTCTGTATCCCTGATATTCAAAAAGTTCACAGTGATGTCCCTGACTCTGAGTCTTTTTTGCTCCTTGTTCTAGCCATTTTGAGTTGGAAATTCGTGCTTTAGTTCTGAGACATTTCTTTATATCATTTCCCTGCTAATTTTATCCCCTGGGCTCTCTTTCTGGCATTTCTAGCAGTTGGTTTTGAACCTTGTAGATGTTTCTTCTTGCTTTATCTTGTTTCTGCTGTTTTCCTTTTCTTTCTTTCTTTCTTTCTTTCTTTCTTTCTTTCTTAGTCTTTTTGTTTTATCTTCTGGAATGTTCTCCGACTTTTTTTAATACTAAGTTTTTATTTTGATTCATATATTTAACTTTACAGAGGTTTTCCTTATTTTCAGGATTTTTTTTAAAGCCCTCTGGTTGTTTCATGGATACAATATCCTCCTCACACTTTTCAGGGAGACTGTCAGGTTTGAAGCTGTCTGATTTCTCCCAATTCTTTTTACCACTTCTTGGTTTTCTGTCTTTCAAGTTAGAAGCTTTCCCCCACATGTGGAGGTGGCTGGCCGTCCTTTCTCACTTAGCAGCTTAGAAAGCTCTTTGTACATAAGCCAGACTTAGGCCCTAGGGCTTCTGCCTGATAGGACAGAGTTCAAACCAGTTCACTATGAAGAATACCAAATGGTAGTCTCTGGAATTTACACTGAGAGAAGATTCTCATCTCCTGCCAGAGGAGATGTAAAACTTGCTACTGACATTCTGGAAAAGAGGTTAAGGGCAGTATTCAGATTTTCACTCAGTTCCCCTGTTTCCAGTCTGTACTTCCTCCTACCCCACCCACCCACTCTCAAATTCCTCTTTAATTACCCCTGCCTTCTCTTCCATTTCCTTGGTCCTTGTGGACTTAACCCTTTTATGGGACTGTTATTTCAGTGGGAGCTGGGGAGAAAAGAAAGCAGATAATGCATTGTTCAGCCTGCCCTATGCTGTTTCAGTGATAAGGAGACTGGAATTCAGAGAGGGGTTTCCTTCTCTGTGGTATCCCATGACTCCCCAAGTCACTGCTTCTGTCTGGATCTCAATTTCCTCATCTATAAAATGGAAGAGTAGTTCTAGATGAATTTCAGAAACTTTATATTCTGGAATTGTATGTTCCGAGAAACCAGAACCCAATCTTCACAGTTATGTTGTTTGTCTTATTTATGGTGCTCCCATGATGTCCTACCAACCCCCTTTGAAGATTTCTTCTCCCCTTGTCCCGAGTCAATGGCTACAAGCAAGGCTGGCTTCATGGGGGGTGCGGCCTGTGCAGTCACACAGGACCCCATACTCTGAAGGGCCTTGAGCTTGGTTTAATGCTCTGCTGTGGCCACCTTGAAACTCTTATTAATTTTTGAACGAGGGGCGGCACGTTTTCGTTCTGTGTGGGGCCCCATGGATCATGTAGGTCATCAGGCCACGGGATGGTCACCCGCCAGGACCCTTTCAAGGATTTTCCAGAGCACAGCCAGAGCTATGGCTCTGTTGAGTCGGTTTCCTGAAAAGGAGGGAGGGGCATGGAGGGGAGGGCCCCAGGACCAGAAATGGATAAGCCAGCCCCCAACAGGTTCTGCAACTTACCTGAGATCTTATCACTCAAGAGTCTGGGAAACTCCTGAGTTATTTAAGGCAAACTCTGAGTACCTCACATAATCTTAGAACGTTGTTTTGCTTCTGTTTAATTGGGGCTGTGCCTTCTGGCTGTTGATGTCCTTTGACAAGGCAATTTTGCATCCAGAGGACTTTATTCATCCATCTACTCATTCCCTGAAGAACGCACCCACTCTGTGAGCAGGAAGAGTGAGCTCTTTGGAACAGACAGAACTGAATTAAGATTCCCGCTCTTCCTGCCACGTGACCCGACTTGACCTCCCGAGCCTCAGTTTTTCTTCCTGTTTGATGAGAAGCGAATGATGGTCTCCCAGCTCAGTGATGAGGTGACCTGTGTGGTAGGCCTGGTGCAGCACCTGACACACAATGTGACCAGCAGGTGCTCATTCCTTCAGCCTTCTTCCCAGCGCCAGGCAAACCGCAGAAGACTTCGGCTTCGGCTGTTGGACACACCAGGCCACAGCCAGGCCTTGGAGCCCCCAGAAGGTCCGTTCGTGGGGGATGTCCTAGATTTTCTCTTCCCTGCAGCAGAAGTGTTGATGGGAGCCCGAGGAGGAAGGCTCAGGCATCTGAGAAGTGTTTGCTTTCAGGACTATCCCTGTGCTTTGTGATTAACATTTAATAGGCTCCAAGAAAGCTTTGAAGTTAATAATATGTCTCCGCCCTTCCCTTTCAACCAACGATCCTCAAGTGATACACTTAGGTCTGTGATGAAATTGGGAGGCTCCTACGAGGAGCCAAGACTTGCTCTTATCTTAAAAAACAGCACAAAACAAACCTTAGAAGTCTAGTTATGAAAATTAAACCCACAGAGAGGAGTGACACAGGAATGTGTCCTCAGCAATGCCTCTGCCTACCAGCTGCGCCTGTTTAGTGAGGCAGACGGGGGGAATGATCTAGTAAATGCAGCCTCATGACAGTTTATGGCATTTGTTCTCACTTTCCAACGTCCAAAGCCTTGACAAAGCCTTTGAACCTCCACCATCTCATTTGTACTTTACGATCTCAGCAGTATTTAGTATTATTTAGTATTTTGCTGAAGTTATTATCCCCATACTGCGGATGAGAAAACTGAGCCCCAGAGAAGCGACCTGCCCAGGTCACGACGCAACACAACCCAGTAAGGATCGGGGCCCGGATTCAAATGGACTCTCCTTATTGCAGTCTCTGCTCTGTCGCCTCCTTAAAATAGTATTTAGCGGGGCACCTCGGTGGCTCAGTCGGTTAAGCGTCCGACTCTTGCCCAGGTCATGATCTCGCAGTTTGTGGGTTCGAGCCCCGCGTCGGGCTCTGCGCTGACAGCTCAGAGCCTGGAGCCTGCTTCGGATCCCGTGTCTCCCTCTCTGCCCCTCCCCTGCTCACGCTCTGTCTCTCAAAAATAAATAAACATGAAAAAAGATTAAAAAAAGAAGAAGAAATAGTACCTAGCTATTTCCGCACTTAGTGGAACCTCCTTAACTGAACTTTCAGCTGATGTGTGCCGGCTCCCAATCCCTGGGCTGTTAGAAGCATCAGGAAGTCGGGGTGGGGAGTGAGGCGGTGGGACCAGCTCTATTGTGGCCACCAGGGCCCCAGAGCAGGGCCCCTGTCTGGTGGAGTGGTGGTCACATTCCCGGAATTCCCACGGCCTTGTCAGAACAGAATTCTGCAGCCCCTCAGGCTCATCGGGGGCCAGATCTGTCCCTCTCACCCACTCAAGGGCTTTGCTTGGACTTTGCCTGTAAGCTCCCCTCTCTCTCCCACCAGCCGAGATTTCATTAGCAGACAGACATGCTGCAAACGTGCCCATGTCAGTACCACCGTGTCACCCTGCACGGTCCCCCGATGCTCTGCTCTGCTTTTCAGCAAAACTTCCATGGGCCTTGTCTTTCTTTACTGTCTACTCTTTCCTCTCTGTCCTGCCTCGAACCCATGCCAACCAAACTTCCACCCTTCCCGCTTGCCTGAAATCGTCTTGTCCATGACGACTCTCTTGCTGGGTCCCGAGCTAGGCTCACCCAACTCTTAATAGCCTTTGACAGTTCTTCTTTCTTGAAGCCCTTTCCATGTGGCTCTGGTCACCACCGTCCACTGGGTCTCCCTCTACCACCTTTGCTGGATTGTTCTGTTCCGCCTGACTTCTACCTGCTGCGGGGCCCTTGTCTCAGCCCCTGGCCCCTTTCCCCTCGTCCACTGTCTACACTCACTCCGTAGGTGTCTGCATTTAGTCCCGGGCTTTAAATCTCATGTTTACACCATGGCTCCCAAGTTCACATCCCCAGCCAGTACACCTCCCCTGAGTTCCAGACTCCTCTGTCTGACTTCCTATTCAATATCTCCCTTGTATTTCTTTTATTATTATTACTATTTTTATTTTTAATGTTGACTTATTTATTTTGAGACAGAGAAAAAAAAGACAGAGAGAGAGGCAGAGAGAGCAGGAGAGACAGAAGCCCAAGCAGGTTCTGTGCTGTCAGTGCAGAGCCTGGTGTGGGGCTTGACCCCATGAACTGTGAGATCATGACCTGAGCTGAAATCAAGAGAAGAGTTGGATGCTTGACCAACTGAGCCACCCAGGTGCCTCTGTGTTTCTTTTTTTTTAATTGAAAAAAAAAAAAAAAGGCTATTTATTTATTTATTTATTTTTGAGAGGAGGGGAGGGGCAGAGAGGGAGAGAGAGAGAGAGAGAGAAAATCTGAAGCACTGTGGGCTGCATCCCACGAACCATGAGGTCATGGCCTGAGAGAGCCAAAGTCAGATGCTTAACTGACTGAGCCACCCAGGCGCCCCGCCTCTTGTATTTCTTACAGATATATCACTGAACATGTCCCAACTCTAGGTACTCCTCCCCGCCGACCCACAAACTGATCTGCCCATAACCTTCCCAGTGAAGGGCTGTACCATGACCTCATCATCGATTTCTCTCCTTTTCTCACAACTACACCCAGTCCTTTGTTGGCTCCACCTTCGAAGTGTATCTGTTCTCCTTGCCCACTGTGGCACCCGAATCCAAGCGCTGACCCTCCCGACGAGTCCCCTCCATTCCCCCTTCTCCTCTGAGGTCCATGCCCCCGCGGAGGCCTGCACAACACTTCAGAGTAAATCAGACCATGCCACCCCTCTGTTCAAGACCCTTCAATGACTTCTCGGCACACTTGGAATTAAATTGAAATGCCTAAGCATGGCTTCAGAAGGAATATTCAAAATCTCCGTAATAATATATATTACTATATACTATTAATACCCATAATGATATATATTATACATATACCATAATAATATATATACTCATTTTCAATCATATATTCATATATAAAAGTCCATATAAATCAAAATTTGAAAATGTATTCTCTTTTGTGGCGCCTGGGTGGCACAGTTGGTTGAGCGCCCGAATCTTGATTTTGGCTCAGGTCATGATCTCACAGTCGGTGAGATCGAGCCCCGCAGTGGCCCAGTGCTGATGGTGCAGAGCCTGCTTGGGATTCTCTCTCCCTCTCTCTCTGCCCCTTCCCCCTTCGTGCATCCTCCCTCTCTCAAACTAAATGAATAAACTTTAAAAACGTGTATTCCCTTTTATTTTCTAAATAAGTCAAACTTCTGTTTATAGAACAAAACTGCCAATAAAATGATGTCAGTTATAACATAGAGCGTTCAGTGAATCAGTCTAATAATTTCTAGGTCATTTGTTGGTTTTCAGAAATTCCTGGCGTGATCTTTTGACGTGTTCTCACTAATTAAATAACACCCCTATTGGAGCTATGATTTGACAGAGGGAAGTGCATCCAACTTTTCTAATAACGTCCCTAATAAATCAGTAGCCACTAGGTTGGCTTGTAGTCCCAAATAGAGAATTTCTCTCTCTTTTTAAAAAATGTTTGTTTATTTATTTATTTTTGAGAAAGAGAGAGAGAGGCAGAGAGAATCCCAAGCAGGCTCCATGCTCAGCAGGGGGCCCTATGCAGGGCTCAGTCTCATGACCGTAAGATCATGACCTGAGCCTAAATCAGGAGTCAGATACTTAACCAACTGAGCCACCCAGGCGCCCCAGAGAATTTCTCTTTTTTATTTTATTTTATTTTATTTTATTTTATTTTATTTTATTTTATTTTTTTTAATATATGAAATTTATTGTCAAATTGGTTTCCATACAACACCCAGTGCTCATCCCAAAAGGTGCCCTCCTCAATACCCATCACCCACCCTCCCCTCCCTCCCCCCCCCCATCAACCCTCAGTTTGTTCTCAGTTTTTAACAGTCTCTTATGCTTTGGCTCTCTCCCACTCTAACCTCTTTTTTTTTCCTTCCCCTCCCCCATGGGTTTCTGTTAAGTTTCTCAAGATCCACATAAGAGTGAAACCATATGGTATCTGTCTTTCTCTGTATGGCTTATTTCACTTAGCATCACACTCTCCAGTTCCATCCACGTTGCTACAAAGGGCCATATTTCGTTCTTTCTCATTGCCACGTAGTACTCCATTGTGTATATAAACCACAATTTCTTTATCCATTCATCAGTTGATGGACATTTAGGCTCTTCCCATAATTTGGCTATTGTTGAGAGTGCTGCTATAAACATTGGGGTACAAGTGCCCCTATGCATCAGTACTCCTGTATCCCTTGGATAAATTCCTAGCAGTGCTACTGCTGGGTCATAGGGTAGGTCTATTTTTAGTTTTCTGAGGAACCTCCACACTGCTTTCCAGAGCGGCTGCACCAATTTGCATTCCCACCAACAGTGCAAGAGGGTTCCCGTTTCTCCACATCCTCTCCAGCATCTATAGTCTCCTGATTTGTTCATTTTGGCCACTCTGACTGGCGTGAGGTGATATCTGAGTGTGGTTTTGATTTGTATTTCTCTGAGGAGGAGCGACATTGAACACCTTTTCATGTGCCTGTTGGCCATCCGGATGTCTTCTTTAGAGAAGTGTCTATTCATGTTTTCTGCCCATTTCTTCACTGGGTTATTTGTTTTTCGGGTGTGGAGTTTGGTGAGCTCTTTATAGATTTTGGATACTAGCCCTTTGTCCGATATGTCATTTGCAAATATCTTTTCCCATTCCGTTGGTTGCCTTTTAGTTTTGTTGGTTGTTTCCTTTGCTGTGCAGAAGCTTTTTATCTTCATAAGGTCCCAGTAATTCACTTTTGCTTTTAATTCCCTTGCCTTTGGGGATGTGTCGAGTAAGAGATTGCTACGGCTGAGGTCAGAGAGGTCTTTTCCTGCTTTCTCCTCTAACGTTTTGATGGTTTCCTGTCTCACATTCAGGTCCTTTATCCATTTTGAGTTTATTTTTGTGAATGGTGTGAGAAAGTGGTCTAGTTTCAACCTTCTGCATGTTGCTGTCCAGTTCTCCCAGCACCATTTGTTAAAGAGACTGTCTTTTTTCCATTGGATGTTCTTTCCTGTTTTGTCAAAGATGAGTTGGCCATACGTTTGTGGGTCTAGTTCTGGGGTTTCTATTCTATTCCATTGGTCTATGTGTCTGTTTTTGTGCCAGAGAATTTCTCTTAATAACGATATTGTTTGTGGCAATGAATTGTCTCTCAGCTGCTATACAACCAAGAACAATTATATTGAAATGTTTTCTGATCCTTACAGGGTTACCAGAGATTCTTACATATTCAGGATCTCATTATTGGCTAAGTCATGGAAATCTTTTGCAGAGCGCCATGTTTAATGACGTTGAGCCCAGTCCTTCCTAAGAGGCTTAGAGCATCGCAGCCAAAACTGCATCCTCCGCGAGGCTACTCAGTTTTGACTCCTGGCTCAGACCACGATAACCTCTCTATTTTAGTTTTCTTGTCTGTAAAATGGGGCTGATGGCGAGTTAACATGTTTAGAATGGTGTCTGGCTCAGAAAATGGTAGATATGCATTAGCTCTCGATTTACTAAGGAAACCACGTTGTTAATGCCCTTGACTAGAAGGCGTGTGGTGGGTTTTAATAAACGGATGCCCTCAAATGAGGGTGAAATTCAGGAAGAATGGCGAAAAGTGGGAGCTACACCCTGGAATCCTCCGCCCCTTCCTTCCTCCGCGGCCTTGTCCTATTGAAGGAGTACTGCTATTCCAACAAAGCCTCAAATGCCTGGCTAGTACCCCTACTTTACTGCCCCAGGCCATCCCCAGCTCTCTCTGAGCAAAAATTCCATGAAGGCCATCATCCCTACAGGCAGGCGCGGGTTAAGGGGGAAGTACAAGGCAGCCACGACCTGCTGACCGCCCCCAGTTGATCTCCAAGGTGTCCCTTCCCTCTTCCCCCTTCTCCCTTCCCTGGTGGGAGCCAACAATGGTAGCCAGGAGGTGGGATTACTGGGGACATCTGGTACCATGTGTCGGACAGACTGTGGCTGTAGTGCCTATACCAAACTGTGAGTCCAGGAGACCTGTGGGCAGTCAGGGCCCTGCCCAGTGTGCTCAGCCTGAGGCTTAAGGCTCTACCTCTTACCCATTGTCCTGGCCACACTGGCTTCCTTTTGTTTCTCAAACACACCAAGCTTAGTCCGGCCTCAGGGCCTTTTTCACTCTCCCTGGGATGTATTTCCCCACATCTCCGTGGCTGTCTCTGCATTCCCATTTTCGATCAACTGGCCCTTCTTCTCGGAAGACTTCCTGGCGACCCTATAAAAATTCTGTTCACCTCACCCCACCCCAGTCACCCTGTATACTTACGTGGCTTTCGAGCACGTTTCACTCCCCAAAGTTACACTTTGTATTTCTCTGTTTTCTATCACCGGGCCATGATAGATATTGCAGAAATGGCAGATGACAAATACTGTCGCAAGACGTACAAACGGCTGAAAACTTAGAAGAGACAAGAATTAGAATGACACAGGTTTGCGATTTGAAGGTTGGCTAGGCAGATGCATGAAGTAGAGATATTTCTTTTTTTTATTAGTGTTTATTTTTTTAAATGTTTTATTTAGGTGGGGTTTTTTGTTTTGTTTTGTTTTGTTTTTGTTTTTTGATTTTGAGAGAGAGTGAGCGCAAGTGGGATTGGGGCAGAGAGAGGGAGACCAAAGGATCTGAAGCAGGCTGTGCCCCTACGGGATGACAGCAGTGACCTGATGCGGGTCTCGAACTCACGAACCGCGAGATCGTGACTGGAGTCGAAGTTGGGCGCTCAGCCAACTGAGCCACCCAGGCTCCCAAAATATGTTTCTAATGAGTCCTTGCTCATGGCAGTCACTGGATTCCACTTCAGTCATGGGAAGTGGAAAGGACCGCTGGGAGGGGCCGTCTGTGGGAAGATGCCTCAGAGAATGAATGTTCTCCACAGTAAATCATGTCTTTTCTTCGAGAGCTACTTGGCCATCCAACGGTGTCCACGGAACCCCTGAAGGAGCAGCTGCTTTGACCACAATGACAGAAGAACTGGGGTGACGCCGTGGGAGATCCACCACCGCCCCCTTCTCCAGCAGCGAAGGCTGCAGGCAGACTGGTGAGCGTTGCTGTGGGAGGCCAAGGGCGTAGATGATTCTATAAACGCGGGACCTCTCGGATGTCATGGGAGCCTCACCGTAACCTGTAATGAGCCGAATATCCACGCCAGACCTTTGTTCCACACGGAAGGCTGTTGTATATCTCGTGGCAAAATACTTAAGAGACCTGTCAGACTCACAGATGAGTTATCTTTTCTCTTGTTAAACAAAAAGGCAAATACTCCTGCAGTGACCAGTGGCTGTCACCTGCCTGGCAGGTGTTTTTGAAATCGTGAATACACTTAATTTGTCCCTCCAGGGCAAAGGGGATGTCTCCACAAAGTAAGCAGCTGAATGGTGTGCTGACTGGCCTTATCCTCATATTTTAATCTCAGCCGTCCAGGGGGCCCCTGACGCTTTACCAGATTCCCGATTCAGCACTCCCATGCCCCCGAGGTATTACACCTCTGGCCTCTCCTTGGACCTCCAGCAACCCTGGACTGTCACACTCAGCTCACGACCTCCTTCCCGTTTCACCAGGGACAGTCAGAAGGGTTCTTCCCCCATGTCCCCACCAGTGCCTGCCACGGGCCTTTCCTTTATGGGCCTGACACAGAGGAACCAACCGTCTATGCCAAGGCCAATCCCTCTGCCTGAGCTCCGGATCCATCCCTCTCCCCAGCTCAGGGGGAGCCCCTGAAATCGTTCCCTCTCTCCCAACATCTTAGACAAGCAGGCAAAGGAACGAAACCAAGCAAACATCTGCCCTGACTTGACACTGCTTATCAGCAATGGCACTTCTGCTGCCATTTCTTCCACCAAGAAATGCCTCGCGAGGGTGGTCTGCACGCTCCTGCCATTCGTCCTGAACCCATCCTGTTTCAGCCCCAACACAAGCCACTCTTGTCAGGGGCACTGATGACCCCATGTCAGATCCGGTCTTCATCTTGCTGCGGTTCTCAGGGGCCTTTGACGAAGCTGATGGCTCCCACCTTTTGGACATACTTTCTTAGCTTGGCTTCCAGGGTACCATATGCTCTTGACTTTCTTCTACTTCGAGGGCATTCACCCTCAGCCTCCTTTTCTGGATCTTCCTTCTTGCTCCTTACTTCAGTGTGTTGGGGTGGTCGGGTCTCTGTCCTTGGACTTTTCTATCCACAAACCCTTGATGACTTTATCCAGGCTCCTGACTCCCGGATTCCTACTGCCAATGATTGGCTTTCTCTGGAACATCAAACTCACCTTTTCAACAGCGTAGTCAGCACCCCCACCTGGATACTGAGTAGGCAACACTAACTTAAAGATCCCAGCACACTCCTGATTCTTTCCTCCACGTTCTATCACAAGCCCATACGTGGACTTTCTATCATAAGCCCGGTCTCCAAAAATGGCAACTGCATTCTTTCGTGGGTTCAGATCCAGAACTTTGCAGTCACTCTTTTCTCTCTCTCGCTCCCCACATCCGATCCATCAGGAAGACTGTGCCCTTGAAATCTACCCCAAAGTTGACTGTTTCTCCTCGGTGTCTGCACCCTCGCCCTGCCCTTAGCCCACACGTGGGCTATTTCAGTGGCCTCCCAAGTGATTTCCCTGCTACCCTCGCCCTCTTATGACCTATCGTCCATACCCCCCCCCCAAGGGACCCTTCTAAACTATGGATCAGCTGCTGTCACTCTCGTGCTTTCCATCTCACTGAGAATAAAATCCGATGTCCTTCCTATAATCCACAAGATCTCATCCATGATCTGGCCTCCAACTTCTTGGCCTCTGCCACACATCTCCTTGCTTACTCAAGGCCACCTCACTGTCGCAAGGTCTTTTCCCCTGAAGGGCTGATCCCCCACGTGTCTGCATGGCTCAGTACCCCCCACCCCCCACTTCTTTTCAACTTTTAAAAAAAAAAGTTTATTTATTTATTTTGAGACAGACAGAGAGAGCGAGCCGGGGAGGGGCAGAGAGAGAGGGAGACAGAATCCCAAGCAGGCTCCGCATGGACAGGTTATCGATATGGGGCTCGAACTCATGAGCAGTGAGGTCAAGACCTGAGCTGAAACCAAAAGTGGGATGCTTAACTGACTGAGCCACCCAGGCGCTCCACCGCCCCACCCCCACCACTTGTTTGAAATCTTCTCTCAAATGTCACTTTTATTTGAGAAGCCTTCCCCACCACTGTCCAGAATAGCAACTCTGATCTCCAACCTTTCCGCCTGTCTATTTTCATATTCTGCTTTCTTTTTCCTCATGGAAGACTTTTTTGCCACCTGAAATATTTACTTATGTTATTATGGTTTCATAATGATTTACATATGTATTTGCTGTGTGACTCTGCCAGCTAGAACATAAGCTTCATGGGGTAAAGGTTCTTTCCGTCCATTGCTTTATTCTCTGTGCCTAAAACACTGTTTGGCACATGCTAGGCACTCCTTCGTTTAAGGCATGAAAAAGTAACCATTTTTTTGGAAGACATATGTGCTACGGAGATTGCATTTTTTTTTTTAATTTTTTTTTTTCAACGTTTATTTATTTTTGGGACAGAGAGAGACAGAGCATGAACGGGGGAGGGGCAGAGAGAGAGGGAGACACAGAATCGGAAACAGGCTCCAGGCTCTGAGCCATCAGCCCAGAGCCCGACGCGGGGCTCGAACTCACGGACCGCGAGATCGTGACCTGGCTGAAGTCGGACGCTTAACCGACTGCGCCACCCAGGCGCCCCCGGAGATTGCATTTTGAGAATAAATGTTTGCAGATGTTTCCACTGGTATAAAAATACTTGGTTTCTGTATCTTTGTGAGGCATCTGTTTCTGTTATGATCACCATTAAAAAGAAGTATTAAAGTAAACTGCATTTAGGACAAGAACTACGAATCTCTGTATCACATAGTGTTAAGCCAAGATTACTCTAATTACAATATTACCAATATTTTCATTGAAAGGGAAGTTATTTACATTAATAATTTAGATTTTTAGCTTATTTTGATATTTATGGGTGTCCTATAATGTACATCACTAGAACAGTCCTGCATATATATAATTTATACACAAGTATGTATCTGTATAACAGCGTTGAATGTTCAAAATCCTTTTTTTTTTAAATGTTTATTTATTTTGAGAGAGAGAGAGAGAGAGTGAGAGAGAGAGTGTGTTCGAGCAGGGGGGAGGGGCAAAAGGAGAGGGAGGGAGAGAGAATCCCAAGCAGGCTGTGTGCTATCAGCACAGAGCCCAACATAGGGCTCAATCCCATGAATCGTGAGATCATGACCTGAGCCGAAATCAAGTCAGGTGCTTAACCAACTGAGCCACCCAGGTGCTCCTCAAAATTATTTTCTGATAGGCTGCTGTCTCGAGGACGAGGTGTTTGGATAGGATAGGATCTGGACATGTGTTTTCGGTTCTTGTTACATAACATTCTACTTCGAGTACCAATTTCTGTAGCTCATCTATTACTGTGTAGCAAACTACCTTAGAATTTGCTGGCTTAAAAACAACCATTTTTGTTGACTCAGAATTCTGTCAGTCAGGAATTTGGCTGGGTGGTTTTCTGTTCCACCTGGCATGGGGCGGGGGTGCTGCATAGAGCTAACGACCCCCGCTAGCCTGGGGGATCCAAGAAGGCTTCACTCACATGTCTGACACTTCTCCAATACACGTGGCTCGCTTGGGCTTCCTCACAGCATGGCCGTCTCAAGTGAGTTGGACTTTTTGCCACAGCCGCTGGCTTTCAGAAAAGCATATCTGAGGAAAAGCAAAAGCCGAACAGACATCGTGTGGAATTTATACGACATCATTGACTCAGTACTTAATTGCTCAAAGCTGGCCACGAGACCACTGCTGATTTGGGGAGCGGGGAGTTGGATCTCATCTTTTTTTTTTTTTTTTTTAACATTTATTTATTTTTGAGACAGAGAGAGACAGAGCATGAACGGGGGAGGGTCAGAGAGAGGGAGACAGAGAGTCTGAAACAGGCTCCAGGCTCTGAGCTGTCAGCACAGAGCCCGACGCGGGGCTCGAACTCACGGACCGTGAGATCATGACCTGAGCCGAAGCCGGCCGCTCAACCGACTGAGCCACCCAGGTGCCCCTTGGTCTTTTAATGGGAAGAGTGGCAAAAAACTGAAGCCCATCTGAAATCCACCACAGTCTTCTTTTGCACATCATTATTTTGTGAGATTCATTCACGTTGTCGTAGGTAGCAGGTATTCATTCTTATTGCTGTATAGTATCCCACGTTCTGATGCCATCATAATTTGCTATCGATTCTCCTCTTGGTGGACATTTGGTTGCTTGTGATTCGGGGATATTATAAAGAATGCTTAATGAAAATACTTGTATACATCTTCTGGTGAATCTATGCACTCTTGGTATATAAGAGTGGAATTGCTGAGTCTTTTATTTTTCCTAATTTTCTTAATGTTTATTTATTTTTGAGAAAGAAAGAGACAGAGGGCAAGCAGGGGAGGGGCAGAGAGAGAGGGAGACACAGAATCCAAAGCGGGCTCCAGGTCCCGAGCTGTCAGCACGGAGCCTGACGCAGGGCTCGAATTCAAGAACCGTGAGATCATGACCTGAGCTGAAGTCGGACGCTTCATGGACTGAGTCGCCCACGTGCCCCTGGAATTGCTGGGTCTTAGCATATATTTAGCATTGCTTCCAACCAATTTTCCAAAGTATTGCTGCCAATTTATACTCCCATCAGCAATGTAGAAGAGGCCTATTTATCCAGGTTTTTGCAAAATCTCGATACTGTCTAACTTTAGCCAGTTGTAGTAGCTCACTGTGGTTCTCATTTGCATTTTTCTAAGGAGTCATGATGTTGAGCACCTTTTTGTTTATTTACTGATCTCTTAACTATCCTGAAATTGTTGAGAAAGTCTTTGACCTTTTTTTTAATTGGGTTGTCTACTTATTTACTTTTTACTGATTTGTAGGAATTTATTTGTTGTAGGTGTCTTTTGTTGAATTCATTCATTGAGAACACGTTTTCTCAGTCTTTGGTTTGCTTCAACAATGTCTTTCGATGAACTGAAGTTCCTAATTTTAATCAAGTCCAATTTAACAATCTTTTCTTTTACGGATAGTGCTTTTAGGATTGTGCTCTTTGGGAAATCTCTCTCAAGTCAGAAAGATGTCTTCTGGTTTTTTTCCTAGAACCTCTATGGCTTTAATCATTACACGTGGGGCTATGATACACTTCAAATTATTTTTTTGTATAGGGTGTGATGTAGGGGTATTTTTTTTTTATACGAAAGTTCAACTGATCATAGTTTTTATTGAAAAACTGCTTTCCCACTGAATTTTAGTAGCACCTTTGTTGTAAATCGGGTTATCTTACTTTTTGGGGGGGGGAGGGTCAGTTTCTGGACTTTCTGTTCTCTTCCATTGATCTTTTGGTCTATTTTTTTTCTTTTTTAATGTTTATTCATTTTTGAGAGAGAGAGAGGGAGAGAGACAGAGCATGAGCGAGGGAGGGGAAGAGAGAGGGAGACACAGAATCTGAAGCAGGCTCCAGGTTCTGAGCTGTCAGCATAGAGCCCGACGCGGGGCCCAAACCCACGAACCGTGAGATCATGACCCGAGCCGAAGTCGGCCACTCAACTGACTGAGCCACCCAGACGCCCCTCTTTTGGTCTATTCTTGCACTACTGTTTGACTTATGTATTTTCTAACTTAAACCAACTTTACATTCCTAGAATAAACTCCACTTGGTTTTGATTTATTAAACTATTTATATATATTGCTCAATATAACAAAGGACTTGCATTCAATTTCCTGGTATTTTGTTTGGAATTTTTTCACCTATGTTACTGAGAGAGAATGGACTTCAATTTTTACTTTTCTTTGAATATTCTTGCCGTGTTTTGATGTCAGAGTTATGCTAGCCTCATAAGATGTGGTTTTCCCATTATTTGGAAGAGTCTGTGTGAGATGGGTGCTACTTTCTTTTTTTTTTAAACTTTATTTATTTATTTTGAGAGAGAGAGAGAGAAAGATAGCGCAAGGGTACACAGGGGAGGGACAGATGGGGAGAGAGAGAATCCCAAGAATGCTCTGCTCTGTCAGCACAGGGCCTCAAACAGGACTCAAACTCACGATCATGACCTGAGCTGAAATCAAGAGTCAGACACTTAACCGACTGAGCCTCCCAGGCGTCCCTGCTATTTCTTTCTTGAACATTTGGTAGAAATTTACTACCTTTAACTCATTTGAGATTGGGGTTTTCTGTGTGAGGTTTTTTATTTATACAGCATACCTATTTCCTGAATAAATATAGACTTGTTCAGATTTCCTATTTCTTCTACAGACATTTTGGTAACTTGTATTTTTCTAGGAATTTTTCCATCTCATCAAAATTGCAAATTTATTAGCCTAGAGTTATTGGCAGAATTGAGTAGCGGTTAGTGTCGGTTCCACCGGCTGTCACTTACGTGGAATGTCACATATAGCAGCTGCCAGTGCATAATAGCACAGCTGGGGTCCTTGCGGAAATTTAGGTCCACCTTTACCAGGTGGGCTAAATGTATCTCTTTCTGATGTACACATTCTTTCTTTAGATATGTTAATACCTTCCATCAAGATGTTGAATCAAATCTTGGCCCAGAGACTCCCTGGACGCTTTAAAGGTCTATTATCTCAATTCTAATTTTATTTCCCTGTTTCCTCTTCTTGGGGTTACCTCATTGTTGCCCCACAACATGACCTGTATGTAGCTCAACGTTTTTTCCAGAAATACACCTACATTCACGCTCACCTGCAGCACAAGGCAGAGTCCATTCAAATTATCTGTGCCAATCTGACAGGCAAATAGGGCACCTGAGCCAGAGTTTTAAGAACTGCATACTAAAGCTTCTCTGTTCGAACACTCCTTTAATTCTTACAGTCTATGAAAACATCTTCCAAAGGGCTGGCTTTGCTCAAAACAATTTTCTGGTAAGGAATGGCTGGAAAAATCTGTGACTCATTTCTGTGCAACCACACGCCCAAAGACTCCAATCAAGATATGTCATCTGTTTAAACTACTTTGCGTATACATGAAAATCTTACAAAATCATTCATCCATTCAACAAATATTTATTGATCACATTCTATGAGCTGAGTACTGTTCTAGGCCCTGGATACACAGCAATAACAAAAAGACAAAGATTCCTGATCTCATATTTAGTTCAATACATTAACTATTTAGTTGGGCATTCGGTGCTGCCCTCTTGTTCTAACAGTTCAACATTTGAAATCAGGGCTGATCTAGAAAATAAGAGGCTTATGATCTAGCTGTTCATACGACCACCCTTAATGCTCTAACGATAGGTAAGATTTTTCAGAAAGAGTCTGAAGCTGCACAGAGCCAAGCCTGGCAAATGCCACGGGTGACACAACCGGACAGAACATTTGTGCGGTGCCATGAAAAAATAACGAGATGGGCTGCGCCACTGGCCTGGGAGTCTCTTGAAGGCAAGGAGTCTGTCTTGTTTTTCTCTTATTTCCCAATTGCTGGCCCAGTGCCCGGCAGCTAGTGGGTGTTTAACAACTCTGTGAAATAAGTGAACTGACAGGGAAGTAAGGAGCGAGTGAATAAAGAGCCACCTGCTTAGTGATCTCATCTGGTCTCATGACTTTAAATACCATCTAGACAGAGAGCACTGCCGAGTGTATGTCTCCAGTCCAGGAGTAGCCTGTGAATGCTACAAACTACCTTCTCATCTTCCCTGGATGTCTTACCGGCATCTCTAACTCGATAGGTCCCGAATCAAACTCCGGGCTCCTTTCTACCCCACTCCCAAACTGTTCCACCCACAGTCTGCCCCTACTCAGTCAATGATCACTTCACCCTTCTAGTTGCAGGTCAAAAGTCTTGAAGTCACCCTTGACTTTTTTCTTTCTGTTACCGCCCACTTCCTGACCTTCAAGATATCCTAGGTCTACCTTCAAAATCTGTATTTCCAGAATTTTAGCACTTCTCACTGTCTCCACTGCTTTTACCTGGTCCAAGCTACCCTCCTCTCTTGTCTGGATTATTTTAAGACTCTCCTGACTTGCCTCTCAACTTCTACCTTTGCCCCCATCGGTGTCTTCTCCCCGAAAGGCTCAGACTGATCTGTCAAACATTAAGTCAGATCGCGTAACTCCTCCAACAGCTTCCAAGTAAAATGCTTGCTTAATGCTAATACTTAGTAGGGGTGCTCGGGTGGCTCCGTTGGTTAAGCCTCCGTCTTCAGCTCAGGTCAGGCCCTCAGGATTCGTGAGTTCGAGCCCCGCGTGGGGCTCTGTGCTGAGCCCTCAGAGCCTGGAGCCTGCTTGGGATTCTGTCTCCATCTCTGCCCCTCCCCTGCTTGCGCTCTGTCTCGGTCTCAAAAATAACCATTAAAAAAATATACAGACTAACACTTAGTATCGAACTCTTACAGAGGAGGAAACTGAGGCACAGAAAACGGTGATTGAATCCGGGTCTACCGCGAAAACGTGTTCTTCCCTCCAGAACCCCAGGCCTCTCCCGTGCAAAGCCAGCGCGGAGTGGAGACCCGGGAGCGCTCCGAGTCCACGCTGGGGACCGTCGGCCGCGCCACCGCCTCCCTCGCCGCGCGCAGCGGGAAGACGGCCCTGCAGCGAGCGGAACGGAACTGAATCGGCTCGGTGTGAGGCACCGCCCCGTTTCTTCCCGGTCGGCTCGGGTTACGACGACTAGGAGAGGATTGCAGTCTGGGAGGGGGCCGCGGGGCTGGCGGGGCTTCCCTCCCGGAGCCGGCGGGGACCTCCCCGCGGCCCCAGGCGCCCGGAATGCAAAGCCGCGGTCTCGGTTTCCGCCCGGCGGGCTCCGCCCGGCGCTCCCGGAAGCTGCGCTCGCTGCCCGGGTAACGGGCCCCGCGGCGCCGCGATGGACCTGGAGGAGGCGGTGAGGGAGCCGGGCGCCCTGGGGGCGCGACGGCGGGGAGGGAGGGGAGGAAGGCCGAGGGAAGCGGCTGGAGGACGCCGACCGGCCGTGGGGGCGGCCGCTGGCCGGAGGAGGGCGGGCGGAAGGCTGCGGGGCGGGGCAAGGGATGGGGCTGGCGGGCCCGGGGTGCGGCTGGCGTTTCTGGCCCCGTGAGGTCGCGGCTGAAGGGAGGGCGGGGCGTCAGTCCGTAGGGGTGTGTTTCCGGGGGAGGCCGAAGCCGTGGGACTTGTGGCGGTGGCCACCCACGTGGCGCGTCCCCTGCCGGCGGGGCCACCCACGGGTTCTCCTTGCTGGCGGGGTGGGCGTGGGAAGGGTCGGGGTTGGCACCCGCCGGCTCCTCCGTAACCCCCGCCTGTGTCTCTGGGAATCCTCGCCGCCGGCTGGGTGAGGGATTCCAAATTCGGGTTCGGGCCGCGCCGAGGTGATGCCGCTTTTCAGTACGGGGTCATTGCAAACTTTACCGACTTGTTGAAATGATTTCGGCGTTCATTTCTAACACGCTACATGAAATGCTGCACCCTTTGGCCCTATTGAAGGAGCATTCGGTAGCTAGATCAAAGACAAGGTCAAAGACCTAAACGCTGGGAATCAGGAATTTAGTGCCAGTGTATGTATGGACGGAAGCACCATGTGGTAGAAGGGCTTAGTCGCTATAGATGCTCAACAAATGGTTATTGAATGATGGATGGTTAACGTCTGTAAATGCCAGGTGAATGAAATTGATCATTAACTCACCATTATAATTGATCATTATAACTCACCACTAACCTATATTTGCCATGAGTAGGGATCCTGTTTTGCTCACCACTGAATCCCCAGCACCTAGTTAAATGCCTAGGACATGCATGGGTAATACTCCTTATATTGCTGGATGAATAAATCGAAACTTGAAACAACCCCAATAAAAATCTGGTTCTCTTGTCATCTGTGTTTTTAGTGTCACGGAGGACGTTGCAAATGGCCCGCTATTTCTTCTTCTTCTTTTTTTTTACATTTATTTATTTTTGAGAGACAGAGGGAGACAGTGCGCGAATGGGGGAGGGGCAGAGGGCGAGAAGGAGACACAGAATCAGGAGCAGGCTCCGGGCTCTGAGCTGTCAGCACAGAGCCCCACGGGCTTGAACTCATGAGCCCTGAGATCATGACCTGAGCTGAAGTGGCACGCTCAACCAACTGAACCACCCAGGGGCCCCTATTTCTATTTTTAAAGTCTTTTCTTAAATCTTGTCGTCTTTTTTCCTCGCAGCACTTTCAAGGAGTTTTATTTACTCATCTTTTTTAACATTTTACCCCATCACCTTTTCTTCTTTTTCTCCCCTCCCCCACTGCATATTTTAGAAACTTTTAAAAATAATGTAATTCCATTTCAAACTGTCCAAAAGACTGAACGGCTTTTCTTCTTATAATCTCTCTGATATATTTTTTATCATCTATGATTTTTTTAATCTATAGGGTAAAATCAGGGAACCTTCTTTGTAGAAATGCAATGTGGTGAATATGATTTGATAGTAACCCCTTTTCTATCTGCTCCTATAGAAAGAATTCAAAGAAAGATGCACTCAGTGTGCTGCTGTCTCTTGGGGTCTTACTGATGAAGGCAAATATTACTGCACTTCTTGCCACAACGTTACAGAAGTAAGTAACAGACATCATTTATGCATTTGCCAATGTTTTGAAAATTGCAGTTTTAGCCTGTTATGTGGCATAGTGCCCAAGTAATTGATCGATTTTTGTCACTCCTGCCGTGGGCATATTCCAAGAATGTTAATCTTCACTGCTTCTACATGAGTTAAGGAACGTGTAAATCACATTTAGGATGGGTTTTTGAAATGGTGTTGGGCCTCATTTACAAGTGATGTCATGACTCAGACTGTGTTGTGTAAGGGAAAATAATTAAAATTGTACTTAGAAGGTGATGCATTTCTTCTTAATACTTCTGTAAGAGTGTTTAATGTGTTCTAGCTTTGAGGTTTGGAAGATGGAATGTTAGATTGAGGACCATTGGGAATATTGAATATGCTTCATTCTCATTTTACCTCTGTTTAATCCCTTACAGATTTGCAAAGTGTTTTCTTATCCACTATTTCATTTTCTCCTAATATTCATTTTCACCTGTGAGATATACTATTATGGTCCCTGATGGGGCAAGTGGGGCTCACGAGCTGAGTGAGTGTGCCCAAGTCGCACAAGTCTAAAGTGTTGAGCCCGGACGTGAACCTGAGTCTTCTGACTACAGTGTTCCTTTTACCCCATCGCACCTGCCTCTTACGCTAGAGACTGTCATACTGTCCTGTGTAACGTTGGTCAGTGAGGCCTCTTCACACTGTGAGTGCAACGTCCTGTTCTAGTTACCACACATTCGGGCCACTGTAACCAAAATGATCAAAGGTGTGGGCAGTCTGCCCCTGGACAGGCCAAACGTGCCAGGACTCCTCTCTGGAAGAAGATTTGCTCCAAGTACACAGAGCTGGGGAGGAGCAAATGTTACCTTCACCATATAGACTTAAAAAAGGCAGATTTGAAACCGAGAAAAGTAACTGTATAGACTTCTGCTTTGGGCCAAGATGGAGTAACAGGGACCGGATTTATCTTCCTACCTTAAACAGCTAAAAACTTGGGCAAAATATGTAAAGCAACTAAAAAAAACTTTTTCCCTTGAGGAAAGTGGCTAATTTACCTTGTAGCTCACCCAAGAGCTTTTCTTTTTTCTTTTTCTTTTTTTTAAGTTTATGTTTTTATTTTGAGAGAGAGAGAGAGCAAGCACGGGAGGAGCAGAGAGAGAGGAAGAGAGAGAATCCCAAGTAGGCTCCGCACTGTCCGTGCAGAGCCCGATGCAGGGCTCGTACCCACAGACCGTGAGATCGTGACCTGAGCTGAAACCAAGAGTCCGACGCTTAACCAACTGAACCACCCAGGCGCCCCCGCGAGAGCTTTTCTTGAAGCAATCATTGTTTTCCAGTATGCAGCTGAAGTTCTTATGCCTGCTTCCCATTTAAGTCACATGGAACAGCTAAAAAAATGCCAGCTCAGTGAAATTTGGGGAGGGGGTGGATATGTGTTATTATCTTGGTGGTGGCGATGGTTTTGTGAGGATGTTTATACGTGTATCTCTACGTGTAGTTACACATGCATATACGGATGTACACACGTCAACTCATTCACTTTAAATAGATGCGGTGTGATACTCTTTGCTCGGGTGCATGGAAGGCACTAGCAGTTTTACTCACCGTTGTTTCTGCAGTGGCCGTGCAAATGTCAACACAGCAAAGGAAGATTGTGTCTAATTGGACAGTTCGTCATTGGCAGATGAAGTCAGCGTGCTATTTTCGTAGAAATTAAACTCCATTAACTAATTGCGTCTTTTATTTCTGTCTTTAATAATGTTCCTATTTGATTCTGTCTGATAAAACCTACTGTAGTTACTTTAACTTGAAAGATCCTAATACCACTACACCATCTAGTTCCACATTTGAAAGACAACCTGTGTAGAGTAACTTGTCAAGAATGTAGCATTCTTTTTTTTTTTTTTTTTTAATGTTTATTTGAGAGAGAGACAGAGCATGAGCGGGTGAGGGGCAGAGAGAGAGGGAGACACAGAATCCGAAGCAGGCTCCAGGCTCCGAGCTGTCAACACAGAGCTTGACATGGGCGGGGCTCAAACTCACTAACCATGAGAATATGACCTGAGCTTAAGTCAGACACTTACCCTTAACAGACCAAGCGACCCAGGCGCTCCTCCCTGCCTACTCCTTAGAAGTTGTACCTGTCTTTGTAGGGTAACTGCTTTGGTATGTATTCTGATGGATCTTTGTTTTCAGTGTGGCCAACCCAGTCCACTAATATTGCTTTGAATGTGGTTTCTCTGGCTACAGGAAATACATTCCCCAAATCCTATCGCTAAAGGTGTTTCTTTTACTCTTCGTGAAGGCTGCCGATAAACTTCATTCCAATCTCTAAGTTTAGAGACATATATAAATGTTGCCTTTTGGTTAAAAATCTTCACCTTTCTCCCATCATTAAGACTTAATGCTTTTATGTTTTGGTTGTGAGAAAGGCAGAATCTTAGGTACCAGCCCTTGAGAGCACTTGGAGTTGAAGACTATGGGATGAGTTATACTCACCATTTATGCTACTCACTATTTATCACGCTAAAATTCTGTAGGTTTGAGTAAAAATAAAAAGTAGTACTTTTATAATTTCAGAAATGAAAGCTGTATTATTCAAATACGTAGAAAAGCAGGATGAAACAAATCTGTATGCAGTGTAGGCATTGCTGGTTACAACAAATACAGCCCTCTTCATTCCAGAGCGTGTTTGGATGGAGGAGAAAAGGAAGTTTGACTTTAGGTTTCATTTGAAAAAATTAGAAAGTGATTTAAAATAAAAGTTTATTAATTTGACAGACTTTTATTTAGCGTTTATTGTGTTCCGGGTACTGTTTTAAGTAGTGAAAAAATCTGGAATGAAAAAGCCACATAAAGGTTAACCAAAATCTTACAGTTGATATAATTTTCCCGAAATGTTACTGTCCTTGGTCCTGGCACTCCCAGTTTGGTTCATTATGCGTCCCAGAGATGCTTGGAAATACATTTAGGGAGATGTAAAACCATCTTTTTCATCGTCTGTCTGTTTCCTGCAGAGATCAAAGGAAGTCATAAACACTGGGGCTATTCCTAATACAAAAATACAAGCCATCAACCGGGGACTTAAAAGAAAAAGAAAACTTGGTAAGCCCTTTCTTCATATGTGCTTGGAGATGTGGGATGGAATTTTAAATGGATTTTAGACAAGTTGCCAGAGTTGTAAATGGCTCATCCAAAGTGGAATTAAAGTGGGTAATTGTTGATGGTAAAATCGGAAGTAAATGTGTTAAAAGCATATCCTGTTTTTATCCTGCTTATTGTTGTGAGTTGGTTTTCCAGTGGAGCAGCTATTTTTTTTAACTTTATTTTTTATTTTTTAAAATTTACATCCAAGTTAGTTAGCATATAGTGAAGCAATGATTTCAGGAGTAGGTTCCTTAATGCCCCTTACCATTTAGCCCATCCCCCCTCCCACAACCCCTCCAGCAACCCTCAGTTTGTCCTCCATATTTATGAGTCTCTTCCGTTTTATCCCCCTCCCTGTTTTTATATTATTTTTGTTTCCCTTCCGTTATGTTCCTCTGTTTTGTCTCTTAAAGTCCTCATATGAGTGAGGTCATATGATGTTTGTGTTTCTCTGACTGACTAATTTCACTCAGCGTAATACCCTCCAGTTCCATCCACGTAGTTGCAAATGGCAAGATTTCATCCTCTTTGATTGCCGAGTCATACTCCATTGTATATAGAGACCACATCTTCTTTATCCATTCATCCATCGATGGACATTTGGGCTCTTTCCACACTTTGGCTATTGTGGATAGTGCTGCTATAAACATGGGGGTGCACGTGTCCCTTCGAAACAGCACACCCGTATCCCTTGGATAAATGCCTAGTAGTGCGATTGCTGGGTCGTAAGGCAGTTCTATTTTTAGTTTTTTGAGGAACCTCCATCCTGTTTTCCAGAGTGGCTGCACCAGCTTGCATTGCCACCAACAGTGCAAAAGAGATCCTCTCTCTCCGCATCCTCGCCAACATCTGTTGTTGCCTGAGTTGTTCATGGTAGCCATTCTGACAGGGGTAACCAGTGGAGCAACTATTGTGCAAAAAAGGATAATGGAGTATATTTCTTCTTATCTGTTGGCATATGTTTCTCTGTGTTATGTCATGTATTGTGAATATGATTTTCTGTGCTTTTAAAGAAAAATGCTTATTTTCTGAAATGACTCAACTATGAAATTGTCAGGATAGGTGAGTTAAACATAATATTCATCTTTTAGAAATCCATTTCTCACACTGAATTTTGAACACACCCTTCTAAAATAGGAACATCATTTTCCTTAAAGTAGTCTCAGCATAGGTGTGCATTGAAAGGTGACCTATTTCATTAATCTAGTGAGTATATATAATTAACCATTACTGAGAAGAATCTGAGGTAAAGTCTGATGCTTTAATTTTTTTGAATTTATCTATTTATTTTGAGACAGAGAGTGAGAGGGAGCGAGTGTGTGCGCTTGCGAGCAGGGGAGGGGCAGAGAGAGGGAGAGAGAGAATCCCAAGCAGGCTCCACACTGTCAGCACAGAGCCCAACAGGCGGCTGAATCCCACCAACTGTGAGATCATGACCTGAGCTGAAATCAACAGTCAGACACTTGACAAACTGAGCACCCCAAGTCTGATGCTTTTTATTTCTGTGACTACCCAGGGCCAGATTCTCCAACTTGAAACCAGGCTAATGGTAACAGTGGATTCTTGTACACCGTTGTAAGGTAGCTTTAAGGACACACGTGCATGAAATGTAGATATATAAATATTCGTGAAACATCTATATGAAATACATTGATATTCTTAGATGAATAACAGAGAGAATGCCTAAATGCTAACTCATGTTTCTGTTTTACCTTTAATAGTGACTGTTTTTATTAGGCTAAAAGCTGATTAATTTTAATTAAATTTTATTACAATAAAACTTGATTAATCTGTATTTTACTTAAGTAGATAAAATGTATAGTTTAGGGGTGCCTGGATGGCTCCGTCAGTTAAGGGTCCGGTTCTGGATCTCAGCTCAGGTCTTGATCTCAGGGTTGTGAGTTCAAGCCCCACACTGAGCTCTATGCTGGGCATGAAGCCTACTTAAAAAAAAAAATATGTATAGTTTAAACTTAAATTGCTGAAGGAGATTTAAATGCTTCAAATTAGGTGTCAAGTGTCTTATATTCAGCTTCGTTGACCCAACATAGTTTCTTCATCAGTAAAATGAGAATGGTAATACCATTTGTTCTATAAAATAGGAACTCAGAATTTAAATACGACTTTACCATTTTGTAAGACCGGTGTTGTGCAAGAAGAATGCACACGTGTTCAGCTTTAAGAGCTTAAACTCCCTCAGTTTCAGAATGCATCAAAATTAGAGGCTTTCTCTCTTACTCATATACAACCCAAGACCCTTTCCAGAAATTGGGTTAGTCAACAGGGTGGGGAGTAGGAGTCCTGTGACATTCTGCGGGGAGAGGGGAGCCTGGAGTCCTAGTAAGAGACTTCATAAACTATGTGTAAAAGGTGCCGATAACATGTTTTCCATAGAGTTGGGATATTTGTCCGGCAGAGAGGAGTAAAACATTAGGGTCTTAACCGATTTTAATATTTTCTTTAACTGGTAGTTCTATTTAAACATGTAGCTCTGTCTGCTGTGGAGGCAGATTTCTTCACAATCTCCTAGGGTTGTTTTGAGCATTAAAGAAAATAATATATTTCAAATATTCAGCACATACCTGGTGCCAAGGCAGGGTTCAGGAAGTATTTGTTTCCTTGCTTCCATTTTCTCCCTGCAACCTGTAACTGTCTCCAGAAAAGCAGAATGCCATCGAGCACTTTATTTTCTTAGAATGTTCTTAGTGCACTCTCTGCACTCCTAGACCTTTGCATCTTGGCTTTTGTTCATTCATTCTCCAAATACTCACCGTTCCCTTTCTTCGTGACCGGGACAGAGGCCTGGAGAAGCCAACGCTGAATGTCGAACATTCTTTCCTTTCGGATTCTGCCGGGTATTGTCCAGTACAGTACATTTTGGGGTTCAGTATGTACTTTTAAAGCGTATTTCATTTTTTAATATGTTGACTACTCATTTTTCTGCCTTTTCCATGAGTATTTCAGAAAAATTGTAGATAACTTAAAATATTTAAAATCTGATGAATTATAAAAACGGGGTTTAGCTTTAGCATTTAGTATGTATTTGCCAGATTGGAAACAAGAGAGAGTATTCCTACTCAGGTATACAAAAAAATTCCAGCTGTAATGTGTAAAACCTAGTTGTAATTATGTGGTAGCCTGTAGTAAATAGGAGTGCACATGTCTGAAGCATGTTATTTGTTGTTTAGAGAGAGGCTGGGATTGGTATGTGTGTGAAGGTTTTCAGCACATACTTTATCAACAAGCGGAAGCCTTAAAGACCCTTGGAGTGGGCCCAGAACTAAAGGTGAGTCCATTTGCGTCTAGAGGCTAGCTTGATGCTTTGTTTGAATACCAGTAGGATTTGGAGGGAAACTAAGGAGAAAAGTAGGGCTATCAGTAATGACACTAGGGCTACTGAAAGAATCATTTTTTCTGATGTTTTCTCTTTAATCTTTTTATTAGGCCAATAATTTCCAAAGTGTGCTCTACAGAATATAAATAAGCAATGCATCCAAAAGAAAATAAAAAAGGTTTTAGTCTTCAGAGGCACCTGGGTGGCTCAGTCAGTCGAGCGTCTGACTCTTGGTTTTGGCTCGGGTCATGATCTCGTGGTTTTGTGAGTTCAAGCTCCACGTCGGGCTCTGCACTGACAGTGCGGAGCTTGCTTGGGATTCTCTCTGTCCCTCTCTCTCTGCCCCTCCCCCACTTGCACTGTCTCTGTCTCTCTCAAATAAATAAACTTAAAAGGAAAGGTTTTAGTCTTCAATATTAAATATTAATATATGTAAATATAAATATATTTAGTTTCAGCATTTAGGAAACATTGGGTTAAATAAAGTAAAACAAATAACCTTGCAGACTTTTTGGTGCCTTCTCTGTGTTAACGTGATTGTTTAATTTCCAAGGGGAAGTAGTCTGTGGCATTCACAATCTGAGAAAATCCTCTAGTGTGTGTATCTATCAGGACTTGAGTTTCAGAATGCACTCTGGGGAGTGATACATTAAAACAGTGCTTCTCAAACTTGAATGCGTACCAGAATCACCTGGAAGGCTGATTAAAACACAGATTGCCGAACCTCATTCTAGCGTTTCCAATTCAGTAGGTCTGGAGTAAGGCCCAAAATTTGCATTTCTTTTCTTTTCTTTTCTTTTCTTTTCTTTTCTTTTCTTTTCTTTTCTTTTCTTTTCTTTTCTTTTCTTTTCTTTTCTTTTCTTTTCTTTTCTCTTTTTTTTTTAATGTTTATTTATTTATTTTGAGAGAGAGAGAGAATGAGTGCACACAAGTGGGGGAAGGGCAGAGAGGGGGAGAGAGAGAATCCCAAGTGCAGAACCCCACGAGGTGCCCCCAGAATTTGCATTTCTTACAAGTTCCCAGGTGACACTGATGGTCCGGGGACCACACTTGGACTTGCTGTTCCTCCAGAGTACCACAATCCCTACTGTTATGTGAATTTCACGTTTCTTCATCTGGTTGAAGCCATTTCAGGAATTCTTTAAAAAGCCAGTTATTTAGCAACAAGCAGTTATTATACACTTGCTTCGTGCCCGTTATTGGAAACCAGGTACTAAGAGATGCAGCCTAGTTGGAGAGAGCGTTTCACACATGTGGCATGAGTAAACATGAAATGGTGGAGGGACGCCTGGGTGGCCCAGTCGATTGAGCATCCGACTTGCTTGATTTCAGCTTGGGTCATGATCTCATGGTTTGGTTTGTGAGATCAAGCCCCACCTTGGGCTCTGAGCCTGCTTGGGATTCCCTCTCTCCCTCTGTCTCTGCCCTTCCCCTGCTTGCACTCTCTTTCTCTCTCAAAATAAATAAACTTTAAAAAAAAAGATAGTTCATAAAAAAAATGAAACGATAGAATGCTGTGCTCATAAATGACATTAAGGGCAAAAAGAGAAGGGAGAAAGATCAATGTGGACTGAAGTCACCAAGGAAAGATTTGTAGAGGAGCCTTTGCTGTTCAAACCAGTGTTTGAGGCAAGCCAAAAAGAATGCCCTCTAGATCAGTTTGTAGCCTAAAAGGACCCTGGGCCTACCCTGAAAAGTATTATAGGAATTAAAAATCCAAAAACACGAGAGACCAGATGGCATCCATGGTGGTTATTAGGGAAGATTGCTGGTAGTCTGGGGGTTTGGGAATTTGGTTTCTTTCAAGCCATCCTCTGTATAAATGCTTTCAATTTATAGTTGCATAAAGTTATACCAAATAGATACAGTAGGGTTTACTCCTATATAGTTTTCTACCCACTTCATTGGGGTTAATCCTGAAAACAGTTTGTCTGAAATTAGCCAATGAGCATAACCCGTTAGACCTGACCATTTAAATGGCATAGGAACGGCATTACTCTAAGAACACAGGCTCTGGAATGAAAACTGACTCCAAATCCTATTCATGGTTTTTCCACTCAGTGGTTGGGTCATTTTGGCCAATTTACTCAGTTTCTGTAGGGGTAAAACGGAGATAATGGCTGTCTTGCAGTGTTGTATCAGAGCTAACGGATGCCTCATGCCTAGTAGGTGCTGAATAATAGAGAAGTTGTTTTGTTTTGTTTGTCCTGTTTTATTTCACTTCTGCCTGGACCCGATAGCAGCTCTGCTTCTAACCAGAAGTGTAGTCATGTAGAAGTTGCTTGCTTTCTCTCATTCTTTTTTTCTTTTATAATTTTTTTAATGTTTATTTTTGAGAGAGAGTCAGAGTGCGAGTGGGGAGGGGCAGAGAGAGAGGGAGACACAGAATCGGAAGCAGGCTCCAGGCTCCGAGCTGTCAGCACAGAGCCCGATGCGGGGCTCGAACCCACGAACCATGCGATCATGACCTGAGCCAAAGTCGGATGCTTAACCAACTTGGGCCTCCCAGGTGTCCCTCTCTGATTCTTAATTTACTTAACCTGCAAAAGGAAGGGGTCAACTAGGTGACCTTTACAGAATTAGTCTCTTCTTTCTCTAAGATCAAAGGTAATGAGAATTTATTCAGTGTTTGCCGTATACCTGCCATATACTGATACACAGATTTTGTGATGATCATTCTTTTCCAAGAAAGTAGGTAAAGAAGGTAAGAACATGTTTGAATGGAGGGCGGTATGCAAAGTACATGTGGTAGACATGTACCGGTGTGTTTGGCGTTACCTGAATTACCACTCACTTCCCTTCTACCTTAGAATGAAGTTTTACATAATTTTTGGAAGCGCTACCTTCAGAAGAGCAAGCAGGCCTATTGTAAAAACCCAGTTTGTAGAAGAAAAGTTACGGTAAGTCACAAGTCTGAAACGCAGGATTAAAAGTCATTTCTAGTTTGAGGTAGAGATGAAAACAGGTTGAGCCTCATCTGGATTTATGATGTTTGTCAGAGAATCGTCAGTGAAGATGTTTCTGTTATAGTCCAGAAGGACAAGGTCACTGATCTAGACATTGGAATTAATTTGGATTTCTTATTTGACTAGTTGAAACAAAGAAATTTGTAGTTAAGTTCTAAGTAGAAGTTTAAGCAATTTCTTTTAAGAAATTTGATTTGTATTTCCCTAATGATGAGCGATGTTGGGCATCTTTTCATGTGTCTGTTTGCCATCTGGATGTCTTCTTTGGAAAAGTGTCTATTCATGTCTTCTGCCCATTTCTTCATGGGATTATTTGTTTTTTGGGTGTTGAGTTTGGTAAGTTCTTTATAGATTTTGGATACTAACCCTTTATCTGATACGTCACCTGCAAATATCTTCTCCCATTCTGTAGGTTGCCTTGTAGTTTTGTTGATTATTTCCTTTGCTGTGCAGAAGCTTTTTATCTTGATGAGGTCCTAATAGTTCATTTTTGCTTTTATTTCCCTTGCCTTAGGAGACATGAACAGACAATACTTTTTTTTTAATGGTCATTTATTTTTGAGAGAGAGAGAGAGAGAGAGGGGAGTGGGCACGAGCAGGGGAGGGGCAGAGAGAGAGGAAGAGAGGGAATCCCAAACATGTTCCACACTGTCAGAGCAGAGCCTGATGTGGGGCTCGAAGTCATGAACCATCACATCATGACCTGAGCCGAGATCAAGAGTCAGATGCTTAACTAACTGAGCCACTCAGGTGCCCCCAGACAATACTTTTTAATGACAGAGTTATGAAACATTATGTTCTCTTGATTCAGGAGGCAGATACTTCTCAAGAAAAGCAAAAGATACTATGTGGTTCTACGGTGACACTTTGAAAGAGAAAAGGAAGACCCATCCAGACTATTAAGAACCCGATCTTTAGAATGACACAGCTAAAGTATTTGTTGGCTATATTTGTACACTGGGGTTTTACCTACCACATAGAAAATTTGAATCAGAACCTGGAATTCTGTCTGACATTTTAATATGTTTAGGGGAACTTAAGATATTTATTTATTCTTGATTTTTTTAAAATACAATTTATTGTCAAATTGGTTTCCATACGACACCCAGTGCTCATCCCAACAAGTGCCCTCCTCCCTGCCCATCACCCACTTTCCCCTCCCCCCAACCCCCCATCTACCTTAGTTGGTTCTCAGTCCTTAAGACTCTCTTACGGTTTGCTTTAACTTAAGGTATTTAAAAAGGTTTAGGGTGCCTGGGTGGCACCCAACTCTTGATCTCGGCTCAGGTCATGATCTCACGGTTTGTGGGTTCAAACCCCACGTCAGGCTTTGCGCTGATAGCACAGAACCTGCTTTGGTTTCTCTGCCCCTCCCCCACTTGTGCTCTCTCCCTCTCAAAAATAAACAAACATAAAAAAATAGATATTGTAAAAACTTTTGTTAACTTGACTAAACACCTGTCTAAAGTCTAAAGTAATATTCTCATCACAGTAAAATCTTCTTGGTGAGTAAATAAGCGTATGCAGAATTTTAACCTGATATGCAAGTTGGTGTATAATTTTTACTGAAGAGTATACCTATTTTGAATATACTCGATTTTGAAAGGAAAAAGGACCAAGTACTTTTAAGTTAGAAGCTTAGTCTCCTCAAATATTCAGTAATTGCTTCATGCTTTGAATGTGACTGTGCCAAGAATAGTAAGAGGAGTGCATCTGAATCCTGGCTTCACTACTTGTGACTTGTGTGATCTTGGGCAAGATAAGCGACTTAAAACTTCCAGAAAAAGCAAACAAGCAATTGCATAAATCAGGGTAAGGGAAATAGCAAAGGGGGTGGCAGGAAAGGGTGCTATTCGAGATGGAGTGATCGGGGAAGGCCACGCCTCCCTGATGAGGAATCGTAGGTGAGAGTGAGCCATGAGGATATCTAGGGGAAGAAATGCAGAATTTCAGGACTGACTCAGGCCTACTGAGTCAGAGTCTGCGTTTCAACACGGTTCCTAGGTGCTTCTTACACACACGAAGGTTTGAAAAGCCCTCTTCCAGATTAAGACCTGATGGTGGCTGGGATCAGGTTGTAGCAATGGAAATGATAAGTGGTAAGATCCTAGATAAGCTCTGGAATAGAGTCGACCGAATTTCCTGTTGGATTGGATGTGGGGTGTGAGAGAAAGAGAAGAGTCATCAAGGATGACTTAAGTTTGGAGCTTAAGCAGTTGGAAGGAAGGAGTTGCCGTCAACTGAAATTACAGGTGGAACAGGAAAATCAGTAGTTCAGTTGGGGACATGTGACGTTTGCAACACCTATTAGACGTCCAAGAGGAAACTGCAGGTCTGTTAGATTTATAAGCCTTCAATTCAGAAGAGAGGTCTAGGCTGGAGATATAAATTTGGACGTTCTCTCTCTCTCTCTCTCTTTTTTTTAATGTTTATTCATTTTTGAAAGACAGAGAGAGACACAGCACAAGCAGGAGTGGGGTAGAGAGAGAGGGGAACACAGAATCTGAAGATGGCTCCAGGCTCCGAGCTGTCAGCACAGAGCCTGACGCGGGGCTCAAACTCACAAACTGCAAGATCATGACCTGAGCCGAAGCCGGACGCTCAAACGACTGAGCCACCCAGGTTCCCCTGGACGTTCTCAATATGTATTACAATCATCAAATCTAAAATGCCATTATTTGGAAGATGCACCATTATTTTACATATCCCCGAGAAAGAAAATAATTCTGTAAATCAAACTGTGACATGCCATTGGTTGTAAGAAACACCCTGATGCCAGGGATATTAAAACATGGGGAAGGGAAGAGCATTTTGGAATCAAAAACGATATAGTAGGTAGTATTTAAAACCACAAGACCAGATGATATCATCGAGGAGTAAAGACAGAGAAAGGAACCAAGGACTGAGCTCTGGCCCGCTCTAGGGTTAAGATGTTTGGGATAAAAGCAACATCAACAAAGAAGTCTGAGGACGAACTGGTAAATTAGGAGGAAGGTTGGAGAGTGAGGGGGCATTCTGGAAACGAAAGAACAAAGAGTTTCAAGAAGAGGGGAGTGATCAACTGTGAGAAATACTGCTGCCTGGCCAGGAAGGAAGAGGGCTAAAAATTGATGAGTAGAGTAGCGGGACCACAAGTTTGATTAGAATGACGTATAAAAGGGGTTCCTGGCTGGCTCAGTCTGTGGAGTATGCAGCTCTTGGTCTTGGGGTTGTGAGTTCAAGCACCACGTTGGGTGGAGAGATTACTCAAAAATAAAATCTTAAGGGGTGCCTGGGTGGCTCAATAAGTTAAGTGGCAGACGCTTGGTTTTGCTCAGGTCGTGATCTCATGGTCGTGGATCGAGCCCCACATCAGGCTCCACTCTCTCTCCCTCTTCCCTCTGCCCCTCCCTCCCTCAAAGAAAAAGATGTTTAAAAATGACAAGAATGGGTATAAGATAGACTTGGAAGAGAGAAATTGGAGACAGTGAGTCTGGATAACTCTTCCAAGGCATTTAGCTGCAAAGTATAAAGAATTTATGTTGTAGATGGAATCCAGGAAAGGTGTTTTTTTTTGTGTGTGTGTTTTTTTAAGTGGGATAAATGATAGCGTATTTGTGTACTGATAGGAATGATGCAGGAGAGAAGAAATTTTCAATGGAGAGAGAGACAGTAGAAGTGAGGGATAATCTTTGAGTAGACGGGGTGGAATTGGGTGCCCAGAGGGAGAAGCTGCCTTTTTAGATGGGAGCTTGGATAGTTTGCCAGAAGAATCCGACAGAGAGTCAAGTTCCTGGCAGATGGTCGCCTGCATACGATTGTGGACATTGTCTTCTGATTGCTTTGGTTTTCTCAGTGAGTCCGTGCTTATCGGCCAGTTTTATTGTGTACCTTGTCTCATGCTTACCTGTAGAGAGGGGAAATGCATAACAGAGGACACAAGCATCTCATCCCTGATTGATTGATTGATTGATTGATTTTACTTTATTCTCTTGTGAGTTTCCTTAACATGAGTCTTACGTCTTCTTCCTAAGATTGAGTCTCTTGGTCTGCACAACTGATAATGTGGCCTTTTGAGTGTGATCAGTTTCCCCAAGGTAATGTCAGCTGATGAGGCCTTTATGTAGCCAGCCACATTTCAACAATACGTGTGTGAAAAATTAAACAACAGTCTGAGATAGTATATCCTTGTCGGTTAAGTGTTATAAGTAGTAAAGTGCCACAGGAATTCAGGGAATCAAGAACTCTTCGGAAGAAGAATTGGTTGGGAGACAGCATGATAGAGTAAATAACGGATTGGAGAGATAGAGAAGAAAAGATAGTCCAGGGAGGAGAAATGGCATTATCGTAGATCCAAAGCGAAAATTCCCAGGTAGGCTCAGTGAAGATAAGCCAGCATTGTGCATGGGGTCATTATCGACGTGCCCATTGGTGTAGCTGCTAGAGCTACAAGGGAGATGTTGGTCACAGGGAGAAGGAAGCCTGATGTGTCTGCTGGCAACCTTTTTCCTTGCTTAGCCTTGTCTGCAGCCCTTCTCCGGGAGCACCGCCACGAGCTGCTAGGGGACACCTGGTGGAGGGAGGTCTTTTGGTCTTCGGAACCTGGCAGATGGTTGCAGTTCTCTGGAGTAGTTTGCCTTATGGTGTTTCAGATGGGCAGGACTTGGTTAAGCTCGTGGAAATTAACTGCATTTTCAGTTCCTGTGTAATAATTTTATGTATATTTTGCAAATAGGTATTAGAAGATAACCAAAGTCATTCAGACTGGGATAGCGAGCCTGAGCTGCTGAGTGACTTCAGCTGCCCTTCTTTTGTTGAAAGTGGAACAGAGTCTCAGCCTGATGGCCTTGCTCAGAAGCCTTTCCCCATCAGCAAAGCATCACAATCAGGTAAAAGTGAGAATCAGACTACCTAGAATTTTAAAGCTGGTAATGTACCTTAAAAATAATTTAGTTCAGGGGCACCTGGGTGGCTCAGTTAAGCTTCCGACTTCAGCTCAGGTCATGATCTCACAGTCCGTGAGTTCAAGCCCCGTGTAGGGCTCTGTGTTGACAGCTCAGAGCCTGCAGCTTGCTTCAGATTCTGTGTCTCCCCCTCCTTCTGCCCCTCCCTAGCTCGCTCGCACTCTCTCTCTCAAAAATAAATAAATATAAAAAAAAATTTTAGTCCAGGGGCACCTGGGTGGCTCAGTCAGTTAAGCATCCCACTTCGGTTCAGGTCATGATCTCACAGTTCGTGAGTTCAAGCCCCCAGTCGAGCTCCGTGCTGACAGTGCAGAGTCTGCTTGGGATTCTTTCTCCCTCTCTCTGTCTTTCACTCCCCTGCTCTCGCTCTCTCGCTCTCTCACTCTCTCTCTCAAAATAAAATAAAACTTAAAAAAATAATTTAGTCCAATCTTTTCGTATTTCAAGAAAAGGAATGTGGCCTAGCAAGAAGCAATGACTTGGTAAATCATATGGCTAGGAGAAAGGTAAATTAAATGAAATCCTAGGGCAGTTTTTTTAAAAGGTACATTGTCTCCACATGAGTATTTTTATGTGATTTTTATTTATTAAAAATTTTTAAGTTTATTTATTTATTTTGAGAGAGACAGAGCACGAGTGGGGTAGGGGCAGAGAGAGAGGGAAAATCTTAAGCAGGCGCCTCAGTGTCAGCGCAGAGCCTGATGCAGGGGTCGAACTCACAAAACTATGAGATCGTGACCTGAGCCGAAATTAAGAGTAGGACGCCTGAGCCACCCAGGCGCCCCTTTGTGTCATTTTTAAAGGGTGTTGAACAATAAGTGGATCCGGAAAGAACGAACCTCAATAAAGATCATGTACGTGTGGGCTCAGAGTTTCCAAAGAAAAGTTGCAGCAGAGAAATGATAGGTCTTAGTGAAATGATAAGATTGGTAAGAGTCAAAGATGATATATCCGACTTCTAATCATAGACTGAAGCAAAATTTATCGTATTGTGTGTGAGTTTCACTTTCTGATTTAATTCCATAATTTAAAATAGATAAGGAGTATATTTAAGGTAACAGGTGTAGACCTTCCCCAACACATTTATTCATGATTTTAATTGTTTCTACACTACACTAAAAATAATAATAATAATAATAAAATAAACATGGTGGAAAACAGACCTCAGAGAACGGACCAGGCTCTTATTATAGATTACTAGAATCTTGATGTGTGCTGACAGAGTTCTTTGGGAGATTGCTTCCAAATCGTCTGGTGTTAGGGATTGTGGAAGTCTGGGTTATATGATTACATATGGTTTTTAACAAAGCATTTCTTGTGTGGACTGCTTCTTTGCAAGTCTGTTCCCCCTAAAGAGCAAATTCCTTTTATCAGCATATCTGCATTACTTGCTGGACTGCACAGTGACACAGATCTCAGACAAGTTATTTTTTGTGTCCAAAGAAGTAAAGAAGTTAGAATCATAGAATAATTGGGCCGCGGTGGATCTCTGGAGTTTCCTTTCCACGTTTTCAGGTGGGCCTGCACTCCACTGTCCCCAGGACTAGGTCTGAAGTCATCCAAGCCTTTTAGAGTACCATGATTGTTTCCCTATGTCTTTTTTATTTAAAAAACAATTTTTTTAATGTTCATTATTTACTTTTGAGAGAGAGACAGAGCACGAGCAGGGGAGGGGCAGAGAGAGAGGGAGATACAGAATGTGAAGCAGGCTCCAGGCTCTGAGCTGTCAGCACAGAGCCCGATGTGGGGCTCGAACTTACGAACTGTGAGATCATGACCCGAGCTGAAGTAGGACGTTTAACCGACTGAGCCACCTAGGTGCCCCAGATTATTTCTCTATGTTAAGAGTTTTTGTTTTGGTGTTTGCTTTTAGTAAATGGTGATCCTTAGAGCTTTATTTTAGTTTCTACATGTAAAGTGACTACTAATACAACCTTTATTTCACAACTATAAAATACGGAGCGTCACAAAGAAAATCATCAGTTATTGTGCCATCCAAAACCAAACTACTTTGCTGTAGATCATTCCAGAAAGTTTTTTATTCATGTATACATAGAGAGAAAGGGAGACGTAGTATTTTGTTTTTGCGAAAATGTAAACTATTTCTACATTCTTTAAATTTTTAATCAAAATTCTATATGCATGTAATTCAAATAGATTTATAATGCTTGATATGAAAAAAATTGTAGTCTGTTTTTCCCCTAAATATGCTGTTCCCAAGAGACATTCATTTTCAGCTCTTCTGCAACCTCCATATCGCAAAAAAAAAAAAAAAAAAGTTTATTTTTGAGAGAGAGAGAGTGCGTGAGCAGGGGAGGGGCAGAGAGAGAGGGAGTCACAGAATTTGAAGTAGGCTCCAGGCTTTGAGCTGTCAGCACAGAGCCCGATGGGGGGCTTGAACTCACCAACCGTGAAATTATGATCTGAGCCGAAGTCAGATGCTTAATCGACTGAGCCACCCAGGTGCCCCTGTAACCTCCATATCTCTATAGCATATGCTTATGGTATGACATCTTGATTTCTGCTTTTGGACGTTAGCTGTTAAATTCCAACTACAGAAGATAAATCTTGGCTCTTTCACACCTTTCTCACTGTACCTTCCCCATGTAGTCACCAGCACACGATCGTGCATTTCTTTTTCTCTGTCTTCCAATACGATTATAATTTTTTCCTAGCCCAGCATTTAGTGTGAGCTATGTAACTTGCTATGATTATACTTTTCATAGATCATTTGGTTTCCTCAGAGTTGATAATTGTCGTCACTTGCTTAGTTTTCTATTTACTTATTACTAATCTATAATTTATTATTAGTGTATCTCCACACTTCCTCCAAGTTCTGAAAATCTCTCAATTTCTTAGATATTCTACCAATTTCATCTTCAGAAGAAGTCTTGGTGGAGCTTCTGACCCACCCTAATCTACAATGAAATATCCCTAAACGTATGCAAGGCTGTCTTTGGGATCTCTTTACCACCATCCTGAAGATGCTCTTACCTTTTGTTAAGTTCCTTACTTCCTTGACCCTATTTCATCTTTCCTGGTTTACTCCCTGGTTTTTGTGGAGCATCTTTTCTTATTTTCCTGAGGATATTGATATGATAAGTGATAATATTTGACCTCGACTTGTTTTGTCCTCTGCTTCTTGTATTAGAGGTTTTCTTCAAATATTTATGAGGCTAATATGGCTGGTCTTCTTAAGAATGGAGACTGAAAGGGGCGCCTGGGTGGCTCAGTCGGTTAAGTACCCGGCTTTGTCTCAGGTTATGATCTCACGGTTCATGAGTTCGAGCCCCACATTGGGCTCTGTGCTGACAGTCAAAGCTTGGAGCCTGCTTCAGATTCTGTATCTCTCTCTCTCTCTCTCTCTCTGCCCCTCCCCTGCTTGCTCTCTTTCTCTCTCTCTCAAATAATAAATAAAAACATTAAAAAAAATTTTTTTAAAGAGACTGAAAAATTGAGTGAAAGCCTCGTATCCATAGTGAGTTTTGCTAGTTGCACTGTGCATGATCTAGCTGGATTATTTTCTTAGCAGGCCTCCAGCATTATCATCTTTAAATCTTTTCCCCCTGAGCTGATAGGATTTTCAAAAGAAATCTCTTTGAGTCATCTGTTTGGAGGGTGTGATCCTGGCTGTTCTAGGAACTGGGTGGGAAGAAGGCCTGAGAGGAATGTGGGGTGGGGGTGGGGGCTGTCTCAGTACTCAGTATGTACACTTGCACTTCATCCTGCTGTTTTTCATAATATCCTGCTCTCAACTGTATGTATGACTGATATATGCCCTGTTCCAGAGACCCTTCATTTTACTCTTTCCAGAGAAGAAACTTAACAATTTTCTGCCCAGATTGGGAAGGCGCAGGCATTTGCCAGATGGGGTTGGCATATGACTCTGAGTGTCTGACTGCTTCTCAATCAGACTTTCAAGTAATCTTTCTGGTGTTAGACCCACCTTCACCCGGTTTCCAAGATTTAACCGATTCTGGAGCTTTCTTTAGAGGTCCCCAGGGAAAAGTTACATCGGTTTATGGTTCTCCCTATCGCTGGTTTCGAATCCAGCTTTCTCGACGCTGCCAGGGCAGTAATCACCTGTCCATATGCTTTCCAGCTTTTACAATTTTATTTCTGGGGCATCTAGGTGGCTCAGTCGGTTAAGCGTCTGACTCTTAACTTTGGCTCAGGTCATGGTCTCATGGTTCATGAGTTCGAGCCCCACATCGGGCTCCATGCTGACGGTGCAGAGTCCACTTGGGATTCTCTCTCTCGACCTCTCCCCCGCTCACGAGCTCTTTTTCTCTCTCAAAACTAAATAAACTTTATTTATTAAAAATATATATTTTTTTAAGTTTATTTTATTTTGAGAGCGAGAGCAACGGGTTGGGGAGAGAGAGAGAGAGAGAGCGCGCATCCCAAGCAGATACCACACTGTCAGCACAGAACCGGAGGCGGGGCTCGAACTCATGAACCGCGAGATACGACTTGGGCTGAAATCAAGAGTCGAACACTTAACTGACTGAGCTGCCCAACAGCTGGTCTAGGGACTCTACTTTGAGAACCATCGACAGAAGCATTAAGTAAATTGGCATGCAGTATTCCATTGCCTGGAATTAAATTTCTATTCGTGTCACTTAGGCGGTTTTTAATTTGCTTCATATTATAGACGGTCCTGCCACAACGTGCCCTGACCTTGAGTCTTTGCGTGTTCTAAAAATCATTTCACTAGGATGACAGTCTTGAACTGCTGGCCTGTTTGCCACCAAATAGTTATTGGGTTCCTCCTTTGTGCTAGGGCCCGCTTGAGGCCCTGGGGACCCGGTGACAAGCAAGGTCAGCCACCTGCTTAGATTGTAGTGGGAGGAGCTGGAAATAAATGCACACATTCATTAAAAAGTTCAGTTACTGATAAATGCTATGAGGAGAGGATTTATAGGAGTTGGAAAAAAGGATTTTGAGGAGTAATTTGGAGAGTTTTATCCAAGAAAGTGGGGTTTTGGGGGGTCGTTCTTAGTCCCGCTTTCTACTTACCCTCCTTCCAGCTTTAAACACCAGCTGCATCATGACGGCTCGGAAATTTCTCTCTCGAGGTTCTTCTCTGAACTACAGATTTTTATACTCATCTGCCTACTCAACATCTCCATTTGTGCAGTTAGTAGGGCCTTCATTTAACACGTGTAAGTCTGAAACCTTAATTTTCTTTCGTCAAACTTGCACTTCTGCCGCCTTCCTTGTCTCAGTAGATGGCATTTCCGTTCTCCTGTTGCTCAGGCCCGAACTCTAAGAATCATCCTTGTCTTCTCTTTTTCTCTCATACTTCGTGTTCAGTCCATCAACAAATTCTTCTGACTCTGCCTTCAAAACATGTCCAGATTCCCACCACTTCTCACCACCTGCAGTGCTGTTGTCCCAGCCCAAGTGCTCGTCATCTCTGTCCTGGCTGGTGTGTCCTGTGTCCACTCCTGCCCTCCGACAGCTCCGTTCTTCGTGCGGCAGCCGGAGAGAGCTTTTTAGAGACATGAATGGGATCAGGCGGTTTCTCTGTTTGAAACTCTCCAGAAACTCCTCATAATACTCAGAATAATGTCCAAAATACAAAACGTGACCTATCGAGCCCTGCGTGATATTTAAAAAAATATTTTTAAGTGTAAATTTATTTATTTTGAGAGAGAGAGAGCGAGCGAGATCAAGCAGGGGAGGGGCAGAGAGAGAGGGAGACAGAGAATCCGCTCCTGACAGCGTGGAACCCCGATATGGGGCTCAAACTCAAAAACCGTGAGATCATCATGACCTGAGCCAAAATCAAGAGTCAGGCACTTCACCAGCTGAGCCACCCAGGCGCCCCTATCGCTTTCTTCCTTATCATTTCCTACCACTTTCCCTTCACGCGTGGTGCTCTCGCCACACTGGCTTCCTTGCTGCTCCTTTGAGTTCACTCCTGCTGATGAACACAGTGTTCTTCCTGAGCTCCTCAAGACTTCCTGTCTGAATGTATTCACGTCGCCGCTCAGATGCCACCTTCCCCCAGAGGTTTCTTTCATCATCCATGTAAAGTAGCACCTGTCTCTTGTCTTCCCATCACTTTGTATGCCCCTGCATTGCCATTTTCCTGTGTGGCCCTTACCACCGTCTGTCAGTTGCAGTTTTTTTTTTCTCCTTAATAACCATCTCCCGTTGCCAGAATGTTAAGTTCCAAGCGATGTGCGACCCTGTTCACTGTCCATTCCCCGGACCTAGAACAGGGGCACAAAGAATGAGATGAGGGAGTGTTGAAGGAAGGAGCGAGGACAGATAACGTCCTGTGGGGAAGGGTGCCTGGAGGATGGGAGTGGGCGGAGGTGCTGTCCTGGCTGGTGTTTCGGAGAGCCCCTCACACAAAAGGGACACGTAGCTTGGGGCCTGGACCAAAGCACTTATACAGTGTTTGCTTTGCTTTGCTCTGTAATTGTTTTTCCTTTTACTTATCTGAAAAATTGTTCCAGTTCACTATGAAAACATTCAAGCAGGTCAAGTCCCTCTTTAGAATCTCAGCCCATCCCACTCCCATAAAGAACCAACAATTGTTAACCTTTTTAGCCAATTTTCTCTAAACCATCATTGCTCTTTTTTGCCAGTTGCTCTTTGTAAAGATTGTATCAATGATAATTTGATTTTAAGATATTGAAAATGCCCCTTCGGATTTTTTTGTGGTTTTTCTTCTTTGGCTGTCCAAATAGTTATTTGCTCTTTAAAAAAAAAAAAAAAATCTCCATTTATCTCTTAAGAAACAGCATCCATCTGTTCTGGATCTCTTGATGGAGTGGAATATTCGCTGCGAAAGGAGAAGGGGATCGTGAAGATGACGGTGCCGAGGACACTTGCCTTCTGCTACCTGTCACTGCTGTGGCAGAGAGAGACAGTTACGCTCTCAGATCTTTTGAGGTAAGCCGGGCCTCTCGTAGGATGATGTCTTTGCTGATTATCTGTGTGAACGGGGGGACAGCCTTTGGATATCTTGAATTTGTCAAGGAGGCTTCAATTGAGGAAGAGAACAGAAAGATTGGGTAGCCTGGGTTCCAATTCTGAACTGTAACCCTCCCCGGGCCGGCGGCTCATCTCCTGCGTTTCTTTCTTTATATACGTGAAATAATGGTATTTACCTTACACGGTGTGTTGGAAAATTAATTATGTACTGTGAGTAGAATGCTTTGAAGATGAGAAGTAACACTTCAGTACCTGAGTAGTGGTATTAAGCATTTTGCATTTCTAAGAGAGAAGATGAGCAGAAGACCTTTACGTTGGCGAATATGGTTACTAGTAGTTACTCCAACGCATACATTGGTGCCGTCAAAAGCTAAAATATAGGTTGTCTGTGTTTATAAGATAAATTGAAAACAAAACTACTAGGAAAACCTGTTAGTAGATGGCCAGTATTTACATTTTTCAAGATAATTTACAGTGTTTTATAGTTAATGAGTAAATTAGGGCATTGTGTGTAAGCCTTTCTCATTAAATAGAGGATGTGCGAAAATCATTAGCGTGTTAATATCTCTCTTGCTTTATATATATATTCTATTCTTTTTAATGTTTATTTATTTGTTTTGAGATGGAGAGAGAGACAGCATGAGCAGGGGAGGGGCAGAGAGAGAGGGAGACACAGAATCCGAAGCAGGCTCCAGGCTCTGAGCTGTCAACACAGAGCCCGATGCGGGGTTGGAGCTCACGGACCACGAGATCATGACCTGAGCCGAAGTTGACGCTTAACCGACCGAGCCACCCAGGCACCCCCTATATATATATTCTAAACAATAGCACTAGGTTTAATCCGTGTGTAGAGTGATTTTAAGAGCATAGGTTTAGAACCAGACTCCTGGGTTTGAATCCTGGCTATGCCGCTTATATGTGACCTTGAGTAAATTATTAAATTTTCTTTGCCTCTGTTTCATCACTGGTGAAACGGAGCTAATAATAATAATATCTACCTCACAGAGTTGTAACCACTTCCAGTAATGAGCAGTCCACGAAAAGCACTCACCACAGTGCCTGGCACATAATAAGAACTCAATGCTAGTTATTATTGTTTCGTTGTCTTCATCACCATCATCGGTACTAGGCCCTTTGATTAAATAAAATGCCTCCAGTAAACGATGATAGTGCCTTTGAGTTTGGCCACATCAACCAAATAACAAGGCTTTTCTCAGGGGTGATTAACTCTGCATGCAGATAGTCCATTATTCAGTGAATTTTACTGTTAAGTTAAAAACCTCACCTTGCTCCATATGCCTTCACTGGGTGATCTCATCTTCTCTCAAGGCTTTAATTACCATCTATATGATGATGCCACCGCCCAAATTTATATCTGCAGCCCAGACTTGTCTAGCGAGGGTCAGACCCGTCTGTTCATACATACAGTTGCCTGTTGGACACTACTGGGGTGTCTTTACGGTATCTCAAAATCAGCATGGCGGAAAGAGTTTCGTCTTTCATTCAGCTCTCTCTCCGTGTTTTCTTCCTTCGTAAATACCATGCACTCCGTTTCTTCCTATCCAGAAACCTCAGAATCCTTGACTCTTTCCTTTCTCCACGTCTGCAGTCAGTCATTACATCCTGTCAGTCATACTTGAAACCACATTTCTCCCCATCCCCTCTGGAATCCACCTGGATTACTTAGCAACCTCCCAAGGGGGTCCCGTGTCTACAGTCTCTCTATTTTCCTTTCGATAACCCAGAAACAACAATCAAATCACGTCGCTAGAGTTGGGTGAAGGGGCTGTCCAACTACCCCCTTGGGTAAAGGAGCTGTCCAACTACCCAGTTGGATAAAGGGGCTGTCCAGCTACCCAGTTGAGTAAAGGGGCCGTCCGGCTACCCAGGGCAATCTATAAGGGAGTAACAAGACTGCTAGAGATCTCACAAGATGTAGAAAATAGTACTCACCGGTAATTCTTCTTAGGGAGAATATTATATGTGTTTGGAAGGATGGGGGCAAGATCCTACACATTTGTCTCTCTCCCTCTCCCTCCTTCATTCTCCCTCCTCCCTCCCCTCCCTTAAAGGAGATTTCTGAAGTACCTTCAAGGAGATTGGATCTAGTTGGCTGGAGGGCTTTTATTTTGCTCTGTGGGACATACAAATTTGGGAACCGAGCCTAATTACCTGGGGCAACAGGAAAGGAGATAGCTGCCACTGATCCTCTTTCTCTATTTTTCTCAGAGAAGGAGCTCCAAGTCACAGGTTCTCAAAGTGTGGTCCCTTGACCGGCAGCAACAGCATCACCTGAGAACTTGTTAGGGATGCAAATTCTAACCAAATTCTAACCCATTCTAACCTTCTGGATCAGAAACTCTGGGGGTAGGGCCTGGTAGCCTCTGTTTTAATAAGCCATCCTGGGGAGTCTCATGGGTGCTAAAGCTGGAGAACTACTGCCAAACTTGGAAAAGTATTTAAAGAACATTGATTTGAAGGAAATACATTACTAGCCTGGCCCCAGTACCCATATTTCTGATACTCGTCCTACGTGTCACTGCTTGGTTTAATCCTTTAGCAGCATCCGTAGTCCTTAGAATAAATTCATAAATCTTAAGGCAGCCTTTAAAGAAGCCTGCCTACTCCCCCAGCGGTAACAATAGTAATAAATAAAAATAGCCAACATGCATTCATTCCACAAATATTTCTTGAATGCCTACTCGACGTAGGGGTTATTCTAGAGTCTAGACCCTTGAATTACAGTTGTGAGCCATACAGAACAAGTCCCTGCTCTCGTGAAGCTCGAGACCAGAGGAGGAAATAGATGAGCATTGAAATAAATGAAAAATGACGAGTGAAGTGCTGTGTGGAAGATTGCAGTCAGATGATGGCTACTGTAGACTGGCCGTGAGGGAAGGCCTCACTGAGAAGCGCTCTGAATGGGAGTAGAGCAGCAGTGAGTATCAGAAATACTAGAACTCCAGGTCGAGGGAGGTCGTCGGTGCCAGGGCCCAAAGCAAGAGCACGGTCTGTGTGATTAAGGAGCAGAGGAGGCCCGTGTGACGGGAGTAAGAATTTGAAGGAGTCGTAGGAGGGTGAAGACAGGGAGATAATAAGCAGGGACCAGATCTTTGTAAGCCAGGGTAGGAGTTTGGGATTTCTTTTTAATTGAGGTATTATTCACATACAATAACGTTCACCCTTTTAAATGTGCAATTCAGGGGTTTTGAGTATATTTACAAGGTTGTGCAACCATCACCTCTATTTCCGGAGGATAATCGTCACTCTAGAAGGAAACCCCACACTCATTAGGAATTTGGCTTTTAAGTGTGATAGCAAGCACCTGGAAGATTTTAGCAGGGGAGACGTTTTCTGACCGTTCGGGCAGCTCTGAGGAAAATGGATTCTAGGTAGGCAGAGGTGGAAGCAGAGGGACTGGGAGATCTTTTGCTGTATTTCAAGCAAGAGACAGTGGTTTGGATTAGGGTGGTGGCAACAGAAATGGAACACGGTGCATGGGCTCCGGATGTTTTGCAGGTGGACCCGGCTTAACGCCGATGCATTACTTCTTAAATAATCTGTGATGGAGAACCAATTTGTTAAACTTCCAACCTGTCACAGATTAAAACTTTTGGAAAATACCACCTCCCAACTATAAATAGAGACTCTGTTTTCAGCGAACGTGGTCAGGAGGGGCATATGGGAGGCTTTGGGTCTCTGGCAATTCCTCCGTCAGCTTCCTGGATTGATTCAGACTCTTTTTTTGGAAAAGTTCTATATTTTTCTGAAAGAAAAAAAATTAAAAACCCACAAAACTTGGAAAGAGGTCATGAGCAGCACTCTTAGAAATGGTGAAGATTGTTAAAACCCCAGATGGCCAAAACCTGCTCTGTGTGGATGTCTCGGTTTCCCCTGGTCAGGTTTATATTCCTTCCTGTGCTCCTACAGCACTGAGCGTGTGCCTCTGTAGGACACTGCGGCACTGTCCGTACTGGCTCATCCACAGCCATCTGTCTGTCCTGCTAGGACCATGGTGGGGGCTCTTCAGGTCTTATTCCCTCTGAACTAACCCTCACCCGGGGCTGTCGTAAATGTATTATCACATAGCGGGGATGACTACATAAATTAAGAATATATTCACATCATGGAATACTACATAGTTATAAAAATGATAAGCATGTAATATGCCCTGTATATAAAAAACCAAGAATGTAGTTCCAAAATAATTGAATACCGATCACTATGCACAAACACTTTTTGTAAATGAAAGAAATGAAGGAACACTAGGTGAGGGTGGTTTTCCCTATAGAGCTGCTCCAAAGAAGCCTGCTTTATCATTAAACTCCACAAAACACCATTTTTTAAAATGTTTATTTATTTTTGAGAGAGAGAGAGAGAGAAAGAAAGAGAACACGAGTGGGGGAGGGGCAGAGAGAGGGGGAGACATTGAATCCGAAGCAGGCTCCGAGCTGTCAGCACAGAGCCCGACGTGGGGCTCGAACCCATGAACCGTGGGATCATGACCTGAGCCAAAGTCAGACGCTCAACCAACTGAGCCACCCGGGCACCCCCACAAAGCACCGTTTTTACATACTACTTAATTCTCAACTTTCAGTAGACTAAAAAGTTAAATCACATTTTTAATCTGAAACTAAAGTTGAATCAATATTCTTTAACACATAAAAGGCTAAAGATGTCAGGTTAGCTCTAGCAACAGCAGACTTTGACCCAAAACATTTGTATACTAATTTATTCCTGTCTTTATCTTATTTTCCTTAACCATTTTCCTATTTTAAAAGTCTAACAGGTGCATACGTATATATGGCCCAGGTTGCAAGAACCCAGGCCTCACTCTGCGCTCGTCCCTGCTTTAGTTTTCTCCTTACCATCTTTTCCTACTTGACAGACTGTAGATCCCATTTGTTTGTTTTGTTTGTCCTCTCTTTTCACGGGACATAAAACTCCTCGGGAACAAGCGTATTTTCCTGTTTTGTTCATTGCTATGTGCCCACAGCCTCGAATAGTGCTGGGTTTTAGTTCTCGATAAATTTCTGTTGAATTAATGAATGAATTGTAAATAAATATGTGTGTGTATTTATATACATATATAGGTGCGATTTTCTTCAACTCAATAATTTACTCAAGATATTTGATCAGCTACCGGGTACTGGACATTGGGGTGGAGTGATAAGCAAATGGGCAAGGTCCCTTCCCTTAATTATTTCCAGTGGCAGGTCCTGGTGACAGGAGGGTAGACAAGGGAGCTGTTCTAATGAGGAAAATGGGTCCAGGAAGGTCTCCCTGAGGAAGTGATTTAAAAGAGCAGATGCTGGGGCGCCCGGGTGGCTCAGTCGGTTGAATGTCCGACTTCAGCTCAGGTCATGATCTCACAGCTCATGAGTTCGAGCCCCGTGTTGCGCGCCGTGCCGACAGTTCAGAGCCTGGAGCCTGCTTCCGATTCTGGGTCTCCCTCCCTCTCTCTCTGCCTTCTCCCGTTCATGCTGTCTCCCTCTGTCTCTCAAAAATAAACAAACATTAAAAAAAAAAAACGTAAAAGAGCAGATGCTAATCCTGTGAGGGGAGCGAGGGGTAGAAGGATGCCGTGTCTGCAAGCCTGGTGGTGAGTTGACAAGTAGGACACATACTTCTTAGAAAGACTTAATCTATTTAGAAGCTTAAGATATCATTAGAGAATTGGCTAAATGCTTTCTCCACACGTGGGCACAGAGAATCGTTGACATTTTCAGATTGATCATCTTGTGACAGAAACGACGTTCTCAACTGAGTCTTACCTTGTCTTTGAAATACGATGTTTTCGGCCCTTTTGTCTACTTTGCGAAATCAGTACATACTCCTTACTGAAGCTTTCTTTTCCAAAATACAGATTTGTTGAAGAGGGACATATTCCTTACATAAATGCTTTTCAGCATTTTCCAGAAGAGATGAAATTATATGGGCGTGACAAAGGAATCTTTGCTATAGAGGCAAGTTATTTTCTTTTTTTTACTTGATGGTCACTAATAAGACACAAAAACAGTATGGTGATTTGTATTCCTTTCCTGCCTTATTCTTTGGTGTCGGGAGTTTTTTAAAAACTGGCATCTAGTTTTTGTTCTGCCCGTTTGTCATAATTTATTTTCCTCGAGCGGTTTCTTCTAATCCTTTAGGGTATCCTGAAAAGACAGCTATAGTGTGAGGTGTGCGTACTGCCAATAGGTATATTGTTAAGACTGAACTTTAGAAGTGTTATGTAGAGACCTTTAGGTAATCTCAAGTTAAAAAAATGTTTTTTGTTATTTGCATACTATGTTGC